>NC_139229.1:159393577-159744577 GCF_977018435.1 Lepisma saccharinum | reverse complement strand
CCTTTACTCACAATCGACGATACTAAGTATAGAACAAAGAATCCAAAGTGTAGACCACGTGATTACAACAAACAAAGTTAGGAAAGTAGCATTAGATCCGCATGACGATAAAAGATGTATTTTGTCTTGTGGAATCCACACGTTGCCTTGGGGACACTTTCGTTTAGAAATTAGTAAAAATTGCAGGCAATGCAATTGAAAAAAAAATAAACTTAAATAACTATAACTAAAATAAAAAAAAAACTTTAACTGTCTCAAATTATCACATACACAATAAATAACTAGCAAGGACAATGAATCTCTTTGGTTTCCGAAAGCAAACAATGGAGACTGTACACCGCACGGCAGAGAAACGTTTCTCACAACGTTGCAACGTTTAGAAAGTCGTTGATTTTGTTTCTGTATTTTCCGTCGTTGGGTTTCCTCGTCATGTCGATCGTCGCGAATCCGAAATCGTCACGGTTCCAGCAAGAAGAGCAGCGTTCCGAAAATTGATTGATCAACAGGCCGTTGAGTTTAGATAACATGGAAGGTAGAAATTCATGATCTGCCGTGCGGTGTACAGTCTCCATTGTTTGCTTTCGGAAACCAAAGAGATTCATTGTCCTTGCTAGTTATTTATTGTGTATGTGATAATTTGAGACAGTTAAAGTTTTTTTTTTATTTTAGTTATAGTTATTTAAGTTGTTTTTTCAATTGCATTGCCTACAATTTTTACTAATTTCTAAACGAAAGTGTCCCCAAGGCAACGTGTGGATTCCACAAGACAAAATACATCTTTTATCGTCATGCGGATCTAATGCTACTTTCCTAACTTTGTTTGTTGTAATCACGTGGTCTACACTTTGGATTCTTTGTTCTATACTTAGTATCGTCGATTGTGAGTAAAGGCAATCGATGTAATCGTGGAAGGTGAGTTTGTTCTCCACCGTATTCTTGCCCACACCTTTTGCTTTCTTCGTGACGCTACTCTCTGTTCTCATGGCATACATCTTCGAACGCAAACCCGCGAACTCGACAATAATATCACCGTTACATTCATCTTTCAGTTTACCTAGGACTTTTTTGTTGAAGGAAGGAATCCCAAATCTGTTGGGTTGAGGATATGCAGAAGTATCGAAATACTCAAGCATGGAAGGATTTTTTATGTCTTCATAGAGGTTAGGTGTTTGTATGCTGTAAATGAAGCTGTCGGTGTCCGTGTACAAAAGTGACATCTTATCATTGAAGAAGGGTTTCATCACGTCGTAATGAAATTCGAAGATGTAAAGTTTCGACAAGTCGAGAACCGTTGCGCCAACGTAAATTGGTTTTCTGAATTTCATCAATTTTATATCTAGATTGAAAAGTGCCAAATTCTCATTGTAAATTTTTCTCGACTTGAATCTAGGATCGGCCACCCACTTCATGCATTTATTTTTATCTGAAACCAATTTCACGTCTACATGATTCCGAACGTTTTCCATCGTCTTGCCATACACCGCGTTATTCATCAGTTTAAAAAAATCTTTGTCTAAATCGGAAGTGGCAACCGTCCTATGTTGCGTGTTTATTTCAATGTACGGTTTGAGCCACTCGGAATGTTTAAACCTGAGGACTCTTCTAATATTCGCTACCTTAGCACCCTTCCCGATCAAGAATCGGAGATTCGAGTAATGAACAACGTATCTCTTTTTCCCCTCTAGAGTCAATAAAAGCTTGCATTGATTAGAATGAGGCGAAGATTTGAACTCGGATGCCGGTGGTAAATCGCTGAACAGATCGTGTAAGTAGTCGGGGAATTCGATATCCACCTCTGCGAAGAAGCCATACTCACTATCGTCGAAATTTTCTATATCTATTGATGCCCATTCGAATCCCCCGTAAGGAAGTTTCTGTACCATGGCATGTCCGTAGAGATTATTAACGTCGGCGTAGAAGATGTAATTCGATGCTCGATTTGAATCATAATCTTCTTTCATGTGCACGTTGTTGGCTTTTGCATATCTCTGTACACATTGTACCATCCCGCCCCGAATCCCCCTCTCGATGAAAAGTAACAAGTCCACGTCCGATATCAGTTCCAGCTTGACCTTTGTCTGGAATAACATTGCCGACCACGCTAATCCCGGTAGGCTGTAGAAATACGCTGGATCTAATTTATAAATATTCGTTGTCGTTTTCCTGACCGCTTGAAAAATATCCGCGAGTATCGTTACGTCTAATTTTAAGTAGGCATCGTGGTAGTCTCCGAGTGTCCTACATTCTAATTTCTCCCACATGAGTTGCGCGTGTTGGTATTCTTCGTCCGTAATTCCTTTCTCTCTGAGTCTGCTGTAAAATTCTCTTGGAAGTGGGAGAGCGTCGTCATTAAATTTAGAATTATCACTAACATATTCGTAAGGATAAATCCCTTTACGTCTAACGAGTTCTATGTCTACGTTGGGAAAACTAGCTTTTGTAATTTTGAATTGTTCGTCTAAAAGTTTGCTGGCAAGAGCGTCCAGGCTGGCAGAGAGAAATCTGTATGAATCCAGAAACCTCATCTCGATGGTATTTTTAGTCTCAGGAATCATAACTTTCTTACTTATAGAGATGTATCGTTCTTCGTTTTGAGCAAGAATATCTATTTTTTGAGTGTCGTATCCGAGTTTCCTAATTAAGGGATGAAAGTCGTAATTAGAACCATTGTGAAAGAATATGGGGACGAATTTTGGTTTTTGGATTTTGAGGTTGCATGCATTACAGATTCCGCTTATGAAGCGACCGTCCGTATGCGAATGGTGAAACACTTTACGATTGTCGTCTGTGAAGTGGTTATCACACACAGGACACTTGACAGTGTCATAATAATTTTGAAGTTCGATAGCAGATAACGGAAGCATCGGTTTCGATGTTTGCAGCATGCATCCAATTTTCCCAACCTCCTCGATCATCTTTTCGAAGAAGCGTTCGATTGCATCGGGTCTTCGGTATACGTACGGTTCATCTATTTTATCCTGTCGCACGACAACGTAACCGAAACTTTTTGGTTCGTGAAGCTGGTAAGGTGTGGTGGAAGAAACTTCGGGATCCGGATCGCAGTATGAGAGTGGTTTGAGGAACGCCTCGAAATCAGCAACGATGATTGCGGGATGTTCCAACAACGCCTTGTGCATTTTGAATTCTTCCACTTCGTTCTTTTCGGGCATCAACATTCGAACCGGTCTGTTGTTGCCGCAATATATTTTATGTTGAACAAGTTTATCGATAGCAATCTGACGTCGGGTGTATTTTCGATAATCGACTTGTTTTATATCGTTGAATGTGGTTAGGCATCTCGGGCAAACTTCGATGTGGTTTGCATGCTTGGTTGATTGACTTCTGACCAAACGTGATAGAGAACGAATTAGCGTGTAGTGATGAACATCCTCGTTGGAAATAAGAAGAAGATTTATTACACAAGCATCGTCATCGTCGACATCGCTTATCCTGACGGGATGCACGAGATATTTATCTGACGTGAAGGAATATACATTAATAGCGATGCGTTTTCCTGCACGATTTTCAAACTTTGTTATATCCGACAATGTCACCGGGTATTCGATGCCAGACATTACACTTTCAAACTCGGACTCGTATTGTTTGTAATGTCCAACCCACTGTGGATTATTTTTGCAATAAACAGGATGCAGTGCAGCCAATATACACCAAAGGAAACACTTGTTATCGCTGTTCTGTATATTTAACACAGCCCTCTTGTGTTGAATGTTCGGTGGAAGAGGAACGTAGCTGGAAGCGCGAAGAGGCGAGAATTGGTTCACGTAAACAGTTAACGTGTGAGGACTTCCACACAGAGACCATCCCGACCCTTTAGCCTCGAAATCGTCATGTTTCTTAACCAGCTCATTGGTAACTTTATAATAGAAGTTGTCTAAATTTTCGACGTCAGCAAAATAAAGAGTCTGGTTTTTTGTACGATGATAAATAATACTCGTTGTACCATCGACTTTTTCGTATTCGGAAAACAGAACAACATATACTTTTATAGAGTTGTTTTCAAGTTTATCTTTTAAAATATTTAGTACAGATGTTTTCGTTTCATCCAAGAAACTAAGGATGTCACGGCCTGGTTCTGACTTAATTGAAAAATCCTGGAGTTGGTCGTTGAATGCAGATCTAATTGGTTTGC
Organism: Lepisma saccharinum; assembly: GCF_977018435.1. NCBI lineage: Eukaryota > Metazoa > Arthropoda > Insecta > Zygentoma > Lepismatidae > Lepisma > Lepisma saccharinum. Next base: position 159,740,427 of record NC_139229.1, on the reverse strand, counting down.
GTTCATTAGATAATTTAATTTGCTTGGAAGTGGAAGCTTCCGTTTCTGGATCATCGATTTTCCTTTTCGATGCTTGTCCGGTCGATGGTTTGCAAATTTTGAGGTGTTTACTTAAATTTGCAATGCTGATCATTTTTCTACATCGAGCACAAGGCTTAGAAGGTAACAAACGATTTAAACTCGAAGCTGTTTCGTTACATCTTGCCCTGTGCTTGCTAATATTAGTTTTAGATATTAATTTTTCGCAAGTAACACATTCGATCAAACTGGTGGATTCCATTATGCTTTCTCAGATCACACAAACCAAAAAATATAGTATATTAGCGATACAATTTTCAGGTATGTTATTTTATATAGAATTTCTTGGAGTGAATACAAAAACGCACAATCAACCCAAAATTCAATGAGATTCTATTTACTAGGAAAAATACGTCCTCAACTCGATACTCGAAGCTTCCGTGCAACAAAAATACATATCGATCTGCATGGGTGCGGCTGTTTCGAACCTTCTACGCTTTTGGATAGCAGGTACGAAGGCAATCCGCCCGTCATCGAATTGGTGAATTCGATTTTTGGCTCCTCTCACGGACGAGAAGAACATGCTTCACATGTTCATCGCGTTGTTGGAGATTGTACTCGAATGTTTCGTTTTTTTCGATCTTGTACGGGCTTCACCATCTTGCGCTCTCTGCCAGCATCAACTTCGATCGTCCCCAGGGTTGGGGGACCAGCTTCTCCTGCACTTGCGAGGCGCTGAAATCATCCTCCGTCGCTCTCGGGTACGTCAAACATTTGGACGTGGGAGCCCTCCTCGAATTGTACGAAAAGAACATAGCTTTACGTTTCGAATCGCGAACACATAAAGCAACTCGTGCAGAAATTGACCGACACGTTCTTGATAGCCGACGAGAAGACGCGGACGGCCAGGTTGCAGAAGATCATGGCCGAAACCGTAACCAAAGAACTTTTTATCATTTCGATGGGTTGGGCCGGAATGTGTACCCCATCTTTCTAAAATTAAATGCAGATCTGCTCCTGATGTACGTGTTCAGGTTTCAAGATAAGAGAACGTGGAAAAATTATCCTTGGATAGAAGATACACCGTTTTCAAAAATTCTGCAACTTCGAACCTGAAATCGTTCAAACGGTTGTTCCTGCGTCAACTCTCCGAACGGTACAATAAGAAGGGTAGGAAAGACAGAGGAAACAACGACGAACCAATTTTAACTTTGCTCAGAGAACGCGTTACGACTTTTTCCGAGGCGTGCCTGAAAAAGGCCAAGATCGAAATTCCGAAAAAGCCCGCGGAGGATGTGAAAAATCGAGACACGACCACGACTCTGTTGACTTTCGCGACCACGTTCATAAAATCTATCCGGGATCAGACGTACGCGCTGGTAAAGGACCACGATCCATCGCCCCCCCCCTGTTGTTTTTTTCGATGAAAAGCCAGGAAGTACTCTTCCAGCTCTCCTATTGTTCACTGAACATGCCCTTCACACAGCACACTCGATTTCAAATACAGCTACAATACCATTTTTTTTTTTGCATCATGAGGAGAAAAACATCGTAGCAGTGGGGGCCCAAAACCATCGTAGGAGAGAGGTCCCGTTAGGTCGTAGCAGGGGGGGGCACACATTGTAGAAGATCACACATGAGTTTTAAAAAACACATCGTGGCAGATTACGCTGAGAGGAAGGTCGTAGTAGATTACACTGAGGAACCTTACAGTAAGAGGAGACAGCAGACTTATAGGTAAGTCATTTCAAGAGTAGGTCAAAGGGCGAGGTTAGCATAAGAGCAGGAGGTAAAAAATAGCTTAAAGAAAAGTGATGCCAGAGCTTTTCTTCTGTCCACTTTTCTCTCATTGTAGGTTAGTTTAGTCCGTAAAACGTCGTAAAATAAAAAAAAGTAGTTCAAAGGACTGCGCCAGAACAAAGCATTCATACTACTACGGCTAAGCCTTAAAAAAAAAAAAAAAAAAAGGTAGTAGCCCTTGCCAAGTAAGAAGAAGGAGGAGTGTAGGTAGGTGTTGGCAACACTGCGAGAAAATGAGGCTTATGCCTTACAAGAGAAAACCATTAAGGCGAGCCTCACCGAGCCTCACTTCGAGCCTCATTTTCGGTTGCAGAACCGGGTTTCTTCTACTACTAGTAAAGTAGGTCAAAGCACGTAGAGGCTCTCGTGTAGTTTAGCACAAAAAAAAATGAATAGGTTAAGTTATATCACGTAAGATCGTGGCATTCGTACCAAGTATGAGTGGGAAAAAAGGGAAATTTTACTAAAACATCGCTAAACGCTAAAACATCGACAAAAAATTGTCAAAAACTGATATTCAATTGATAAAAAAAGAGGATAAAAAAGGACTCGTACCAAGTATGAGTGGGAAAAAAGGGAAATTTTACTAAAACATCGCTAAACGCTAAAACATCGACAAAAAATTGTCAAAATATGTCAAAAACTGATATTCAATTGATAAAAAAAGAGGATAAAAAAGCACTCGTACCAAGTATTATTTTGAAACAACTAATATATACTACTGATGTGGCAATCTAGTGTGTTTCGAATTCCATAACTCGCAGGATAGGATAGTTCGTTTTCTTACATTATGTTCGAACTTAAAATTATCTTTACTTGTGGCTGTACATGAATGTTCAGCTCTACCTCATTCGAGGCAACAATGCAATTACATTAAACTTCTCTGACGATTGTGGGGTAATTAAATATTAAATAACGAACTTTAGCTGCAGTTCTACCCTCCTCCTCATTCCATCTTTCCACTCTTGCATTAAATGCAACACGCCAACATTTTGCCTGCATGAGCGATATTTGACGTCACTGCGTCCTCGTTCCTACCTCATTCTTGACCTAATCGCATTTGGCTCTAGAGAAGGAACCTATTTTCGTCCGGAAACTTCAATTCGTGCATGTTACGGTTGGTTACCGCCACCGGCAGCACCATCGTCCTGGACGAAGAATATAAAATAAAAAAAAGCCAGAGAACAAACTTCTTTGGTGGCGTGCAGGTGGCATGAAAGAATTTCGTTCACTTTTACTGGAAGCTTTTAGCAATCGATACTTTAGCAGCTGTCTTCAAATAAACAATTCTAAGCCGTCTGATATGCAGTGGCGTACCGGAGGCTGATTATTGAATTTATAACTAAAGTTACTCGAGTGAAAAAGTAAGATCGGGAACATTTTATTTTAAAAAACGACTTAATTACATATGCGAATTGAGTTGAAAATAAGGCACCTAAAACGTGAACAATGAGACAAAGATGCAGGTATTATGCATTTTAAGTCTTCAGAAGCATAGTATGTCAGAGAAGACGCGGGGACAGGAAATTAAAGTGACAGAAGATGGCACAGAGATGGCAAGGATTATCTCATAAAGACAAGAGGAAGATAGAGACAACGAGACAAGGGAAGACTATGAAATGAAGATAGAAAGGGGGGAAAGTGGAGAAAAGTTCAGATAAGTAGAACTTAAGTGATGGGGATAGTGGAAAATATTGACGGGTTTGTGAGAAATAATCATAAACAGAAAAGAGAGGAATGAGGAAGAGCAAGGGATTGACAGAGAAACGATGGTGAGAGGAGAATTGAACACGGAGTGATTAGCACATCGCGCTAAGAAGCCAGAGGTCCTGGGTTCGAAACTCTGCCTGAGCATGGGTGTTCCTTCTGTGTGTCTTCATCAATATCATCATATCACTCATCCTCATCTTCGCGATTAGGCGAAGATGGTAGAAATGCGAAGCAAAATAAAGCAAATCAACCAATAGAGTGCGTGAGGGAGAAATAAATAAGATGGCAAGCAACGATCGAGAAAATGAGAGAAAGAGAACAGGCAAAACAGGAATTGGAGGAAGACACATTTTTTTGGCTTGTTAAAAATTATGAAGAGTTCGTTAGCACTCTGAAGCATTCGCGCCAGTTTCAAGACGCGAGAAATAATTCGACATCGATATACAATGGAGAGAGGGGGGAGGGGGAGAAATAAATCGAGGAAGAGCGACAGTGATTAAGCGAGCGAGAATTCAGTCACAGTCGAATCGGGCAATCCTCTTCTTTTACTCCAGTGAATAATCGAAATCTCAAGCCCTCGACAGTGTTGTACGCCAAAGAAATTAGAGGAAAATCCTAACGCAAAGGCTCGGTTTTCAAAATATCCTCATACTTATGTTCAGACACTTGTTCACGTATCCAAATTTCTAGGGGGACGGGGGCGGAAAGAAACCCTGAAAAGAATTACACTTGCAGAAATTATAGATGCAAATCCATGTCAACTTTTACAATAACGTATACTTTTGCTCTTTACTCTATCTCCACATTCTATTCGATTCCTTCCTCGTGCCGTCGAGGCTGCTTCCGGCCCTACGTTAATAGCTTGCCGTAGATATCCCTTAAGGAAAAGGGGAAGCCAGCAAGTATCGACCACACGCACCTGGGGACACACGACGGCCGAGAGCCCTACCTGTTACATCGGCGACGGTTTCTGCCTTACAGTGAAACCAAGGTAGGAGTCGTAAAATAATATATATCTGTTACGTATATCTTCCTTCCCTCCTCGGTGGAGTCTGTACATTACGATCTCCAACCGCGTTGCCTCGGTCGGCCGGTCATTCTTTATAAAATATGACAGGATTTCCTTCCTGACGGACATTTATCTGAATTCGAACGGACGTTATTTACGAAAGCAGGAAGAATCTGTTTTTTTTTTGTTTTTTTTTATCTTCAATCTCGATCACGGTAGGTAGCAGGGACTTTTGCCAATATCTTAACGTAACGTGTACCCAGGAAGAGTTTTATACAGAATTATTAAAGTAAAATTGAACGGATGGTGAGCTTTTGGGAATGCACTCAAATATCAACCTCTGTTAGTCAAAGCGCATCCTGGAAATTGCATTCTTATATAGGCTGAGGCTTCAGTAAAGAAACACCAGAAATAAAATTAGTATAGAGGCGGGAAGTGGACGCTATTTTCGAGAGGGTATTCACACTTAATATATTCCTAAACACCACACATGAATTTTTTTCAGCATATAATGTACACTAAGTAATTTAATGAAGATATCGATTTACTGAAACATACACACGTGTCTAAATCAACAAAACCAGTTTGGTTAAGCGTTTTGGTAATCATGAACAAACATTTTGGTAACCTTTACTAAATTTATTAATTGTGAAGAATTATTTTTAGCTCTCTAAACAAATATACACGACTTCTAAAGAAATTTGGTTCTGCTGAACGATTATCTGTTTCTTGACTATTTAAACAAATATTTGGTTACCAGAAGTTACTTTCAGGCTATTTCAAATAAACTCTCTCTCTCTCTCTCTCTCTCTCTCTCTCTCTCTCGCTGTGTGTGTGTGTGTGTGTATGTGTGTGTGTGTGTGTGTGTCTGTTTCATAAGTTCTATTGTTTCTTTCTAAGTATTTATATTTCGATCATTCTGTGAACTGGCACTTCATATTTGTGATTCAGCTTTCCAATACATCGATATTATTCGTATAGCCTTCAAGAAGAGTGAAATACGAATGCCACTCAAAAGTATTAGGGTATTTCATTGGGCAAAAAGAATCAAGAGTTAAATTCGCTTGCGAGGGCAGTCGGATTAAATAAATTATATTGCCATTCCTTTTTTTCCTCTTCATAGAACTATGACTTTAAGAAACTGGCTAAGGTATCTTCAAAATACCTGGCGCATACTTCGACATTTCTCGAGCCTCAGAACGAACGTGATGCAATTAAACCTAAGTTGCAGCCCGGTAAAATATTCCTACGACGTGCAGAGACCATCAATCAATGATCATGAATGTTAAAGTCGTCTGCACGGTCCCAATGGTGCCTGGTATTCCAATTCGCTCAATATAGCCCCGACTTTTCTTTATCTCTAATGCCCCGGCCTCATAAAATATGAGCTTTCTTTGTAGGGGCTGAATGGCGCATGTGGAGCGCCTTGGAAAGAAGGTGCGCGTGGAAAAATTTCCCCCTTGAGTACAGAACATGCTCCAGTCCACTCACGCGATTAAGTTTTGTCAGTTTGACATGCAACTATTCTTCGATCCAGCCCCTGCACGGTTACCAAAAGTGCGCAGTGTTGTGTGTTCACGAAACAAAAAAACGGCTACTTTCTGTTGGTGGTTTAATAAGTAAATCACCAACTGTTTCCTGAAACCTCCAACGTTATTACTGAAGCTAAATATCTTTAATGCTTCTTGCTTGACGTTCAAAACGACCAAACAAAGCTAATTCATGTTGTCCAAAGCGATAAAACAGTTTTATATTATTAAGACACGTAAGGTCACAGTAATCACACGAACCCACTTGTGGAGGCCGTTGAGCCTTGCACTGTGGAAATGACGAGTTGTTGAGTTGGCGTATGTTATGCACAGTAAGACTAATAATATAATCGGGACTGGACCTACAGTTTTAAAGTGGGATCCGAACCACTATGTGCCTCCACCGGTTATCGAACCCGGGGCCCCTTCATTACAAGGCGACGAAGCTACCACTGCCTTTGGAAATTACGAAATGCTCAAATGCAAATGAATTTTATACTGCAAGTTGTGTTTGTATATGGTTCTTTCCTTGTATCATAACAGTCAGTTGAGAGACGATTTTGAAGGTGTGTCGCTGCTTCCTCCTTCTGGCAATCACAGACTATGTAAAATGTCTGAGAAAGTTTGCTGTCAATTTCGTACTTTTCAATACAAGTATACCTAGGTAATTCCTATATTTTTCATGTTGATTTCCCCCAAGCTTTGCCCATGCAATTGGAGGACTACAACTCCACCAATCCCTTCTTGGGTACGTCCTTGCACGAACTCACCCTTCCCTCTCTCTCTCTCGTGCGCGTACGATTCTCACAGAGTTCAGAAATTTGTTCTTCGAAGCTGTGACCGGGGCTTGAAAGTAAAAAGTAAAATAGTATTCATGAGAAACTAGGGCAAGAATTCTCAATAAGCAATGTATTTCTAAAGATACAATTTCATGCAATAATGAAGTTGAGAAATGTGCTAAGTTATTGAAATTATTAGAGTGAATTTGGTGTTGTTAGGTGCTGCATTTGTATTCCAGAAAAACCTGGTTGGCAACAGTGGTAATCGGAACAATCTTACCGACTGTAAAATATGGGATATGCAATGAATTTTCCTGGGATTGCAACAAATTGTTCTAAAAGGAAAATATATATTATATTATTTTATTTGGATTTGAAGCTGCGTTACCTGGTAATAGGTTTTATGGACAAGAGAGACGGGAGAGGTTTGAGAGGCCAACCCCCATAAATGCTTACTTTCGAAATAATGCTAATAATAAAAGAGAAAATTGCCCTTCTTCTACCTTTATATGTATGTATATAATTATAATATGCATAGATATATAGTATATGTGAATTTTGATCCTGTTAAAATATCTACCTAGATTCCTTTCCTGTTCACTATACACACACACACACACATAAATTAAACAGTACATTTTCGTGTAATCTTCTTTGGATACTCCAACCAATCTCCTGTATGAGAAAATTGTACCAATAAAATGTACCATTGCAACTTTTATCCTAACTTATTACATAACATATTTTAGGAAAACACTTAGTCTAAATTTTATTTACAGACAAACAAAACACTGCCAAAGCATAGACAGAGAAATTTTGATTAGGTGCCGAAATGCAGAGGCAAAATGAAAGCGTGTTTGTACTGTTTAAGGAAGAAGTATTAAAAATAATATTTTTGTTGCAATAATCATCGTGGTGACAAATTATACTTTAAGCAACTACAGTAAGTGAGCCTATAAGAAAAACGTGACAGTTTAACTACCTTTTTTTAAAACTATAAAACAGTCTTGTTCCATGTGAAATACAGGCCTACAAGATCTATATAGGATAATGCTGTGGAAAATTTGGTGGAGGGGACAGATTTCGGTGATCGATACTACAATTGCTATTTACAGTCCTATTTAACTGGTGGTCTAGCATTTCTTATGTGTAACTTTTACGTTATAACCTGGATTGCATTCTACGAGATGTGCCCACATTCGGCCCCCTTTGACGGCGATGCCAATAACTAAACAGTGCAAAAAAATATGAATGGAAGGTAAAAATGACCCTTTAAAAATTGTGAGCAAAAGTACTAGAAACAAAAAGTGATCCCCCTTTTTTTGTTTTAGAAAGTGGGGAGGGTACTAGATTTCACACACAGAGCAGACAAGCTTAGAAGCCAGCCGGTAAGCGTATGCAGAGGTATTCGGAAAGAAGATAAGAACTTGTGTAAAGTTAATGGCGTATTGTCACTTTGTAAAGCTAACAAGAAGGATGAAAGGAAAAAGTTTGGAAAGATCAGTGCAGACGCAAATGCAGTGCGTTAAGGCGAAATCACCAGGGAACCTGTTTTTGTAAACATGTCCCAGCATGACCTACCTTGACCTGTGACCATGCCATTTTGAGTTGCGGATTTTCCTATTTGCTTCATTTGAATGGAGTCAATTACAGCTGGCTGATTTTGTGGCATGATGATGTGTTACTCTTTACCACACGTATACAGACACACTGGCAAATTATTATTATTATTTTTATTTAATTTTACTTTGCTTCATAATGCATGGATATGATGATTTTTTTCCTCTATAAGAAATCTCTTATTATTTATTTTCGTTGTAGCACTACCACTATATAGGACAAAACACTACTTCTACAAGAACAGAACTACGCTACTACACGGCACGGTGGTGCCCCTTTAATACACAAACACATAACACACCCACTCAACTGTTCCTCTTGCGCTCGGTTGTGGGTTCCTGTGTTCTGATCCAGTTTCGAGACAGCCTGTTGCTACATACAAACTGAGTTTTGGTAGCGAATCGCACTTCCCGTGCCGTTTTGCCAGTTTCGCCGAGCGTGTTTTGTCTCGAGCAAGAAACGTTACACTGCCTGCCCTCCTCGTGGAGTGGATAGTGTGACACAAACGACGCACTTCCTCGGTCTAATGTCAGAGCTCAACTACGGCTCGGTCACAATGCAAGCACGTTAGGCCTAACCAGCACGAGATCGTGAAGCAACGTTGCCACATTGCACGAGGTGACTCTAATGGGGGTCTATGAAGAAACCGCAAAACATGCGATCTCTCAGAGAGGACGAAACGAAACGTACGTCCCTTTAAGATAATCGATCTTGGTAGACGTTTTATGTGACGTAATAGAAAACTCAATTCTACGGCGAAAGGGTTAAAAAATGTGATTTTTTCCTCCCTTTTCAGCTTGTCGCTCTGAATTTTCGTTCGGTGTATTTCGTATCGCCGGATTGCTCCTGAAAATTTAAACCATGTCCCGGGAATTTACAGGACGAGCTACAGGTGAAAGCGCATGTGCAGGGCCCCCTCCCCCTTTCCACAAAAAAAGAAAAAAACACACGTACCATATTGAGCTGCGGCGCGTGTGTGTGTTTTGCTTGCACGCGACCACATGTGTGTGTTGCTTTTGTTTCGATTTTACAGTTTGCACTGGTTCCTCTCTCGTCGGTTCGCAAAGTGAAAAAGAACAAAAAAAACCGCTAAACAAATCACTGAATCATTTAAACTCAATATTGACACACGATTCCAGGATCCTTAAATCTGCTACGTTGCGGTCTAGAAGAGTATATTGTCACTTCTGTTCTGTGATTTCCAGAATTAAACATAGACTTTTACATTTCTAAAGCCATTTACGTATCTTTTCTGTCTCTCCGGGTTATCAGGACAATGAGCCTGTATGAACAACCATGCATTAGCCACGATTGAAACCCAGTACTCTTGACTTTGCAACACTTTATCGTACATATCGTGTATGAATGCATTATAAAGTGAAACAAATTAGTGAAAATAAATTGCAGCAGTGTTATAGGATTTGGAATGAACAACATTTTCGGGACAAGAAACAACTGGAATGTCTAATAAATTACTACCTGTCGACGTACATATCTCTAAATTTGTGTTTATGTAAACAAGTAAAGATATAGTAGTGACTTGTAGCAGCTATAAAATTTATTAATAATGTTTCAAAGATTCCCGAATGTTAAAACATAAATGAAGGGTAAGGGGAAAAACAAGAAATGTCACAAAACCAGTTTTTGGAGAAAACTACATTTAATACTAATCTTTCCCATGTTCTTTCCCAATACCTCAAATATTCGATCGTCTCTTACACGCACATTTCTCATTTCATTCCAGTGGGTAGCGTACAGTTGTTCAGTACAAGTTCCAACCAACAGAATGAGCTGTAAACCTCAAAATCGAAAAAAATGGATATTTCTTGTTTTTCCCTTCAAATTATAAACGCTGAAACGGAAGAATTTATTTATTTATTTACATTTTACTTGGGATTACCGCTAAGCAGTTTTTCCCATCAAACGGAAGAAACTACATTCCTAGAGCTTTTGTCTTCTTCTTCTTCTAACAGAACCAAACCCAACAAGCCTAACCTAACCACCACATATTATTTACTACTCCAAAAAGGTAAAAGTCAATGTGAATGCTTAAAACAGTTGATGCAGCAATAACTACTTTAGGGAAGTAACCAGTTGAATACTGTCGACACAATCACGGATCATCACTTGTTTCTCTCAGCTAGTTCATGTAGACCCCAGTGGCTTTCTTTGAAGCATCGGCACATTACACACACTTGTACATATAATCATCCCCCTTCAAATGTCGTCATGGTTGTTTCTCTCGGAGAAAACACATGCTTTCGTAAATACGATACATGATCCAACTAAACCCGTTTGAGCTGCTTAATACATTTCGAAATGAAGATAGCGGACCTTCGTGATGCAGTGGTTATCCCATTGTAGAACACCACGCGTTTCAGGTTTAAGTCCTGGGGGTGCAAGCGCCTCTTCTAAGATCTTTGAGATACTGTTTTTTGCAGACTGTAAGGTATTGAAGTCGAACAAAATAAGGAAAGAACTTTTCACCACAGGCATTAGAATCATGTTGACTGCCGTAACTAGAGTTATGCAGGACGAAAATGTTTGGTCGGTACGGGATCGGGAAGGGAAATTTTCATAATCCTGTCGTTCGGGACTGAAAAAAGTCACAGTTTTGAGAAGGAAAACTTTCGAAATTTACGGCCTCTGTGAAAATTTTGAATTCTACAGACACACTATTCCTTCTCCCTTTAAGTGATAGTTTTGCACTTCTGAAATAAAACCTGTTTATTTCAAGAAATTTTTTGATACTTTTAGCGTAAAAGTTAACCACTTTCCAATACTATCCTTTGGAATTTCTCGACTGTTCGGGATCCCGAAAAGTCGGAAATCATTTCCCAAAGTCGGTACAGGGGCGCAACCACGAATAATTGTCTGTGGGGAGGTAAGCACCAGGAAAAACATACCAATAATAATAATAATAATAATAATAATAATAATAATAATTACATTAGAAGTAGTAGTAGTAGTAGTAGTATCAAAGATGTTATTATCCTCGTAAATTACGCAAAAAAGGGGTAGAAGTCGGCGCTAAAGCATTTGTGTTCGAACAAACAATTTGAATTATTTTTTCCAACACATTCAATTTTCACATTAATAATGGAAAACACGCACTCAAGCTATTTTTGAATGACAAAAAATGCTTGATAAATGCATTTCGAATATAATTCTTTTTTACATGTAAAACTTTCATGCACCAAAATCTTATATTATTTTATCGTGGGAAAGCTATATCAGGGGCTCCAAGTATTAATGGTACTAATATGTTTCACACATATGAACCATGGAGCGACGTAAAATAAGAAAATACATATGCAACATGCCAACATTGGATTGTGTACGTATTCAAAGTTTCTTTAATACTATATACACAACATATAGGAAATGCATTACACAATCAATTCATCCATCTCACAATAAACCAGAAGTAATATTACACGAATGTGCAAGCTCCCTTTCCTCAAAACAATTGTTTATGCCTTTAAGACCAAATCAATTAAGAGAAGTCTTACTTCTCTCTCTGGCAATTTACAATGCATTACAGAAAAGAAAGTCAAATTGCGAGCGAAGCGAGCAAGAAAATTTTACGAAAAGTATTTATATTTTGCATAAAATTTGAAATTGGGGGCGGTGTTTGCCCCCCTGCAGGTACCCTTGGCCGTCAATGTTTGCCCCACTTGCCCGCCTAGAACTCATTTACGTCCAAGTTTGCGGGCCAATGCCCCCCTGCGGTTGCGCCACTGAGTCGACATATGAGTTCGAAGTGAGGCGAGGAAGTAGGAAAAAAGACTGGAAGAAGAACGAGTGGAGTGAATGAGCTGTTGGGGGAGGGGGAAGAATGTGTACGTAGGGGACAAACTAAGAGACAGCATAAAAAAAATATTAAATAACAAAATATTGTAGAAAAATTCAAAATTATGTAGTGCGTACAGCCTATGGCTCACACATAAAAGGAAATATATCTAATCTAATCTAATTACCTAAAAAAAAAAAACTCAAACCATTCCCTTTAAAAGGGTGAACCCGAAATGCATTACTGATATGTGGGTTGCATAGTTTCAGGCGTTAACGCCTGTGCTTCAACGTGCGGTTTCGTAACCCGTCCTTGGTGAGAACGCAATAAACAGGTTATAAAGATAAGCATCTCGTTATATCTATGTTGTACTTAAAATAATGCAACTATGTAAATCACACATCAATGATGAATTGCCCTATTATATTCTGGTACTATCTCGTTCCAAAAAATAATTTCTAACGACGAACGTGTGCAGGCAAAAAATTCTGATTCAATTAGAGAGGAATATGATTTATTGTAAATATTTAACGTTAAATACATTTATTATAAAATACTATAAATAATAACTATAAAGTATACAATACACTTATTTATATAATAAAAATAAAGTTTTCTTTTATGAAAATTTCAGAGACTTTCTATTTTCCATTTTTTTCATTGGTTAATATTTGTAAACTGTGAGCGTCTGTACAATCACTATATGGAAGTTTTGGATTTTACTCCCTACGGTATACATCCCATTGGTGTATAAATCTGTAAATAAATCGTAAATTAACATAAAAATAAATTGCGATTACCTCCCTCCAAAAATAAGTAATTACCCGCTACGAAACTAGAGATGCTCAGAAATTTTCAGATCCAATGAGAATCGAATATCTAGAATCGTCAGAGAAATCTGGTACTCAGATCTGAAACCGAGAAACGGATACTGAAAATGTATTACCGAAAAACGAGTACCCGGTATATTATTTCCTGTGACCCGGATATTTCAAGATCCGGATCTGGCCCTACCAATTAGAGATAGCTAAAATAAACATTATGTTTACAATAAATGCAGTAGGCAAAAACTCAAATGAGACATCAACCAGAGATTATGTAACCTGCTACGGCTACGTGTCTCTCTCGTGTAGTTTCCATGTTAACATCGAGCCACAGCGGGGACAGAAAACGAACGCTCCACCCTGCAACAGAAGCTTCTAGCAACACAGCTGCTCAGGCACACAGAGCTATAAAACACCAACTGCATTTCATGGAACATATGCAAGAGCAATCAAAGAGCAGCGAACATCCTGTTCAAACGATGTGGTGTTTGCCCAATGAGCGCCCGATTTCTTTTACAGCGTTTGGCATTCTTTGGGAAGACGCCAGGGAGACACGTGCAAGCATGCTCTGATACGCATTAAATAAGAAAGCCATAACCACTTTTCTCTTCCCTATATGTCCACATCCCTGGCCTGTAGAGGAATTTCGTAAGCGTAAGGGAAGCTTATGAATTTCTTAGTGCTCAGTGCTTTTACCATCTCGTGTTTTTCGAAGGCCTGAGCCAGAGAGGTCACACACACCAGCTGCTCTACTATCTACATCTGCACATGGTTTATGAGAAGTTTCCAATGGAATTTACAAATACGCTTTATTACTAGCGACTGTTATGTGCTCCTAATGTCCTTTGCATACTTTTGCTTGAGATTCCCTTTAGTTTGTTGTGATTCGCAACAAGGCAACATTTCTAAACATAGAGCTGCTCTCAGGAGTCTACCAAGTAGAATTCCAGCAGCTTAAAAATCACCTTGTAGCATGAAGATTGTACGCGTATCCGCATTTTTAATGAAAAAAATATAATGTCTGACATTTCAAGTACAAATAATGAACATTACAAAATCTATCTTAAAGTTCGATGGGACAGAAAGTAAGATGATAATCCCATGATGTTACTCACTTCTAATACATGCCTTATAGAGTCGTAGGAACAACATTATCTTGATGTAATCTTACCAGGGTAATCATCTCCCAACATCTATAATCTCCACTCACTACTGAAAACTAACTAAAACTAACTATCTAGCCTTCTTAAACCTGAAGGTTTATGGCTGCAGCAACACATGCCTTCCATAATTCCATTTGTGCCTATCCTGAGCAAGATCTATCCAACCTTTTCCATTCCGACCGATTTCCTTTAGGTCTATCTTAACGTTATCTCTCCATCTTCGTCTTTGCCTTCCTACTGTCTCTTACCATCAGGTTTCCCAACAAGAATCCTGTAAACTCTTATTTCCTCTCCCATTCGTGCCACATGACCTGCCCACCTAAGTCTTCTTGATTTAATCATTCTAATAAAATCTGGAGATGAATATAAATTATGTACTTCTAAATTATGTCTCCTCATCCCTTTTGCGTCCAAATATCTTTCAAAGCATTTTATTTACAAATACTCTTAATGTATGTTCCTCTTTCAATGTAAGGAACCAAGTTTCACATCCATATAATACTATAGGCAAAATTACTGTTTTGTATATTTTAATTTTTAGTTTCTTAGATGTTATACGAGAAGATAAAAGTTTATGAAGAGAAAGGTAACACGCATTTCCTGGATTAAGCCTGATTTACTTACTCTTTAACATCATTTTCATTTGTTAGTATTACTCCTAAATACTGGTTCAAACGAGTTGTTATCAATAATTAGATTGTGATTACTGTATTGTCTAACATTTGGTTTCGTCCTGTAAGCATATATTTAGCTTTTTCTTTGCTAACTTCCAAACCTATCTATTTAACTGTTTTGAAAAATATTTTTGTATTATTCTTAATTGTATTTACATAAACCCCTAGTAAGTCTACATCATCTGCATATGCTAACAATCAGTGTGTTACGATGTTGTGATCTACAGTGCTCGAAGTGGAAATACCTAGCTAGGTATTGTACGTACGTACGTATCCCTCTGGTATATAGCTACGTTATAGTATTCTCGATATTTTTTCACCAAGGACCCCCATATTTTATTTGCGGGGGGGGGGGCACAGAATACTGCACTACCCCACTGCTTTCAGTTTAATTTTTGCCAAGTGTAAGAAAAACCTAATTGTTTTCTGGTATTGAATATTCTGTTTCAATCTTCTTTCCTTAACTATCCTGCAAATTCATGATGACCCTGAGACAGAAGTACTTATGTTCATATTGTATCTGTGTTTTCGGTTACAAGGTAGATCTGATACTGAGTATGGCATGTCAGACGTCACATTCTCTTCAAAACTCACATTATATATAAGATGCAACACATTTATATTAGGTCTGAGCCGATACTGATGCCACTATGTCAGCATCAGAAAATATCAGTTGGATTTTATTAACCATTACTTTTCTAGCATTGTGGTCTTTCATGAAGCCTGCCAAAATGCCATACAACACTTATGTGGAGGGGTGTAAGGGGTGGCCGACCTACCACGTAGTACACCCAATTGTCAACCTCACTTCCACGTAGTACACCCTGGACTGCAATTTGCAGACGAACGAGGCTCTGGCGACTGGCACTATGGCCAGTATAATTTTGTGTGTGTTGTCCTATTTTTTGTCCTTGTGTGTGCTGAGTGCCCCTTTACAGCTTCAGCTTTTAACGAAAGTCAGAATATTTTAATATTTTAGTAACATGACACTGCAATTATGCTATTTTAGTTATGGTAAGGGGCTGGACCCCGTATAATGTGACGGGTGCAAAATAGCCTAAGTGCTGATGCACCCAAAATTTTAAATACAAATTCGAAATTCAAACACTTATGTGGAATCTAATTACCCTGGAAGATATGCAAAATTCAAAGTATCCATTATGTGAAAAACTGTATTTTGTGATTACATAAGACACATATTAATATTCTGATGTAATTCTTTTGAAGTAAAACTCTGGTAAATGAGGCACATTAATCAATATTTTGAACAACTTTCAATTGTTACAATTTTCAAATATCAGTATTGAAATTAGTAAGAGTATCGGTTTTGGGTTCAAAGTGGTATTGGTTCAGACCTATTACGTTGCCTGTGAACTCTTCATTTTTTAAAAAAATAAGTGAAACTCTTAAATATCACAAACTAGATTCCTTACTTAAATGCTCGAGTGCTGAACTTCATGCGGAACTGGAATTACTTGCATTCCAGCTACTTTATGTCAAACAAATCGTCTTCTGTATACTCGACGCTGGGAGCAGCCAACCTGACCCAACATTCAATCGTGTTGTTTCCCCGGACCGATGATTTATTTTCTTGTTGTTTGTTTGCTGTCCACTCTATGCACAGAAAGGCTGATCGGGACTGAGACCCGAACCAGTATGTGGCTCCACCGGGTATCGAACCCAAGAAGATACCTTATTGGAATGAACGTTTCTTCTATACAGCTTAATAGGAATCATGACTTTCAACTTATTGAAAAAAAAACGACTGAATTGTATTCTTTACAAATGTGTTGTATATGTATACAAAAAGAAATTCCACGTATGCAAACTGGCGTGGAATTGAGCCTTTGGTCTGTTAGATCTTCCCCTGTCAAGCAGACTAAAAGGCATGCATGTGTGTATGCATACTTAAAATATCTTGTAATTATTTGAATTTCTAGTTTAAATCTTCCTTTCTGTATTCTGTATTTGTATTCAGCATGTTTGTTTGTTTGTGTGTGTGGGGGGGGGGGGTGGATATATGAAAAACGAGTATATGTACTTTGTGTTTAATCTTATTAACTTATAATTTCATGTATGTGGTGAGCGTAAGAAAAGGCCTTGTACGGTCTTAACTCCGCCATTTAAAATAAGACGGTAATAAAATAAATAAATAAACACCAATAATGCAGTAAGTGTTTCATCACTTCGCTGCGCTCACAGTGGGCAGGCACACTCTAGAACAACCAAAATCATACATTCTCACATCGCGATATTCCATTTGACACGTTTATACAAATATAATTGGTTCTTGGCAAATATATCGAAGGGGGCTGACCAGAACACGAACACATACTTTGATGAAGTAACATCTTCAAGTGAAGGCGCAGTACGATTTAAGTTATCGACAGCTTATTCAGTATAAGAAAATCAGTATGATATCCGCTATCATTGCCTACAGAACGAACGTTAACAATCAATAACATGTATCAAACGACGCCATTTTTATGCTTCAGCCACCAAAGTGATGACGTCATGGTTCAACTTGGTGAAACCTTTTGTTGCACCCTTGTATTTGTGATTTCTGGAAAACGCTGTTCCCTTAGCCACGTTTCCACTACAGTGGGCACCCTGTTTTATACATTTCCCCACAGCATGAATCTGATTCACCCTGGTTCTCATCGGAAGAACAGCGTTCGTCACGTGAGGGAAGAACAATATGTTAGACAAAAGTGGATTTTTAAGTCGTACCCACATGCAAAAATAAATAAATAAATAAAGTATGCAATTACATATATACTTCAAATCAATGACGGTTGAAAGAAGTACAGGAAGAAAATCTGAGAATGAGGGAAAGTTGAGAAAAAAAATAGACCTTTCGGAGAAATATTATTTCCGTTCAACACAAAATTACGCCATCAATAATTTGACATACCTAATCACAACATTTATAGCCGAAAATGATATGTGATTTAGGAAAACAAGTGTCCAGCCTGATGCAAAATATAAGTCGCCCACTAGAGTGCGCGTCAAATCTCCTGCATATGGCGATAGCCAATAGCAGCGCACTGCAGCGGTGCCATGTCGTAATCTCACACGGAAAAGAGACAGCGTGGTTGAGCGAAACGCCTTGTCAAGGAGAGCACGGCAACGCCGCACGTCTGTGATTCGCTGGTGCTGTTCAGCCGTTCAAGGCCATATGCAGGAGATTTGAGGCGCACTCTAGCAAGACGAATAGTATTACGAAGGCATTGTCAACTAATAAAAACATTTCCATACGTAGCCTTTCTATTTCATGTAGTTCATTAGTTCGACACCATACACGCACATGTCAAAAATACAACACAGAAAAATTCAACAATTACTAATCCATTGTTGTCAGTTTGCTAAGACACTGCTGCTATGTTGCTAAAAATAATAGGCTGGTAAGTAAGGTTCAACATTTTTGGTGAAACTGAAACTCCTTTAGAAGTATCACACAATAGACGTCAAGTCGTACGTTTCTTTTATTTCTTACAATTAGTGTATAGCGCGTACAGGTCAGATATAACTGATTCTATTGTCCAGTGGGCTTGTAGAATATTTCAAAATCATTTTGTGCTGCGAGTGAACGTCTTTGTATCCTGAGTACAGTTAGGAGAAATGATTAGTTGTTATGGAATCATTGAAATGCACGCTGAATTACTATGCAACCAACAGAAGCAGAGTTTAGCGAAGAAGATTGTGAAGCTAGAGACTGGAAAACAATAACTGAAAGTAAATGACGTTCATTGTGAACGAGACAGAGATGACGATTCGTGGCTGTGGGGGAGGACAGAAACAAGAGATGGGAGGAAGAGAAAGAGTAAAAGTTAGAGAAAAATACAAAAAAAAGAAAACGGATGGAGAGAAAAAGATAGCTTGGTAGATGGATAAAAAGAAAAATTAAGATCAGGGTTGGGATTGATGAAAGGAATATTGTAAATAGGAAGAAATTAAGGTTGATTGTGTAGTTGTGGTGGAAGAACGAAGGACAACATTGATTTCTTTCCGTTATTTAGGCTGCCTATCTATAAATGTGTATAAAATTACAGTAGTTTCAGCGTGGGCCGCAAGTTCCTCGATATTTCTCCTGGCTGTACAAGGAGTACACATTCTTGTTACCAAATCCTTATCCTGCAGATACAGCTCTAGGATAAGTTTTCATCTAATTAAAACAACTATTACGGGAATAGAAATTAATGATGAACCTATCTTCATGTACTATAAAATACACTACATTAGCAACTGTCTCTGCGTAGTTATGTTTCAATTAATTTTGGGCTGAACACAGACGACAGCGAGTACTCCTGGAGCCTTCCCGGAAAGGACGAGCATTCCACTGCCAAAGTCAATGCTCTCAAAAAATTGGGATGAGAGCCGAAGCTCATCGCCTATATATGGATAGGTCTAATCAATTTACACTCCGGTCCTGTTTTTTCTTATAAGCAAATGTAAGATCTTTGTAATCGAGTATTTTGATTAGAAGCCACAGTTTTATTACAGTTTTTTAAAAATATAATTACTCAAATTTTCTTTTAAATTAACTGGAAATTTGTAAATTAATTTTTGATAATTCCTAACATTGACGAAAGCGAGATAAAATATAGTTTGTGTAAATTATGCCATCTATTGAGAGTTTTTACAATTAATTTTTAATTTACAGTTATGATGTATACTTCAGCTGTCTCCTCTTCCTTGTTTAAGTTGCAGTTGTTTGTATTAAGTCCACTTTATACAAAAAATAGCCTAATCGGGACTGGACCTATAGCTTAAAGTGGGATCGAAACCACTGTGCCATCACCTGGTATCGAACCAGGGACCTTCCTCCTTGGGGTAGTATTAAAAAATCCTCAATGGTGTAATTTGCAGGTGAATCTTTAAAAAAAAACATGGTTTGGTCAAAGCTAAATGAATATGAAAACCAACGGAAATAGGTCCAAAGGAAGAGGATGCACTTGAAAAGGTGGTTCTCCGACGCAAGGCTGTAAGGTGCAAGCAGCTATGCGCCACTCTCAAACTCCAAAGAAAAGAGGCCCCCCACAGAGGGTAGAGACATTGAAGCAGTTGTGGGGCTTTCACTAACCTCTACCTGCACCAAAACAGTTGCCTCAAGCAGTCGTGACTCTCTCTCCATTGTATTGTATGGTACGTAAGACAGACACAAAATCTGCTTTATTTAAAAGTAATGTGGCAGCTTCTGTAAGATCACTTTATGCCCGCCCTACTGACAATAGATTCCATTAATCTATTGATTGATTGAGTTGGTGTTTTAAGTTCACTTTATGCACAGTAAGGCTAATCGGGACTGAACCTACAGTTTAAGGTGGGATCCGATATACTATGTGTCTCCACCAGGTATCAAACCCAGGACACCTTGATTACAAGCGACGACGCTACTGCTGTGCCATCGGGGAGACCATTAATCTATTAATATCAAGCACAAATAATAAACTACACTTTTTACAGGAATCTCATCACACATATACTATATTATATATGTACATACAGACTTTCACAATGTTAAGGGGATAAGATTCAACCAAAAACTTTTCTTGGAAACATTTTGCACATTAAGGTCTTTTCGAGGTCTCCCAGCATTGAAACGGGCATTTTATATCCTGTATGAATGTAGGCATGCAGCACAAATTCACGGGTGCCACTGTTATTTATTTTTATGTTGGAAAACACATTAAGAGAGACAATATGCTACTGAGACAGCATCATGCCAGTAGACACACGTAAGGCATCCTTAGAAAAAATGTGCCACTTTTGTTGTGCCAGTTTGTTGGTGTTGAATGGTGTTGTACATATCTATCAGCTGGCTGAAGGGAGGGAGGTACACACATGTATAAATCTGGACCTGTAAATAGTTCACGTAATCCTGTAACAATTTGACTACAAGGAAAAAAAAAAGAGTGCAACAATATTTCACAATCAATTTCCTAGAAGCATCATCCACATTCTTTACGGATTTTCTATTCTCTTCACATTTACTGTTTTATAGCCATTTGTTTTGGCCACTTTGCCACCGTTTGTTTGGCTTTCAGTTTAATGGTGTAATAAAACAGCGATCCTCTGTGCTTTTTTTCTGCATGGAAGGAAAGAGCTTGTTAGTTTTTACAACCTACAATGTGTTGTTTTATTATGACCACATTTTCTTTCTACCTTTGAGCAGTGTGCATGAATTGTTTACTTGTTCTATATTGGCTAAAGAAAAACTTCGCTAAGAAATCAGAGATTCTTTCACCTGTTGCAGTTTCCATTGTTCTTTCACATTTCTAGTTTATTTGCTTCCTGGTAGTCATGACAAGTTGAATCCAAAAATAGCTCAAATCAACACTTTATATGCACAAGGCTGATTTATAAATGTTTTACAAAATGTACTTATGATATGAAGATTTATGTCTACCTGTACGGTTTTAAGCATAAGAAAAAGGAAACACAAAAAGTGCAATTGGCACTTAACCCCCTACATCAGATAATAAACATGGAAATACTGAAATGGTTAGTTGATAGTGGGCGAATTTAGTTTCCAACATAATACATCTGTACTTAGAGCAGTTAATTGTATAAGTTCATACCAGAAAGTTGGAATATGTTGCAAAATTAATATTCAAACTCTATGATAACATTGAAAGAAGTTATCAATATATTTAACTTTTTCATACGATACATTTTTCAAAAAAACTTCGTTTATATATTTAAGCAGTAAAAGAACCAGTACTCTCTTAAATAACATCACTGAAAACAGCATGTGTAACATATGGAGAAATTAAGACCGTACTAAAGGCAATTTTGTGGTAATTTTTTGATAACAGATGGCAGCACCGTTTGCCATGGCAACCGAGGGCCATGTTGCCAGATCTCCACGTAATCAAGGTAGATACATACAGGTTGGTCGATTATGGTACTCCTTGACTAAGATATGACATGTTGGTTAGCAGATTTTATTGAAAAATCTAAGTAGCTGTGGAGCAACGGAATTGTTTATCATGAGATTTTTAGTTGTATGTTCTTATTGAAAAAAAAAAAAAAACAATTTATCAGCAATGGAAGATAGTAGTAGTCATAATAGTAATATAAAATCCCTTGCATTGTATTATGCATTTCTTTTAATATTTCGAAAGCAGAAGAGAACATACAAAGATAACTGTAATTAATTCAAACACGAAATGCATAAAGTAAGGAGAGTAATTGAAATAATTGAAAACATTTTGAAATTATGTTTGAAGCGAATGCTGTGTTGACTGTAGGTAGAATTCACTTTATATGACAATACTTGAACACATTTTATATCTTTTATCGGTGACGTTACCAGATTTTCTTCATAAATTTGCAGTATTTCAGTGTACATTTTGTAAATATTTATAAATATTAGGGCTCTCTAATGATCCTCAATCCTTTATCCTTGAAGTGAATAAACATGGAATTCTGCACCCTTAATTGTTACTGAGTTTTAATATCGCGATTTTGAAAGAAAAATGTCAGAAGAATCCTGGATACTCAATAGAAGAGATATTTGTTATTTTTATAATAGTTAAATATTAAATACAGTTTTGTAGCACATCTAATTTATTTGCATGTCTTGTCATCACACAATGTCCTGTTTCATAGTTCTTTACAGATTTGGTCTAATCTGACTTTCAGTTCTGCAGCTGATGTAGAATCTTTGGAAGTATTAGTAACATTTTCAAGTACCAGTACCTGTAAACTACTTACGTTATGAAATTAGTAATTGTAACTCAGTTATTTTTCCACCTAACTAGTAAGTTGTACAATTACTTTACTTTTTCGCATGGAAAGAAATATCTTGAAGCAAATGTTCTCCTCAAAGAATGGGTAAATTGAAAATTATTAAAGCCGACCCCCGTGGCAGACTGATTAGCACATCGTGCTACGATGCCAGGGGTTCTGGGTTCGAATCCCGGCCTGGGCATGGATGATTGAGTGTGTTCATTCATCAATTTCATCATGTCATCACTCATCCCCATCTTTGTAAATTAGCCACAAGTGCACAAAAAGCGAAGTAAAATAAAGCAAATCAATCACTCAATCAATTGATGATTATTCAAATCTTGAGACCATGAGAACAATTTTGTATTTTTTTCGTCAAGAGCCAGGATGTATTCCAAGTTTATTTGTATTAGAACACTTACCATATAAGACTACATACATAATCTCCAACAATCCACATGGAGACAATAATTTTATAGTTCAACAAAAATTCTAAAAAAATATTTGGTTTGCTGAACAAAATAAAATGAAATGTTAATTGTGAATTTTATTGCCTCAATGTTTGTACATGAAATGTAAGAAATAAATTACAATTTCATGAAACTTAATGCTAAGCATTTGGTGGTCATCGGTGGTAAAAAGGACATCGCGGCTGCAACTGATGTTCCGAAAAGTGGGGGCCATCTTCCCCTCCCCCTAATTGCCGCCACTGTCTGAGAGATGTGCTTTTTGCAAATCATCATCGCATTCAGGAAGAAATGAATGTCCTAAGATTTTTGGAAAATACCTCTCAAAATTTCAACTTGCAAGAATATCAATGAATGTGTGCCAATGCTTGACAGACAAGACAAGTAAGTCACACCCCTCGCATTGTTTTTTTTTTTCAGTTTACCCAAATATACAATTTACAATTGATGACCACTTGCTATCAGATATTATTAAGGCTTGAAACATAATTTCTTAAGAATATTTTGGACTCTTGATTTCTAGTAAATCATCACCATTCAATCAAGTGTCTACACTAACAAGCAAAAATGTATGTACTCTTCCATGTAAAATACAAACAGTCCACTTTGCTGATTTATATTCCGCAGAAGCTTATACACCAACTGCCATTGTCGATCAAATCTATTGTCCTCTTCTTCAAATTTCAAGAGTGCTCTTTACTATTCGTAGAAGACACTTCGATTAGATTCTCAAATGCTCATCTGCAAAAGGAACAAATAAAAATAGTGTTAACATCGTGTAACATTCCATGTCTCCCGAGGGAGAGGAAATAAGACCAATAGCTTAGTTAGCTAAGTGTTTCAAGTCTACCCATAATGCTAAACTTTGTCTCCAGCGGTGGCATGAGTCTCTATTTACACTCAGGGTTCGGGTGTATGTTGCACTTAGTGGGCTATGACGTAGTTGACCAGTTAAGTTCATTGACAACTCAAAATTAACTAAAACATATAAAGGTTTATTTCATCACAAACTCAAGCAAGAAAGGAACTTAGACCCTTTTACAGTAGTTTTATACATCCAACTTATAGTTTCACAGATATTCATATTTGGGCCTCTCTATATAGTTACGGCCTTTTGTAGTTGAACTATAAAAACTTTTAACCCTTAAAGAAACCCATACAACTTTGTATATGATACCTAGTACTCTTGTTAGAAAAACAATCACAAATGGTTTATAAACAAAGCATCTAAAAGAGAAAGATTAGTGTAACCTTGGAAACAGCTTTTTGTTTATACGTAGGAGTAACAGGCCAAAAACTAAGCAATAGATTCTAAGAAGCGAATTTCCCAGCATCGAAGAGACGGGGTTTCGCTGTTACCATCCCCAACGTCGAGATGACGGGGTTTTATGAAAGAAAAAGGTCTGGTTACCTAAATATGTCTCGCCCGAAAGCGGAGTGGGTTTCTCTCGCCCGAAAGCGGAGTGGGTCCTCTCACACTAAAGTGGAGTAAATTTCTCTCACCAGAAGGTGGAGTGGGATATCTTTTTCTCTCTCCTGTTAGGAGGAGTTTACCTCTTGCCCGTAGGCAGAGCCCTACTTCTCTCGTCCGCAGACGGAGTCCAACTGAGATGCTAGCCCCGCTCTCGCCTTTATATTGGGTCGGCGACGCTAGTGTAAGCAAGTGGAAGAAATATAAACTATTAAAAGTATATTCTTACATTAAATATTGAGTTAGTTTACCAAATTAGAGGTGTAACCTGTTTTTAAATAGATACATTTCTAATTACATATTTTTATCAGAAAGGTCACAAAAATAGAGGTGCGACTCGTACAAATTGTGACAAGACGGGTTCGTTACAATAACCCCTCCCTTCGGGAAAATCTTTAGATTTAAAATTTATCACCTCTATATAATATATTTTAATGAAAAAGATTTTTTTTCAATACAAAATTCAATTAAGATTACAACCTTATATTAATAACAAGTTACATGAGAGATAGAAAATAGTCTGTGGTGAAATATTAGCTAGTTGCGTAATATATAGTTACAGACAAATTCAAGCTTAAATTGTGGATTTAATCATCGTTTTTATTGTAAAAGTGTTCAGTGTTATTACAAGACAGTACATTTATTGAAACGTAAGTTAAGATTAAATAATCTTGTGATTTAGAAGATAAATCAGTGTTAAATCTAGATAGCATGGAAGGCTCTGGGCCATCCAGATAAAGTTTCCTGCTCGTAAGAAATTCAACAAATTTCATTCAAGTGAGGGAAATGTCTAGCAAGGAAATTATTAATCAAAACAGAGAGGACGTCCAAATGGAGATGAATGAAGTAGTGGAAGTAAAAAAGGATACGTCTTCAAATAAAGACGGAGAAAATATGGAAGTCAGATAACAAAACGAAATCGAGCAAAAGTTAGTGGAAAGGAGGAATCTATAAATGCTCCAAAAATTTTCAAAGCAAACGTATTAGAGCGTACAATGCAATCAAAGGACAATGTGAATAAAAATGACTTATTGTATACTGGGCACGATGGCCCATATATTGTGCTTGTTGAAGGTGCGGGACACAACGTTGGTAGCTTTAGTGCTATTATGTTAGGTAGTCACTTAAGAGAAGCTAGAATTAAGGTGAATTATGTTAAGGCATCGGGTCCTAATCGTGCAAAGGTTTACTTTTTAACATCCAATGATGCAAATGACTTTTACTTGAACAAAGAGTTTCAGAAGAAGTATAAAGTAAATGTCAAGATCCCGAAGAGTCTTTTACACAGAATGGGACTAATATATGGGTTACCGTTACATATAAATTTAGAAGAAGTACAAGATGAAGCAGAGGCTGAGAGAAATATTCCAATAATCAAAATGGAAAGAATGAAGAAGAAGATTTATCAAGAAAATGGGGAATTTGTGTTCAAACCGACCAAATTGATCAGCGTAACGTTTCAATCACAAAGGTTGCCCTCGCATGTAAAGCTACTCAGTAACATATTTCAATTACAACCTAAAATAAAATCTGTGATGCAGTGCAGGAATTGTTTCCGTTTCTCTCACACAAAGGATGTTTGTAAGTCCCAAGCGATGTGTCCAAGGTGCGGTGATTATGAACATGATGATATGTGTGCTGCAGTACCTAAATGCATAAATTGCTCAGGAAATCATCTTGCAACTGAGAGGTCGTGCAGTAAGTGGGAAGAGGAAAGAGAAATTCAGAAGGTGATAGCATATGAGGGCTGTTCATATCAAGAAGCAAAGAGAAAAGTTAGTTCTAGTAGTTCATTTATGACCGAAAGAGACGATTATTCTTATGCAAACATACTACAAGATTTCCCAGAGTTAAAAACAACTAAAGCAGAGTCTTCCTTTGTACAAGTTCCAAGTTCAGCAATTACAACAGGTAACAGATATGAGGTGCTGGCCACTCTAAGAGATGAGGAATCAGGGACATCAAGAAACTTATATTCTTGGAAATCTTCTCAACCTCATCCTTACAACATGAACAATAGTTATGCTGATCGAAGATTTGGGAAGATATGTAAAAGTAAAGAAGTTATGAAAAATAAAGGTATGCAAAATCTAAAGTCGTGTGACAATCCTCAAACCCAAAACGAACAAGAAAGACCAGATTATGTATTACTAAATTCCCAAATCAGTCCAACGTCAGTGACAACAACGGAAAAACGAAAATTACGAATTAGCATCCCACAATATGACTCTCAAAAGCAAATAATGATTAGTTTGTTACAAGTTATGGCAAAACTAACGGCGAACATAACTGTGGATGATAATCTTCAGAGAATTAAAAATATTCTAGTCGATTGTACAAATATTACTTCACAGTTATTGAAACTTATTGAAGAGCTTGAATCATATGAAGATGCTCAACATTAAATATAATAATCAGTAAGTTATCACATGCAAAATATGTTCGTTTGTTCAATGGAATTTATGCTCGTTTCCTTCAAGAAAACTTGAACTCATGAAACTGATAGAAGAGCATCATCCTCTCATTATATGTGTGTGTGAAGTATGGGTGGATGGAAGAGTTTCAATTGAAATAAAAAATTATCATGCAGTAATTAATCAAAAAGGCGGAAAAGGAGTGGGTATATTTGTACATGAAAGTCTGGCATTCCAACCCATATCATTTAATCCCAATTTAGTGATTCTTCGAGAATATCGGGTGGAAGTAGTGGGAATACAAGTGCAAATTTTGAATAAAATATTTACTGTTATCTCGATCTATATACAATCTACCTATACATCGCAAAAAATTGCAGTGAAACATTTAAGGTCTATGATTAGTTCATTCAAGACTCCATTAATCATAACTGGAGATTTCAATTGCCACCACCCATTGTGGGGTCGACAGGTAGCAGATAAGTTGGGTCGAACTCTTGTTGAATGGATGGAAGCGGAACAGTTAACTACCTAGGTATAATAAATGATGGATCACCTACTCATATGCCTAGAAATGGAAGTAATCCGTCATCTATAGACTTAACATTAATTTCAGAAAAGTATTGTGCAGACTTTACATGGGAAGCCGATGTGGACTTGAGAACAAGCGATCATTATCCATGTTATTTTTACCTGGCTTATTGCCATGCAACAAATGAAAGAATATTAACTATACGCAAATGGAAAGTATTCAAAGCTAATTGGTCTAATTATACTAAACTTTTAAATATTTATTTCTCAGAGGATGATGGATTAAAACCTGATAATATTACATACGAGGAGTTTGTAAAAACCATTTCGGCTGCGATGGACTTGAGCTGTCCCAGGGTGATAAAAAGTAGTCAGCAACACTTCCCAAAGATATACTGGTGGACAGAAGAGTGTGCTGAAGCAAAACTACATAGAGTCGAATTAGCAAGAATATACGCACGTCAACCAAATCCGGAGAACTGGATAGCATTCAGACACTCTGTGGCCAAATCAAAGAGATTATGCATAAAAGCAAAAAGAAAATCATGGAAATTATTTTGTGAAAATTTACACCCAAGCATGAAATTAGGATATGTGTGGAATAAGTTTAGGTCGCTCAAAAATCCTCGTACAGCAAATGTGGTCCCTTTGAAATCAAATTGGAAGACTGAATTTATTCAGAAACTCATACCTACAGTGTCAGACGGAGTAGTTGAAACACCAAATGAATTGTGTAGTTACACATCAAAACTACGTTCGGCGAAAGGTTTTGCAACTCCAATTTCAAAAGAGGAAATCTATGAAATCATCGGCAACAGTAAAGAATCTGCTCCAGGGATGGATGGAATTACTTATTCGATGATCAATCACCTTCCAGATGTAGCGTTAAAGGCGATGTGCACAATTTTTAATAAATTCTTAAATAATGGAAAAGTGCCAGAAGATTGGTCCAAACAGTTGATTATTCCAATTTTAAAAACAGGCAAGGACCCTCAAGTAGGTAAATCATATAGACCTATAGCTTTGACGTCAGTTTTAGGAAAGATATTTGAGAAACTGATACAAAAAATAATAGAATGATTTTTAGAAAGCCAAAACATATTTCAGTTCGAACAAATAGGATTTCGAAAGGGATCAGGATGCCAAGACGGATTAATCACTCTTTCCTCGTATATTTTCGACTCACTGAAAAGAAACAGAATTGTATTAGCTGCATTCTTAGATGTAAGCGCAGCTTATGATAATGTAGATATTAATATCCTAATCCAAACAATACAACAGCTAAAAATACCTCACAACTATGTTTTGATATTATGGAAGTTACTCAGTAAAAGATCTGTATATTTCCACTTTTTCAGTGAAAGTAGAGGACCGTATTCAGCCTGCAAAGGGTTACCTCAAGGAAGTCCTTTAAGTCCTTTGATATTCAACATATATATGATCGGGATGAAAAGGAAATTATTTCCAACAGTCAATTATCTTCAATATGCAGATGATATCTGTATCTATATGTCCACGACACAAATTCATACTGATTTTCCTGTTTTAGAGGAACAAATATTGGAAGTGCAAAAGTGGCTTGAAAGTAAAAAATCTCCATTTCAATGGAAAAATCTAATTTTACAATTTTTAGTAAAAAGGGAACACCTCCAATAGTTCACTCAATGTCCCGAAAAACAAGAATTCCCATTACATCCAGAGTAAAATATTTAGGTGTCATCTTGGATGAAAAACTAACTTGGAAGGACCAAATTAAAGCAATACAAGTCAAATCAGAAAAAGTGTTTAATTTGTTCAAAGCAATAGCAAATACTCAGTGGGGATGTCATCCTCGAGTTATGCTTTTATTTTACAAAAATTATTTTCGGCCTATGATAGATTATTCTCTATTGGCAATGTGTAACTTGACAGAAGGAAAATTGAATTCCATTGATGTCATACAGAGAAAATTCTTGAGAAGATGTTTAGGCGTTATGAACAGCACTCCAAACGCAGTAGTATACATGGAAGCGGGTGAATGTTCCATTTCATGTATAGACAGAAGATGTTAGCAGCAAATATGCTCTTCAAAGTGAAATCATATTGTGAGCATCCTTTCAACAATGTACTAACAAATATGATACACTTATATGAAACAGGAAAAATAACAAACAGAAAATCTGCTATGTGGATAGAATTGTATAATTCGTTTTGTCAAGAATATCAGGATGTTCTACAGATGCGTTCACGGCCTGTTTTTTCATTAGATTATCCTCAACAGTCTCTGGATAATATTCATTTCCCTCGTTATTCGCACATATCGGAATATTTTACTCAATGGCCAAGTTTTTATTTCATATACACAGATGGATCTAAAAGTGAGTCAGGAGTTGGATGTGCAGTGTACGATCCACAACATAAAACAGACCTATTATTTCGGCTTCCACAAGACTGTTCAATATTTACAGCAGAATCTTACGCAATTTACCAAGCTTTAATATATGTCCAAAAATTAAATTTACGAAAGTTCTTAATACTTACTGACTCGCAAAGTGTATTACAGGCTCTTAAATCTTCGTACAAGAGTCTTTACAAATTATCCCCTTATATTATAAATTGCATACAATTAGTTCAAACAATACAAAAATCTGGAAAAACCATTGAGTTTTCTTGGGTTAAAGCTCATAGCAATATTGCAGGTAATTCTCATGTAGATGAATGTGCAAAGAAAGCAGTGCGTCTTCCAAATATTACGAACTTATTATACTATACGGATCTTCTCCCTAGAGTAAAGAAGAAAATTCTGAATGAATGGTTTGATTGGTGTCGAAATGAACTTACAACAGTTGGAGAATCATACAGACCATTTGCTGAATTCAAAACACAAAAACCATGGTTTCATCATGTAAGTGCTACAAGAAATGTAATTGTATTAATTAATAGACTGAGAACGGGCCATTTGTGTACTAGGCAACATTTATCCAAAATTGGAATAACGAACAATAAGAAATGTGAATGTGGCTGGGAAAGTGCAGATGCACAACATATAATACTGGAATGCTCAAAATATAATAGAGAGAGAAATATCTTGTATAAAACTTTAAATACTCTAAAGGTTCAGTTTCCAACAAATATGTTAAGTTTAGTTGTTAATCCAGATGTGAGAATTGGTTATAGTTTGTTATCATTTTTAAGGAAGTGTAACATACAATTGTAAAAGGCAAAATGTTCCAAAAAAAAATCGAATATCTGTAAAATAGGGGGGATGGACTGATAATTTTATTGTAAAACAATTGTGTGTGTATTGTTATGGACAAAAAACGGCATAAAAGCTGTTAGGTTCCAAATAAAGGAATGAATGAATACATGAGAGATAAACACGACCAAGCCGATCTTTACACAACAATGGAAGTACTTGGTTTAGAACTCAAAGAAGGTTACATTTTAATATAACTAATCCACTGGGTTTTAATCAACTCTTTAGACTAAAAGTCCGTATCGTTTTAAAAATCTTAAGAAGGGAAACCTTCGGGGCACTCAAATATGACACTTTCGCAGGACAGAGATTGTCTGCATATATGGCCTTGGGATGTCTCCCAAAATCATTTTCAACTGCTGAGCCAAAAACAATTCGTCACCATTCCAATTTACTTCAGCCAAGAGTTCCGAGTCGTGAGCTTTCAGTGGAGCTTCCTGTGGATCTGGAAGAGCAGCAACTTCCCTCCTGGTAGACACCATGTGTTGATCGACCTGCAGATCGTCCTCGGTACTGTCCTTCCTTGGAACAGGCTCTGGGGTAGTCCATACATGCTCAGCATGTGTCAGGTCCCGTATCTCGGATTCCAACTTTCGTTTTTCCGCTTCTAAGCGTCGAACTCGTTCGATCCAGGGTCGAATCAGGGCACTAGATTGGTCACTCAAAACTTCAGATTTCTGTTCGTTGATTTCTTTTTCTTGCTCCAAGAGTACTGCTCCGGAGGATACTGTTTCAACGAGCATTGGTAGCTTTCTCGGAACCACAATTGCTTTGGGTTTTCTTCCTTCAATCACAGGGCTAGATGAGCTAGGAGCTGATAAGTCCATACTAACTCGCACAGGTTGGCAGGCTCTAGGAACGACTTTGCTCAGATCCACTAATCCTGGTCGCGAAGGAGAATACGGCAAGGAACTATATCCCTTCTTAATATCTTCGGCAGCAATATTCTTCATCCATGTACACTTTAACTGGGTCATCAGGTTCCTTCTCTTCTTAGGAACTTCTGGATCCTGTAGAGGGGGAGGTATTAACTTAACTTGCCGTGTGATGGGTCCTTTAGTTTTAGGCACAGGTTCACTTAACATCTTCACTTTAGTACTGTTCAACTTCAGCCTCTTTTTCATTCGTTTGACATCTGGGAACATCCTGCGGGGCTAATTCATCCTGTGGTAGAAAGCACGAAGTTCACACTAGTCAGTCCCGATCTCAACTGAGCTCTGTCCATTCTGGTTATCTATTTAATCAAGGTGAAGCACCGGCTACATGACACTAACAACACCTATTGACACCATTATATACTTAATATACATTTCAGGAAAACATCAATTTATTTTACTTTCCTATCACTCAGTGTTGCCCTGGCACATTTAAAGTTTGAACTTAATCACATTACAAAACTTCTTCTTATTATTGCTTATAAGCTTTTCCTTATTTTGGCAGATTGAGCACAAGCTACTTTCAGCACAATTATATATGCATCACATTTTTAATGGCTTTTAGTAAATTACTCAAGTCTCTACATTTAGGATATAATACCCCAGGGAGCTTCTTTGGCTTCCCTGCTTCTTCGGAGACTACGCTCTGGCACGCCCTTTTGGCCTTACTGCACTCGAAGGAAGAGGTACTTTAACCACTATATAAACTCAAGTCCTACATAAAGACATTCTTCCTTGTACCTTCGCTGTCCCACAAGCGATCTTAGTTCTTTGGGATCTTAGTTCAATAACATTTACTTTCAGAAGTTCTGTTCTTGTTCTATAAGTTACTCTTTCTAAATGGAGTTGGTAACACATATAGCAATAGTTCGTCTTCTGAAAATGGTCAACTTAATATTCATTTCCCGAATTAGTATCAAACTTCTAGGTTTCTGCTTGGATATCTTTCACGGTGTTTCCCTCTTTCTCTCTTCTTTAGTGTTAACACTGGTTTTACACTATCGGGGTGAGCGTCAATTAACTTGAAACTTGCTCGTTCATGTAGACAAATAACTCTGTTTCACCTTCGATCCTTCGCATTATGGCGCCAAAAATAAAAATTCTTGCAACATTCCTGTTATTTATCTTTCGGGCCCCACGTTGGGATGCCAATTAACTTGTAACATTCCATGTCTCTCGAGGGAGAGGAAAGAAGACCAATAGCTTAGTTAGCTAAGTGTTTCAAGTCTACCCATAATGCTAAACTTTTTCTCCAGTGGTGGCATGAGTCTCTATTTACACTCAGGGTTCGGGTGTATGTTGCACTTAGTGGGCTATGACGTAGTTGACCAGTTAAGTTCATTGACAACTCAAAATTAACTAAAACATATAAAGGTTTATTTCATCACAAACTCAAGCAAGAAAGGAACTTAGACCCTTTTACAGTAGTTTTATACATCCAACTTATAGTTTCACAGATATTCATATTTGGGCCTCTCTATATAGTTACGGCCTTTTGTAGTTGAACTATAAAAACTTTTAACCCTTAAAGAAACCCATACAACTTTGTATATGATACCTAGTACTCTTGTTAGAAAAACAATCACAAATGGTTTATAAACAAAGCATCTAAAAGAGAAAGATTAGTGTAACCTTGGAAACAGCTTTTTGTTTATATGTAGGCCAAAAACTAAGCAATAGATTCTAAGAAGCGAATTTCCCAGCATCGAGGAGACGGGGTTTCGCTGTTACCATCCCAAACGTCGAGATGACGGGGTTTTATGAAAGAAAAAGGTCTGGTTACCTAAATATGTCTCGCCCGAAAGCGGAGTGGGTTTCTCTCGCCCGAAAGCGGAGTGGGTCCTCTCACACTAAAGTGGAGTAAATTTCTCTCACCAGAAGGTGGAGTGGGATATCTTTTTCTCTCTCCTGTTAGGAGGAGTTTACCTCTTGCCCGTAGGCAGAGCCCTACTTCTCTCGTCCGCAGACGGAGTCCAACCAAGATGCTAGCCCCGCTCTCGCCTTTATATTGGGTCGGCGACGCTAGTGTAAGCAAGTGGAAGAAATATAAACTATTAAAAGTATATTCTTACATTAAATATTGAGTTAGTTTACCAAATTAGAGGTGTAACCTGTTTTTAAATAGATACATTTCTAATTACATATTTTTATCAGAAAGGTCACAAAACTAGAGGTGCGACTCGTACAAATTGCGACGAGACGGGTTCGTTACAATCGTATATGAGACTATGAACTTACATAGGGTTACCAGATGCTGTCCCAAACTTCAGGACATTAAGTCAAAATGTAGGACGCAAAACATTCTCAATAAATAATACATATTTCTATAGAACACGTTAGGAACTACTTGAAAAATGACACTTTTCATTTTTTAAAAAAAATATTTCCCAATGAATGTTTAAATGCAAAATTTCAAAACTTGCAATCATACTAATCAATGCACCTCTTACTACTTGGCAGACAAGCAAGGCTTTGGCATCTGGACTCACAAATGTTATGTGGTGTTTGTGTCGGTTGTCCCTATATGTTTATGACTATCCATTCATCCATCTTATCTTACCATCATTCTAACTCACCTTCGCGATTAGCCAATGGGACAGCAAAAAGTGAAGTAAAATAAACTTAATCAACCAATCAATAGCAAAAATTCTTGACCACAAGAATAATTTATTGCCTTTTTTAGTGACTTCTTGACCTACTTGTTGATTTTTTACTTTTTCTTGACTTCCATGACTGGCAGACACCCTAAATAACTTTGTTCTCTATATCCTTGCTTTACAATCAAATTATATTGAATATTGAATAAGAATGGGCAACAGCTTGTTCCATCAGTATAAACCCTAAGGCAAGAAATTCTGCTCAGGTATTGAACAGTGACGTTATCAGAAAGTAGTCCCAAGACTTTGTTCATTAATTGCTTCCGTTTTCCAGTTTGTTTAATATCAGGACAAACATTATTATTTTTGTGCAATGACAATCAAAATAAATTTCACTATTGAGTTTGGAAGCGCAGTCCATAGACTTTGCATGACTTTTTTTTGTTATGTATTTTCCTAATTAATATTATGTGACGCTCAAAATGTAGGACATTTATGATATTTTTCAAATTCCTTCCGGACGCCGGACATAAGGCTAAAATGTAGGACATGTCCGGGAAAATCCGGACGTCTGGTAACCCTAAACTTACAAAACATGTTCACTTCAGTGATCTAACTTTATAATGAATGTTAAATATGATGAGCCTAAAACAGAAATTTGCAAAATAATTGTTAGAAATATTTTCATAGTAGAGTGATGATTGCAACGCTATATGGAGTGAGGTTCCTCCAGGTTCGAATCCTGGTTTCATGTATGTA
This sequence comes from Lepisma saccharinum, assembly GCF_977018435.1. NCBI lineage: Eukaryota > Metazoa > Arthropoda > Insecta > Zygentoma > Lepismatidae > Lepisma > Lepisma saccharinum. The sequence continues at coordinate 159,705,365 of NC_139229.1, read as the reverse complement.
TTTATATCATTATCTTTGTTCCAATCATCCATTTTATCAAATCATTATTCATCCTCATTGTCCCAAGGAGCAGAAGTTGGAGGTAAAATAACAGAAACACATTTTGCAATGGAAATTCAGTTCCTACTATATTTTTATTTGAATTATTATAGTAGACCAGCCAAGAAGCCAAAAAGATTAAAAAAATAACTTACCTGCATGGAATGTTAATAATAGGCATCCATGCTAAATCAATCAGTCGTGGGTCTGACAAAAAAACTAGGGTGGTTGCAACCAAAAATTTCGACCTTCAAGGTCATATTCTGACCATAAAAGGTCAAATTTCAAACTCATCCAAGTATGTTCATGTAATATATCAAATGAAAGGTATGGACGAGACAAACTGTTTGGTGATATTTTTAGGTCAGAATATCGATGTCAGAAGTAGTCTTGTGGGGTAAAGTTAATCAGGCTAAATTTGTATACACGAGAGCCATCCAAGATGCAAAAAAAGCATTTTTAAAACATTTAACTGTATGGAATGATAATATCCGACATCCATGCAAAATCAATCAGTCATAGCTCTGAGAAAGAAAAAAAACTAGTCAAGCTTCATACTCACTGGTATTCAAAGTAAACTATTTAGTACAAACAACTACTGAAATTCAATATGATATTGAACCAAATATACGTAGCATAATCAGGACAAATTATGAATTCTATGAAGCTCTGTGTCATCCACAATTAAATTATTGCCCTTGTACTTGCAAGTATGGGAACTAGTATCTTCATTAATCTATACCAGTACTAATTTGTAAATTCTCAGTAAACATAAAGACTTGTGTTCGATAGATGGTAAGACTTTAGTCTCGTAACTGTTAGGGTGTACTTTTACACTTTAAATATATACAGCATCAAGTTATTGGACGAAATGCACTCTAATTATGAGCCATCCTAAATTATAAAAGGACAAGAAAACAGAAGAGCTTCATACAGTTTACAGAACCGGTTTTCTGACTTGTTTCTGTAAAAGAAGATAACAGAACTGTGTCCGAAACTTGCAAACATTCGGGGATCTCACATTACATCTATTCGAATCAAACCTAACTTAGCCTGACCTACTTAATACATATGAATATTTGAGAGCTGCTTCAAAAATAAAAATGGAAAAACTCTTGCAGAAAACAGGTCAGAACGTACTCGTTTCCTCCATGTACAAGGGCAAAGTAAAAAACATTGAAACAAACTACTGATTTGTACATGTGAATAGCACGAGTTTCCTAGGTTTGGAAATTAACTTACAGAAATGAAAATAGAACATTTTGTGCAATACTGATTTAATGATATCAGATATAATCTATATTAAGCTACGTATATTTTATGCTATAGTAATTATCTCAAAACGGTAGTTATCAGAATTATGCCTAACTTAAAATATAACATCCTATTCTGATTTTACATTTACAAAGAATTATCAATTTCGTTTGGAAGTAAAAAGGTCATGCAGTGTTTAAGAAATTGGTAAGTTCAAGCGATATTCTCACTGAAATTACATCAGAAGATATTTCTTCAACATGTAAATAAATTATACATTTTGCCTATGTTTCAAACATTTTGCTTTTGATGGATAATATTAAGCAACAAGCAATTAAATATTAAGACTTACCTTCGAGCTTGTTCAGCTTTTTAACATCCTCCGTGGAATATTTGTTCCCTTGTTCTCGTATATGTACGGGATTCGATATCCTCTGGAAGCTTGGTTTGATTTTCACTCTTTCAAGAACTTGCATTGATCATATAGTTAGACAACACGGAATGAAATCTTGGCAACAGTGTATGCTAAAATCTGCACCACGGAGTATATTGCAACGAAACGCCACTTCAAAAATTTTAATGATAACCACTACTTTCTGAAGGAACGAAATGTTTTAATTTTTTCACATAGTTATATCAGATACTTGCGAGAAGAGAATGTGATCTTTGTTTTACCACGAAATCTTCCATACTAGTCATAAAAGAAAAAATGCACCGGTATTAACAAAACTGCCACTTCAGCGCCATCTGTACGCAGCAGTTTGAACATGACGAAGACCTTATATTTTCTGTTATTTACTTAAATCTTAATCTTACTTAAATCGTAACAAAATTATAAGGTCCACATGTTCTAGTGAATAAAACAATCTTTTATATCGGTAAATTTCTTCCTTACCGAATCTATATTAGTTGTACGGTTATCCAAATAAATTTGGGTCTGTGCTTTAGAATGGCTTTAGAACCCCCTTAAACAAAAACAAGAATGAATATTTGATTTCATTTAATATTTCTCAGGATGTATATATTTACATATATTCTGTACAAAACACTAGGTATCTTCACCTTCTGTACAATCTTCACAACCACAAACAAAACAATTCTTTTCAGTTTCATTTCTGAAAAACTTACAATAAAGCTATAAAAATGACATATGAAAATATCAAAATTTAAACTAATCAGCAAATCTGGAAATTCTTCCTTTCTGCGACTGAGCAAATATGAATTGAATACAGTGTTAATTAGGACATTCTATTAGCAGATTTTAATGTAACACTAAGCATGTAATAGTAGAAGCTGCCTTACTATGTAAGTTTTCTACATAACAGCTTTCACAATAAATCACATTTGTTTTGATCAAGTCATTCTTGACTATGTGCATTCAGCATTAAGAAGTACCTGATCACGAATATTCCTTCAAGTTGAAATAACTAATATGAGTTAATATAATATTTATGATGCTGATTTTTCCACATAAGTAATTCAAATCAAACTGTCAAATAACAGTCTCGTTCCCTAATCATAAGAACAATTACAAAATTCTTATTTCTGAAGCTAATTTAGATCCAGGCTGCCATTAATACACATAATGAACAAATAGCTAAAACACTAACTATATTTTAGAAAATACTTAACCTTGAACACAAAAATTTTAATTCTGAAAGCATTTCCAAACACATGTTAGAAACAATATATAGCTCTGATTCAAGTGAATGGAAGTGACTGTTGTTTTAAAATTCACAGCTTAACTTATTGCACATGATCATTAATTAATTTGTAATTTCACTTACAATGCTTATTGTTTTAAAATAAGAAAATAGAAAACTAACAGAAACATGATTTAGAAATTTCATACAAAATATCATATTTTGACTAAATTCAATTCATCATGAGACAACACTTATCCACAAATCATTAATTACTAATAACTTCAACTGGTAAAACTGAAGCATTATCACACTTTGTTTATTCTAAGGACTCAAACAGGTAGTTCTCATCATTATATATTTTAATTTTCTCACACACAAAATAAAATTACATCATAAAATAATTTAAAATGTAAAAATTCATTGAAAATTATTTTCATAAAAAAAATAGGATTTATGCATGCTCCTGAACAATTTTAATATCTGGCACAGAATATTCAGACTGATTGCATGAAAGTACGTGTAAATTTTATATTGGAATGATAATAGGTGTTCTATAAAAATATCTTTCCATGTCCATAAACAAGTAAACAAATATAAATAACATTCATCAAGGAAGCACAATGTCTTATTTCAATGGTAAAGTTGATAATTATGAAGAGATTATATAATAAACGCAATATGCCTGTAACTCATTTTGGAGTACATTTTAACATATGGAAATATCTCAAGCTACAGTTTAAGATATTTCTAATGAAATTGATAGAATTACACACAAATGCACAAAATATTTCAAAAGGAAAAGGATTCCATAAAAATACTCTTAAATCTCGCAGAATAAATCAATCTTTTCACTCGTAAACTATTATTTAAATCGTTCAATTTTGCTCGCAATATAAATACAGTGAACTCTTTCTAATTCAAACTTGGATAATTCTAATTATCTAGACTATCTAGCATTAGACAGTGGATACCATGTCCAGTAAAAACTGTTTGGTAATGAAAACTTATCTTTGACTTCTGAAGATGAAAAATAAAAAAAAATAAAAAATCCCTTCCCCTTTTTTTCTATTATACTATGCTTTTTTTTGTGTGCATGTCTAACTCTTTGACAAGTTTGAAGTTTCAGTTATTAGAATCATCATATTTGTTGCACAAAATATTTCCCTATCTTGTTGCTACTATCTATGCTATTCTGTTTACATTTTACCTTTCTTACTATGGTTGCAGATAATAAAGAATTATGACTATTTCATGCAACACTTTGAGAGTCATACTTGTGTCTCAAACATTACATTGTTTTTTGTTGCAACCTTTGAAACTTTCTATTAATTTTCAAGGAATAAACCTGCACATAATGCTATGGACATATGACATCAATGAAAGAGGAAACAATAAACTGGAAGGCTTGGTGTATTTCTAGTTTGAACATACCTCGTTTAACAGGTACCTTTGTTTCAACATTAATTATGCTATCTGCACTGAGCTCCTAAATGAACATTCACATTAAATGTTGAAAGCACACTGCAAACTAAATGAATAACCTCTACTTAAAACATTTACGATACCTGGTTATTTGCTTCTGGGAAGCCCTGTTATGGATACAACTGTATGCATTCTAATGCGGGAAACTATTTACACAGTAATAAGCAATTAATTCAGGCATGTTTCCTTACACTGGAATGTAGTGGGAAAAAAAAAAAAAAAAAAAAAAAAAAAAAAAAAAAATCCAAAAAGTTACAATCCTACATTCTAAGATATGTATATGCATTATTCAGCATATGTTTACTGTCTTTGTTCTTGGCTTAAAATGCCATTTCTATTTACAGGAATTACCTGGATCACAGATAACACTTTCAAAACATGTAACTCTATTCCTCGCTTGCAAAAGAATATGAATCAGTTTATGTGCTAGTTGTTAGTTTTTTTGTGTCTTTTTCGAGAAGTAATACGTCATGGGTCTCTAACGTTTGGTGCAGAGTTCTCTCTCTTACTCTGGCAGCAGTTGGGTTCGCCTCATGCAATTTGCCTTGAACTGGTAGAATCTGTCTTCGGAAGTAATCGTCTGTACTGGTAGTATTGATATATTTAAGTTTAATTTAATGATTCATTTATTTATCTTGCATGAATTAGTTAAGTAGTTTCGTTTGAGCACTATTTTTGTTCATTTTATGTTAATGCTATCATTACGCAGACGGTTATTTCAGTTTATCCGATATCCTCTAGTCCTGTACATTTGCATTTATTTAGATTTAGGATTTCCCTATAGCATATTGTTGATTGATAAGATATTTTCCATTTAAGAATAATATTGAAAATTGAACCAACCCTAAAATGCAATTAGAAAGACAATCTGATTCTGGTACATTTGTTTTGGCCTATTTAAAGTGTGCTTATATTTGGAACATGAAGGATTAATGTTAATCGGATATACATATGATATGTTACGCAAGATTATTTGTTGTAAAATTTTCTATTGCTGAAAGTTAAAATGTTACATAATTGAAAGTTATCTTTGTTGTGATTCAACAATAAACTATAAAAAATAACATTTATTTTCGTACATGCCATAAATGGTCTCCGACTCTACTAAAATGTTTTAATAGTAAGGTAGTCAATTTGTCAACCCATAGTATATATAATTGTAGAGGACTCGTTTTGTAGACCAAATCGAAATTATATGAGAAAATACTGAGGGTGGTGACAGAGAAGAGCATGGTTGGTTCAATGTGGAAAGTACATAATATTTTGTGAAGTAAGTTGTAAAGAAAAGAAATGATGAACGTAAATGAACCCAATTTCCTATTGCAAACATTAGACCAAATGGGTTATTTAGATCCACCCAAGTGCATTAGGAGCACAGCTGGTTTCATTCACGATGTATTGTGAAGGTCAAGAACATTTGGCCATTAGTTTTCATGGCCAGGTGTGTCTCGGAAGGAAGTGAAAGCTGAAGTTAAAGGATCATATAATCGAATGCCTAGCAGGCATAAATGGGTCAATAAACGTCCTTCCAAAAATTTAATTGACTTTTCTGATTCAAGTGATGAGATTTATTATAGTAGGAATATTTCTCCAATTTTTTCAGGTAATTGTATTAAGAAAATAACCAGTACTGTCGTTAGTCAAACTCTGTTAAGTCTGATTAACAATGTTCCATCAATGGAAGAAAATACTGTTCAGTTGTTCAATTTTATATGGCATATAAACAGTATAATTGAAAGAGATATTTTTCCAGCGAGAGAAATACTTCTCTCTGCTTTACACAAGTTGCCATGTTAAATAAGCGACGTAATGTGGAAACTAATAGGTAGTGATCTCTTGTGGTATGCAATTGTTCAAAATGTAATGCATAAATTTGTAACAACTTTAGGAAAAGAACTCATTGTTAACAAGTTCATATTTCGTGTCCAAGATAAACATTAAGATGTATTAGAATTTATTGAAAATCGATGGAGGGCTGCAGTATTAATATTTTAGAGTGGCCTGCTTTATTGAAAGAATGCTCCCTAACTATTCTGAACTCTTTATTTTGAATGGTGTTCCATCGTGTGTGAATTATCTAAAAACTAGGTTACAATTATTGCAGAAACGTCAGAGAATCGCTAAAGATTTTAGATCAATTACTTTAAGTTACAAATTACGTAACACAGTGGAAAGTGGAGAATGTCAGCAGAGGATATTGAAGATTTTTTTTACCTGCGTGTGATCAATCTTTGAAAGATGTGGGTAGTTCAGAACAACTGGAACATGAGGAGGCGATGGAGTTGGAAGAAGCATTTGGCATAGCTGCATCAAGAACCTACTCTCGAGCAAGGAGATTTAAGCACCACTTTAGTTTACCTGCAATGATGAACTTAAGGACAGAAGTATCTTGCCAGATGCAGGAACCAGCTAAAGTCAGTCTGATGCTTCATGTCAGGTTGATATGCCACATATTAGAGAATTCACTCGCCTGGAGAAGGCCATGAAAGAGGAAAGCGAGAGTGAAAATACTCTGAAAGAGGTCCGAAAGAAAAAAAAAAAGTTCAAGCACTGCAGCAACTCCTGAATGAGAGAGAAATGAAAATTAAGGAGTTGGAGAATGAGACATGTGACTTGGAAATGAAATGTAGCAGACAACAGAAGGAAGTGGAAAACTTTCTTCAGGAAGCATTGGATAAACTGCATTCAAAGGAGTGTCTCAATGACAACCTGATGAAAGAAATTGAGACGTGAATTGGAACAAGTACAATGCAATAGTGTTACATTTTTTTTTACAGGAATTACATTTCTATTTACAGGAATTACCTGGATCACAGATAACACTTTCAAAACAATAGCCGTCAAGAATTAAAAATCATGTTTTTCTTCTTCCGCTCTGTACCAGACATTCTACTGCTACTTTTCTTCTTTAAAAGTCACTAATGGTACAACATGCACACTGAAACTGATTCACTTCACCACACACTCACTCACATCCATGCATGCACACACATACACACCATCCGGCCAGTATTTACTCTTACACTGTGTACAGAGGAATTGGTATTGATCATAATACTTAAAAAAATGTCTTTTGGTGTTGCCTAGAAGTCCTACGAGAACAGGGTATCATAACCATCTGATCACTGCTACTGCTGCAAGTATCACAGAAAAAGTCACTGAGGACAGTCCTAAACATCCACACGTCAGGTCATCATGGTGGTAAAGAACGTACTGAGGTACTTTTGAGCCTGGTTTACACCATTCACCACGTTTGTAGAATTCAGCCTGTTATGGAGAAGGAAATAAATTAATAGTTGCAGGTTGCATATCAAATAAATAAATATATATTCAACCTACGTTGTAGCAGGTAATGCAGAAAGAGCATGAACATAGGTACAAGTTCAAATCTGAACTTTCGGCCCTGTCAGAGAGTTATCACCAGGATATAAATATGCACGTGAGTTCGAGGAGAGAGAGGTTCACTTTGTTGCTGGTCACACACTATTTATAAGCTGTTCCAAGTTCTTTCACAGTACAGAGTAGTCTTCTAGATGTATATGAGCCATCCAGTACAGTAAACGCCAAACCATCACGTAAAGGGGGGAACCCCCAGAAGAATCCAGTCTCCACCCCCATACATTCAGGGGGTGCTGCTGGCTATAATCAATAAACCAGGACGTCATTTCCTCAGAATTCCGGTTCCCCCATTTATTGCGTATTATGTTATTTACTTTGTTTGTTTTACAATTTAAAATTTTCCTAAAGTTTACATTGCTATTTAAGATTAGATGAACTTTGATCTATAGCTATAAGTACCCTGGTTGTTCTGGTCTCCAAAAAAACAATGAAGGTTTACAAATTGTAAATTGTAGTTTTTGGATTTCACTGTAGTATAACATGTGTGATAAAGATTGTTGCTAATATAGCCATTTAAATCATTACTGCAGGAAACAATCCCTCTAACATTTCTTGAAGTCTATTTTTTTTTGCCATGTGTAAGTAGAACCTCGTTGCTTTCCAGTATTGAATATTCAGTTTCCATCTTAATTCCTGAACTCATCTGCAAATTCATACCTCCATGATGACCCTGAGACAGAAGTTGTACTTATGTTCATATTGTATCTGCATTTTATGTTACAACGTAGGTCTGATACTGAGTATGGCATGTCAGACGTCACATTTTCTTCAAAACTCACATTTATAAGATGCAACACATTTAAATTAGGTCTGAGCCGATACTGATGCCACTATGTCAGCATCAGAAAATATCAGTTGGATTTTATTAACCATTACTTTTCTAGCATTGTGGTCTTTCATGAAGCCTGCCAAAATGCCATACAACACTTATGTGGAATCTAATTATCCTGGGAGTTATGCAACATTAAAAGTATCCATTGTGTGAAAAACTGCATTTTGTGATATATTAATATTCTGATGTAATTCTTTTGAAGTAAATCCATCATAAATGATGCAGACAATTGGAGTGTAATATTTATACAATAATATTAAACAATAGTAGTGGTATTTATGATAGGGACAGCGCGAGAAAGGAAGAGCACCTCCTCAAGCAGATTTGCTATACTTAAAACAAGCTCAACATGCCCATATGAGCTTTTTGCTCTAGTGTGGAACTCTTTCTAACCCAAGATTTTTGTAAAAATGCCCTCGGGAATTTTTCAGAAAGGAAGAGCTCTTCTCATGCAGATTTGCTATACTTAAAACTTGTTCAACATGTTCATATGAGTTTTTTGTTCAAGTGTAGCACCTGCCTAACCCAAGAGTTTTGTAATTGGAAAGTATCAACCCTTCTCAAGCAGATTTGCTAACATTTACAAAAATTGCATCAGCCAGATTTTTGTCTATAAACTTGTCAATTTTTGGCCACACCAGAAATTAAGCCAAAAACCCATACCCATACATACATATTTACTTCTGGTTTAAGTTTAATTGGAAACCAGATTCAATTTGCTTATCTAATATTAAAACAATGCAATATGCCCTCTAGAATTGCTCCGTGTTTGCATGTTTCCCTCTCTGGGTCAGTGTGTGGAATTCCCGAGACGGTAGTATTGATTTCTCCTCAGCGCCAGTATTTACAGAAATTCCCGAGTATTGCATCATCCAGTATTGTGAGAATGATTGAGGAGAACAGATGTGTTGACACAGTGCTTCTCATACTTACTGGTTTAAATTCATATTGAACAATATAAAATCTGATATTTGTTGTAATCCACTCATATTTAGAGTCAAGCTTATATTTGTCCCAGCTTGTTATACATAACAAGGTTATTGCCATTCTAGACATGCATGTCTGTGCAGGTATTTGCGCTGGGTCAGTGTGAATGAATATTTCTACTTGTGGGCTATTGGCTTTATAACCTGTCATAAGATAAGCATAGAGATTAGATTTAAAACCCAGGAAATTTTATATAAATACCAAAGCCAAAAATATTAAGTGTATACACACATACACACATACACACACACACAAAGCACACAGCTGAACCCAACTGATATTTTTTATTCAGTATAAAGTTTTGAATTGAAACCCAGGAAATTGTATATAATAAACAACAGCAAAAATGCCGAATCAAAAATATTGTAATCAGTGCAATAAAAATATATCCAGCTCTAATTGGGCCAGACATCAAAAGAATTGTAATCCAGACAAATACAGAACTCCCACAAAAATTTGCCCCAAATGCCATAGAAAATATAACATGGAATATTTCACATATAAACATAAAGATACTTGCTCTGTACAGTCATCAACACAACCATCTACATCTGGTCTGAAAAGAAAGCACGAAGCACCTGTTAATGCCAGAGCAGCAAAGCAGCCACGACATGAACCTATCCGTAGCAGTTTTAATGGCCAACTTAGGGATCACTGTTTTGTGTCAGAGCCAAGATGTGGCATTGAGAATTTCTTGAACAGTATAAATTCTGATCTCCAGGCAATTCTCAATGCACAAAATGGTTCTTATAAGCTCTCCCTCAAATTGTATACACAATATAAGAAGCCAAATGGCACAAAATTTACACAGCCCCACATAACAGAAACTGTACCGGTTTATTCAAATACAAATTCAGACAAAATAATAAGCAATTTGATAGATCAATTGAATATTAAACACTCTGAATTTGCGGCAAAAGAGTCCGGATGGAGCCTATGTGGCTCTCCGCACAAGTTATATGTCAATATTTCTGAATTCTGCCCATTACAAGGATCTACATATGTGCCATTACCTGCTAATATTAAAAACAAAAGAGCCGTGGTCAATATAAAAAATAATGACCAGAAATGCTTTTTGTGGTGTATATTAGCTGCTTTGTATCCAGTTTCAAGGGATCCTCAGAGAATAACTTATTACAAGCAACATGAGCACGATTTTGACGATGCAATGGAGGGTTTGGAATATCCAATGTCTGTTCAGAATATTGATAAATTTGAAAAAAAGGCCAGGCACATCAATGGCAAACAATTATCTATTAATGTATTTATTTGTTCCACTGGCAATTGCCCGATAGCACCTCTCAGAATCAGTACACTTGATGATGAATCTGCTATTCCGATTGATCTGCTCTTAATTGAAGGGGATAGCACATATCATTATACTCTGATACATAATCTTGAAGCTATAGTCAGAACACAACTAGACAAATCCAATAGAATATTCAAGTTGTGCAGAAGATGCTTAACTGTATTTGATGGTCAAAAAATGGTAAATAGGGTTCCTGAATGTAATACAGAAATTGCTAAAAACAAGTTAATTGAGCATCTGAAATACTGTGGCAACCATAAACCTGTTCATATGGTGATGCCCAATCCAAGTGAAAATTGCAAATTCAAAAAGTTTGAAGCCTTGTTGGAACACCCAGTATTTATTGTCTATGATTTTGAATCGAACCTCAAATCTCTTGCATTCTGCAATCCAGATCCTGAAGAATCCTCAATTACACCATACCAACTACATGAACCTTCCAGTTTTTATTATATGGTTGTACAGGGTGGTGTAGCTAGTGAGCTGTGCTTATACATGGGACCAAATGCCGTCAAAGAATTTGCACATAGAATAGAAAATGAGTGCCGTGACATAGCATCTAACATCTTATTAAAATCAAAACCCATGTTGCCTTTAACAGAGGAACAGATTGAGGATTTCAACAATGCAGAAAAATGCCCGGTATGTGATTCTGAATTTTCAGATACAAATATCAAGGTGAAACACCATTCTCATACAGATGGTAAATTCTTAATGGCCCTGTGTAAAAGCTGCAATATTCAGATCAAGAGACCAAGATTTATCCCCATATTTTGCCATGGAGCATCCAATTATGATTTCCATCATCTGATCAGGTACGAGGGGTTTGACAAGCAGAATTTAAATATTTTAGCTGAAAATGATGAAAAATATATATCTATTAGCAAGATAATTAAAGTTGATGGTGTTTCTATTCAATTAAGATTTCTTGATTCTTACAGATTTTTATCTGCTAGCCTGCCTACACTGGCCACTCAATTATCTGATGATCAATTGAAAATCACACGTGCTTCGTTTCCAAATCAGGACCTGAAATTAATTAGGCGGAAGGGTGTATATCCATATGACTATGTTACAGATTTTTCTAAATTTGACGAGTGTTCCCTGCCACCACAAGAAGAGTTTTACAGCAAAATCAGAGGATCTGGAATCAGTGATGAAGATTATCACCATGCCCAATTGGTGTGGAACGATTCAAAATGCAAGACATTTCGTGATTATCACATGGCATATTCGAAACTTGATGTCACCCTCTTAGCTGATATAATACAGGCATTCAGAAAATCTTCCATACAAAATTATAAACTGGACCCAGTGTATTTTTTCAGTGCCCCGGGCCTAGCATGGGCCGCAATGTTTTTGAATACCAAAATGCAATTGGATCTGATCCACGATCAAGATACGTATCTGTTTATGGAGAAAGGTATAAGAGGGGGGATGGTGCAATGTTCCCAGAGATATGCCAGAGCAAGTAACAAGCATATTATGCTGCCTGATTATGATCCAGCACGGCCATCAAATTATATACTGTACGTAGATGCAAACAGCCTCTATGGTCATGCCATGATGCAAAAACTGCCATATGCAGAGCTTGAATGGGTTGAAAATTTCAATATTGAGAATCTTAAGGATTTTGATGACAGTGATTATGGCCTCTTCTTAGAGGTTGATCTGACAATTCCAGATCATTTGCACAATAAATTTTCTGATCTGCCCCCAATTCCCGAGGTTCAGTGCTCACCTGGCTCTAAACAGAAGAAGCTCATGATGACCCTGGAGCCAAAACAGGGATATGTCATATATTACAAAAACCTCCAGTTCCTGATGAAACATGGTGTTCAAGTGACCAAAGTTGGAAAAGTCTTAAGGTTCAGGCACTCAGAATGGTTGAAACCATACATTGATACAAATACAGAGCTTCGAACATCAGCAATAAGCCAATTTGATAAGGGCTTGTTTAAATTGATGGTCAATTCTGTTTATGGCAAAACTATTGGAAATGTCAGGAAACATACCGATGTTAAAATAATTACTGACCCCAGCCTGAGCAAAAAATTGGTTGCAAAACCCAACTTCAATTACAGAAGAATTTATGATGAGCACATGGCACTTTTCAACATGAAGAAAACAAAGATTAAGTTTGATAAACCTATTTATGTAGGGGCTGTGATATTGGAAAGGTCCAAATTACATATGTTAACATTGTATTATGATGTGTTGAAACCTTTTTATGGTGATCGTGTAAAACTGATGTACATGGACACGGATAGTTTTATTCTTGATATTCAAACAGAAGATATTTATCAAGATATTGCACAGTCTGAATTGTTTAAATATTTTGATACCAGTGAATTGCCTGGCCATCTGAATATTCAACCCCACAACAAAAAGGTGCCTGGCAAGTTAAAAGATGAGACGCTTGGTGATGTTATTGTGAAATTTGCTGGGTTAAGTGCCAAGATGTACACTTTTAAAACATGTAGTGCTGTTGTCAAAAAAGCCAAGGGCATTGGCAGAGTGACTGTTGACAAAGAGCTTAAATTTGAAGATTATGAAAATTGCATCAAATCCCAGAGTTCAATCAAAACATCAGAATGCAGAATTCAGAGTGTGGATCACTTGTTGACTTCAAATATTGTAAGAAAAGTGGCTCTGGACCCACATGATGACAAGAGATGTATTTTATCATGTGGCATACATACTTTACCTTGGGGGCATTGTGATTTGAAAAATGGGAATCAATGCCCAAACACAGAGCATGATTTGAAATAAATAAACATGCCTATGAACTTATTTGGGTTCAAAAAACAAGATATCTATCCTATTAGACACAAACACAGTATCAATAAATTTATAATTTAATAGAACTGTGCGGTGATGTTGTTATTGGGAACAAGCTTCAAATCATGGATAGGTGATTGTTATGAGGATAGATATTAGACACAGACACAGAAATCAATAAATTTATAATATTCTTATACCTGACAGAACTATGCAGTGATGCTATTATTGGGAGCAAGCTTCAAATCATAGATAGGTGATTGTCATGAAGATAGATATTAAATACAGATACGGAAATAATATTTTCCATAAATTTATATTCAATATCCCTATACCTGACAGAGCTGTGCGGTGATGTTGTTATTGGGAACAGGATTCAAATCATGGATAGGTGATTGTCATGAAGATAGATATTAGATACAGATACAGAAATAATATTTTCCATAAATCTATACTCAATATCCCTATACCTGACAGAACTGTGTGGTTAATATTATTAGGAACAAGCTTTAAATCTTACACAGATATAGAGCGGAATTATTATGGATAGGTGATTGCCATGAGGATAGATACTCAATATCTCTGCTGTTATTGGACACAAACACAGAGAATAAAATATCCCTATACCTAACAGAACTGTGCAGTGACGCTGTTATTGGGAACAAGCTTCAAATCATGGATAGGTGATTGTTATGAGGATAGATATTAGACACAGACACAGAAATAATATTTATCCATAAATCTATACTCGATTTAATAGAGCTGTGTAGTGATGCTGTTATTGGGAACAGGATTCAAATCATGGATAGGTGATTGCCCTATACCTAGCAAAGCTGTGCGGTGATATAATTATTGGGAACAGGATTCAAATCTTACACAGATACAGAGTGAAATTATTATGGATAGGTGATTGTCATGAAGATAGATATTAGACACAGAGCCTTGCTGAGCTTGGAATTATTATAGATAGGTAATTGTCATAAAGAACACAGAGAATGAAATTGTAAATCTATACTCAATATTTTTTGACAGATCATTGTTCTTTTATAAACGTTTCAACATACGTTCCAGCAAAACTGTACCTATTAGGGTATGTATTATTCACATCTTATCCATAACATATCAGCAAGGGTAAATAATATTTTCAAGGCAGCCTACACAACACAGCTCTGTTAGAGATAGGGATTATGACAATAACAATATCAACAAGGCTCTATATCTATGTGTGAGATTTGTGCCTACACAACACAGCTCTGTTAAAAATTCATAACAGCACAGCTCTGTTCAGCATGGTAGAAATTTTTAACAGAGCTGTGTTGTGTAGGCACAAATCTCACACATAGATATAGAGCCTTGTTGATATTGTTATTGTCATAATCCCTATCTCTAACAGAGCTGTGTTGTGTAGGCTGCCTTGAAAATATTATTTACCCTTGCTGATATGTTATGGATAAGATGTGAATAATACATACCCTAATAGGTACAGTTTTGCTGGAACGTATGTTGAAACGTTTATAAAAGAACAATGATCTGTCAAAAAATATTGAGTATAGATTTACAATTTCATTCTCTGTGTTCTTTATGACAATTACCTATCTATAATAATTCCAAGCTCAGCAAGGCTCTGTGTCTAATATCTATCTTCATGACAATCACCTATCCATAATAATTTCACTCTGTATCTGTGTAAGATTTGAATCCTGTTCCCAATAATTATATCACCGCACAGCTTTGCTAGGTATAGGGCAATCACCTATCCATGATTTGAATCCTGTTCCCAATAACAGCATCACTACACAGCTCTATTAAATCGAGTATAGATTTATGGATAAATATTATTTCTGTGTCTGTGTCTAATATCTATCCTCATAACAATCACCTATCCATGATTTGAAGCTTGTTCCCAATAACAGCGTCACTGCACAGTTCTGTTAGGTATAGGGATATTTTATTCTCTGTGTTTGTGTCCAATAACAGCAGAGATATTGAGTATCTATCCTCATGGCAATCACCTATCCATAATAATTCCGCTCTATATCTGTGTAAGATTTAAAGCTTGTTCCTAATAATATTAACCACACAGTTCTGTCAGGTATAGGGATATTGAGTATAGATTTATGGAAAATATTATTTCTGTATCTGTATCTAATATCTATCTTCATGACAATCACCTATCCATGATTTGAATCCTGTTCCCAATAACAACATCACCGCACAGCTCTGTCAGGTATAGGGATATTGAATATAAATTTATGGAAAATATTATTTCCGTATCTGTATTTAATATCTATCTTCATGACAATCACCTATCTATGATTTGAAGCTTGCTCCCAATAATAGCATCACTGCATAGTTCTGTCAGGTATAAGAATATTATAAATTTATTGATTTCTGTGTCTGTGTCTAATATCTATCCTCATAACAATCACCTATCCATGATTTGAAGCTTGTTCCCAATAACAACATCACCGCACAGTTCTATTAAATTATAAATTTATTGATACTGTGTTTGTGTCTAATAGGATAGATATCTTGTTTTTTGAACCCAAATAAGTTCATAGGCATGTTTATTTATTTCAAATCATGCTCTGTGTTTGGGCATTGTTTGCCACTTTTCAAATCACAATGCCCCCAAGGTAAAGTATGTATGCCACATGATAAAATACATCTCTTGTCATCATGTGGGTCCAGAGCCACTTTTCTTACAATATTTGAAGTCAACAAGTGATCCACACTCTGAATTCTGCATTCTGATGTTTTGATTGAACTCTGGGATTTGATGCAATTTTCATAATCTTCAAATTTAAGCTCTTTGTCAACAGTCACTCTGCCAATGCCCTTGGCTTTTTTGACAACAGCACTACATGTTTTAAAAGTGTACATCTTGGCACTTAACCCAGCAAATTTCACAATAACATCACCAAGCGTCTCATCTTTTAACTTGCCAGGCACCTTTTTGTTGTGGGGTTGAATATTCAGATGGCCAGGCAATTCACTGGTATCAAAATATTTAAACAATTCAGACTGTGCAATATCTTGATAAATATCTTCTGTTTGAATATCAAGAATAAAACTATCCGTGTCCATGTACATCAGTTTTACACGATCACCATAAAAAGGTTTCAACACATCATAATACAATGTTAACATATGTAATTTGGACCTTTCCAATATCACAGCCCCTACATAAATAGGTTTATCAAACTTAATCTTTGTTTTCTTCATGTTGAAAAGTGCCATGTGCTCATCATAAATTCTTCTGTAATTGAAGTTGGGTTTTGCAACCAATTTTTTGCTCAGGCTGGGGTCAGTAATTATTTTAACATCGGTATGTTTCCTGACATTTTCAATAGTTTTGCCATAAACAGAATTGACCATCAATTTAAACAAGCCCTTATCAAATTGGCTTATTGCTGATGTTCGAAGCTCTGTATTTGTATCAATGTATGGTTTCAACCATTCTGAGTGCCTGAACCTTAAGACTTTTCCAACTTTGGTCACTTGAACACCATGTTTCATCAGGAACTGGAGGTTTTTGTAATATATGACATATCCCTGTTTTGGCTCCAGGGTCATCATGAGCTTCTTCTGTTTAGAGCCAGGTGAGCACTGAACCTCGGGAATTGGGGGCAGATCAGAAAATTTATTGTGCAAATGATCTGGAATTGTCAGATCAACCTCTAAGAAGAGGCCATAATCACTGTCATCAAAATCCTTAAGATTCTCAATATTGAAATTTTCAACCCATTCAAGCTCTGCATATGGCAGTTTTTGCATCATGGCATGACCATAGAGGCTGTTTGCATCTACGTACAGTATATAATTTGATGGCCGTGCTGGATCATAATCAGGCAGCATAATATGCTTGTTACTTGCTCTGGCATATCTCTGGGAACATTGCACCATCCCCCCTCTTATACCTTTCTCCATAAACAGATACGTATCTTGATCGTGGATCAGATCCAATTGCATTTTGGTATTCAAAAACATTGCGGCCCATGCTAGGCCCGGGGCACTGAAAAAATACACTGGGTCCAGTTTATAATTTTGTATGGAAGATTTTCTGAATGCCTGTATTATATCAGCTAAGAGGGTGACATCAAGTTTCGAATATGCCATGTGATAATCACGAAATGTCTTGCATTTTGAATCGTTCCACACCAATTGGGCATGGTGATAATCTTCATCACTGATTCCAGATCCTCTGATTTTGCTGTAAAACTCTTCTTGTGGTGGCAGGGAACACTCGTCAAATTTAGAAAAATCTGTAACATAGTCATATGGATATACACCCTTCCGCCTAATTAATTTCAGGTCCTGATTTGGAAACGAAGCACGTGTGATTTTCAATTGATCATCAGATAATTGAGTGGCCAGTGTAGGCAGGCTAGCAGATAAAAATCTGTAAGAATCAAGAAATCTTAATTGAATAGAAACACCATCAACTTTAATTATCTTGCTAATAGATATATATTTTTCATCATTTTCAGCTAAAATATTTAAATTCTGCTTGTCAAACCCCTCGTACCTGATCAGATGATGGAAATCATAATTGGATGCTCCATGGCAAAATATGGGGATAAATCTTGGTCTCTTGATCTGAATATTGCAGCTTTTACACAGGGCCATTAAGAATTTACCATCTGTATGAGAATGGTGTTTCACCTTGATATTTGTATCTGAAAATTCAGAATCACATACCGGGCATTTTTCTGCATTGTTGAAATCCTCAATCTGTTCCTCTGTTAAAGGCAACATGGGTTTTGATTTTAATAAGATGTTAGATGCTATGTCACGGCACTCATTTTCTATTCTATGTGCAAATTCTTTGACGGCATTTGGTCCCATGTATAAGCACAGCTCACTAGCTACACCACCCTGTACAACCATATAATAAAAACTGGAAGGTTCATGTAGTTGGTATGGTGTAATTGAGGATTCTTCAGGATCTGGATTGCAGAATGCAAGAGATTTGAGGTTCGATTCAAAATCATAGACAATAAATACTGGGTGTTCCAACAAGGCTTCAAACTTTTTGAATTTGCAATTTTCACTTGGATTGGGCATCACCATATGAACAGGTTTATGGTTGCCACAGTATTTCAGATGCTCAATTAACTTGTTTTTAGCAATTTCTGTATTACATTCAGGAACCCTATTTACCATTTTTTGACCATCAAATACAGTTAACCTCTTAACTGGGTAATTTCCTCGTCGAAAGCCCAATCTGCCCTGGGAATTTTTGTTGATAAATTGATGAATTTCGTAAACCAATATTTTAGTTAATATTTCTGTGCTCCATGGCATACCATTTAGGTATTGTTTATTCTTTTATTGGTCCTTGTTGTACTTTTTACAATATGCGAGATTTACAACTACAATATATCTCGGATTTCCTCAGCAGGAAAAACACGCCGTCGCTTCCGATTTGCCTGAGCCATTATTGCATACGCGATAGAACTGAACGTCGGGCTGTGTTCGTTGATTCCCGCTAACTCTAACGGTTACAACAGTCTGGAAGTCAGAGCCATCTGGTGAAACAAAGAAGAAAGTAATTTTACGTAGTATCTCGTCATACACAACAGATATCAGCAGTAAGAACATGAGAACGTAGTATCCCGTCATGCCCATTATAAATCAGTAGAGCCAGAACGGAGTATTACGTCATACCCAGTTAAGAGGTTAAGCATCTTCTGCACAACTTGAATATTCTATTGGATTTGTCTAGTTGTGTTCTGACTATAGCTTCAAGATTATGTATCAGAGTATAATGATATGTGCTATCCCCTTCAATTAAGAGCAGATCAATCGGAATAGCAGATTCATCATCAAGTGTACTGATTCTGAGAGGTGCTATCGGGCAATTGCCAGTGGAACAAATAAATACATTAATAGATAATTGTTTGCCATTGATGTGCCTGGCCTTTTTTTCAAATTTATCAATATTCTGAACAGACATTGGATATTCCAAACCCTTCCATTGCATCGTCAAAATCGTGCTCATGTTGCTTGTAATAAGTTATTCTCTGAGGATCCCTTGAAACTGGATACAAAGCAGCTAATATACACCACAAAAAGCATTTCTGGTCATTATTTTTTATATTGACCACGGCTCTTTTGTTTTTAATATTAGCAGGTAATGGCACATATGTAGATCCTTGTAATGGGCAGAATTCAGAAATATTGACATATAACTTGTGCGGAGAGCCACATAGGCTCCATCCGGACTCTTTTGCCGCAAATTCAGAGTGTTTAATATTCAATTGATCTATCAAATTGCTTATTATTTTGTCTGAATTTGTATTTGAATAAACCGGTACAGTTTCTGTTATGTGGGGCTGTGTAAATTTTGTGCCATTTGGCTTCTTATATTGTGTATACAATTTGAGGGAGAGCTTATAAGAACCATTTTGTGCATTGAGAATTGCCTGGAGATCAGAATTTATACTGTTCAAGAAATTCTCAATGCCACATCTTGGCTCTGACACAAAACAGTGATCCCTAAGTTGGCCATTAAAACTGCTACGGATAGGTTCATGTCGTGGCTGCTTTGCTGCTCTGGCATTAACAGGTGCTTCGTGCTTTCTTTTCAGACCAGATGTAGATGGTTGTGTTGATGACTGTACAGAGCAAGTATCTTTATGTATATATGTGAAATATTCCATGTTATATTTTCTATGGCATTTGGGGCAAATTTTTGTGGGAGTTCTGTATTTGTCTGGATTACAAATCTTTTGGTGTCTGGCCCAATTAGAGCTGGATATATTTTTATTGCACTGATTACAATATTTTTGATTCGGCATTTTTGCTGTTGTTTATTATATACAATTTCCTGGGTTTCAATTCAAAACTTTATACTGAATAAAAAATATCAGTTGGGTTCAGCTGTGTGCTTTGTGTGTGTGTGTATGTGTGTATGTGTGTATACACTTAATATTTTTGGCTTTGGTATTTATATAAAATTTCCTGGGTTTTAAATCTAATCTCTATGCTTATCTTATGACAGGTTATAAAGCCAATAGCCCACAAGTAGAAATATTCATTCACACTGACCCAGCGCAAATGCCTGCACGAACATGCATATCTTGAATGGCAATAATCTTGTTATGTATAACAGGCTGGGACAAATATAAGCTTGACTCTAAATATGAGTGGATTACAACAAATATCAGATTTTATATTGTTCAATATGAATTTAAACCAGTAAGTATAAGAAGCACTGTGTCAACACGTCTGTTCTCCTCAGTCAGTCTCACAATACTGGCTGATGCAATATTCGGGAATTTCTGTAAATACTGGCGCTGAGGAGAAATCAATACTACCGTCTTGGGAATTCCACACACTGACCCAGAGAGGGAAACATGCAAACACGGAGCAATTCTAGAGGGCATATTGCATTGTTTTAATATTAGATAAGCAAATTGAATCTGGTTTCCAATTAAACTTAAACCAGAAGTAAATATGTATGTATGGGTATGGGTTTTTGGCTTAATTTCTGGTGTGGCCAAAAATTGACAAGTTTATAGACAAAAATCTGGCTGATGCAATTTTTGTAAATGTTAGCAAATCTGCTTGAGAAGGGTTAATACTTTCCGATTACAAAACTCTTGGGTTAGGCAGGTGCTACACTTGAACAAAAAACTCATATGAACATGTTGAACAAGTTTTAAGTATAGCAAATCTGCATGAGAAGAGCTCTTCCTTTCTGAAAAATTCCCGAGGGCATTTTTACAAAAATCTTGGGTTAGAAAGAGTTCCACACTAGAGCAAAAAGCTCATATGGGCATGTTGAGCTTGTTTTAAGTATAGCAAATCTGCTTGAGGAGGTGCTCTTCCTTTCTCGCGCTGTCCCTATCATAAATACCACTACTAACAATATTTTGAACAAATTTCAATTGTTAAAATTTTTGGAATCCGAAAGAGTATCTGCTTCAGTTCAAAGTGGTATTGGTTCAGCCCTATTTTACATCTTTACTAAATGTGGAACAACACAATACTAAATGCCCCACACAAAATCTCTACCGCACTGTAGAATGATATAAGCTACAAATTGAAGTCACCACATTATCAATTATTTCAATTTAAAGTATTCATAAAAATAAATAAGTATTATGACATCTTTAGGCATTATTTTAACTTTTATAACCAGACTTTAACACTATGAACACTTTCTATACTTCGTCTTATACTGAGCATTCAGGATGGGCAAAGACAGATTCGTTCTCTCTCTGAAAATTTAATGCATGCATGTCATGAAATAGTTACACACAAGGTGGATTGATTTAAGTAGTGTTTATCATTTAATAGTGTTTATTTGGCTTTAGTAAAGAAAAAGAAAGGAAACAATATTTATGTACTGATAAGGTGAAGCTCATACGAAAGGAAATGTAATATGTACACTGTAAACACACTTAAATTATCTTGATTTAAAATTCAATAATTTCAATAGGGAAAAATAGCAAACATTTTGTGTAGCAAAATAAACAAAATACTAATCATGTTAAACTGTAAATAGTGTCATTATCATTAAACTGTAAATAAACATGGCAGCTGGTATTTTGCAACTATCATTAAAAAAAATTGCCAAAATTGTGCTACGAAGACATTACAGAATATTTTAAGTTACAACTACAAAGTACATCCAGAATGTTTTATTTCCATTCGAAGAAAAGTTACTGAAATTATGTATTATATTTTCATTAGCACACTCAACAAACATTTCCATAGTAAATTCATATATAATATCAGAAACAGTAAAATGTCTATTTACATATAATTATTGATTTAGTTTAATCAAACTGTTGAAATATTTTACAGAGACGTTTACTAGGAAAATCCTGTGTAAAAAACATGTCTATATGTATGGTGCCAAAAAACATACTAGCAATTTTAAGCATGTAATTTTTAAATAAAAAAATTATTTAAATAAAAAAAATCATTATTTTTAACCACCCTGGTTACACATAATTTCAAAACACACTTTGAAGCTTTTCTGGTGATGAATGATGACCTAATTTTTTTGGAATACTGACTAGATATTTGGGAAAACTTGCACGTTTACCTGGTAAATTTCAGAACAAAGTTTCTTCAAAATACAATTTGAAATTAATATTTTTCTTTCTTTATTTATAGTTTACAGTTATGACCCATATAATCCAATGCTGAACCTCATCCGATAAGTAAAGATATTACAGTATTTACTCATGCATAATGCACACTCTGGTTTTTGATGGGAAAAGGTGACAAAAAATTATATCTCGTATATAATGTGCAGTACAATTCAGTTCAAGAAATGGCTTCCTTAGTTGTACATCGCAAAGCAATGTGGAGCAAGAGCAAATGACATCATACGTATTCAAAGAGTCACCAACCCACACAACCCATCTCTCTCCAATTTGCATCCCAAAGCTTTCACTTGTATAACCACCTAGCTTATTCTGTAGTAGAAGAAAGCAAGCTCAAATTGTGAAAGACGGACAGTTATATAGCTGTTTTCAAATTGGAAGTTCTGTGGTGTATGCAGGAAAACAACAATATGGCTGAGGCTTGAAAATTCGACAGGGTGAGGCAAGTGTAAGAGAATGACGGAAGCAAGAAATGTTGAAGGTGGCTCCTAAAAGAAACAGGCTTTTCAGAAGTGGAGCAGCAGCTACATAATTACGTTATGGATTTTCAGTGCTCAGGAAGATATTTTTTATTATTTCTCATGTGGCAAATACATACGTTATGCA
This sequence comes from Lepisma saccharinum, assembly GCF_977018435.1. Classification (NCBI taxonomy): domain Eukaryota; kingdom Metazoa; phylum Arthropoda; class Insecta; order Zygentoma; family Lepismatidae; genus Lepisma; species Lepisma saccharinum. The sequence goes on along the minus strand of NC_139229.1, from coordinate 159,681,905 downwards.
TCGAGTTTGTCAGGAGGTGCATGATTGAATCCCTCCAGAATGGCGCAGCTTGTCTCAATGTCTCAAAATGCTCTGATGCAAAGTGAAAAATCATGGGAAACGAGCATTTCAATTTTTTTTTTTTTTTAATTTTTAAAAAATTATGATTACCACAGAAACTCAACCTGGTAGTTTGTATTTGCATCTGTTATATACAGTGAGATAGTGAAAACATGTGTTGTTTTCTGTTGGCTGTCCAAATTATTGCATGCATAATACACACCACAATTTTTGGAGGCAACAATTTTTTAAAAAAATGCACGAGTAATTATTATTATTATTATTATTATTATTATTATTAATTATTATTATTGTATGATTCTTATCACATGTACTAATTTCGCCATTAAAAATTGTAAATTTTTCAATGTTTTAAATTTTAATGTATTGTAAAAGATTTGGCAGACTATTGATAAACTAATGCCAAATACTGGCACTGACAATTTGCATATATCTATTAGCTTTTATTGAACAGCAAATCTTAATATTTCAGAACTTACTTGGAAATCAATTACATAGAGATGAAATATATACAATAAACTGTAGCAAGGAATAGCAATTTTTCTAAATGTTAATATTTTAAATAATAAAAACAGATAAAATTCAACTCACCTGACAAATTTCCTCACATGAAGGACACATTAATGCTCCTTTATGAAGCCAATTATTGGCAATAATTTGAATCTCTATCACTTGACTAGGAAAATAGCAAGTATAAGTCTGATTATCAACCTGCAATAATACAAGTAACCATAAATGTAACAAATCTACGGAGGAAAAAAGCATGTAAAAAGAAATAATTTGGAAAATAAATGAACCAGATCTTATTTTTTATCTAAGAAATTGTGTAGAAAGATAAGAAGTGCTGTGGAGAGTTGAGTCCGATATTCTTGAAATAATGTACAATACAATTATCTACTATTGATTATTTTAAACGCTAACCAACCAGAAGCACTTTCAAAATATAGAAAATGGTCTCTGCATTAAAATTAAGTGAATGTTAATGAATGGATTTAACAAGTGTTTAAAATATATTTTTGGATGTAATCTACCTTTAGAACTTTTGGATATAGCTTTAACCTGGATTGGGCAACAGAAACAGTGGCTCTGACAAAAGTTTTAATTGGGGGAGAAGGATAAATATGAAATATGAACATAAGTTAGACCTTTCTGAAAAATTTAGACGGTTGCTAGAATCTTCATTCATTCTCATCATTGCAATTAGCCAAAAGTGGCAGAAAAGTGATTTAACAGAGTGAGATAAACACAAGACTTACAATTGTTTAAAGATCAAGCACTTTCCCAATTTTATCTTGATATACAGAACCACATTGATCCAACACTGACCACTACTAATTACAAAACATCTGGAGATTTTCTGACACTAAGAAACTGTATATCATGCAGCCTACTCAATTCTTGCAGAAAATACTCACTATGATATGTAGTCTTCCTGCAGTGCACTGGAACTCGTAACAACCAGAACCCCAGTGAAGCCATTGACGTACTTGTCGGCATGACCGCTCCTCCCACATCTCTTTCGTATGGTAAAAACACTTGGAGTTTGGACCATAGCTCTCCAAGGCAAAGTTCTTTTCAGATTCTGAAATTTAGCATATTAAGTCTCAATATGAACCTTGCCACTTTTTAAGATACATAACATATTTATTATAACTTCAAGTCAAGGACGTATTTAGGGGAGGTTCCAGGGGGTCTGGACCCCCCCCCAAAAGATTTATCAAGTACTTAAATTAAATAATGAAAAATAGAAGGCACATGCCAAAAAAAAAAAGGGTCGATAATTTTTTTATGCAGGGTTGGCAACACTGATGAAGTTGAGCATGCACAGGAGCATGCCCTAGTATTCTGTGCTTGCAACAGAGTTAGAATCGTCCGAGTGGGGTTGTGTACGTGCGAGTAGCAGTAAGGTGAAATGGCTGCCGTAATACAAAATCCTGCTAAATGTGAAGTGAGATCTGTCATACGATTTCTGAACGCCAAAGGACAGAATGCAGCTGACATCCATCGGGAATTGTGTGCCATTTATGGACCGACAGTGATGAGTGAAGGGAAGGTCAGGCAATGGTGCAGTGTTTCAGGAAGGGCGTTCAAATGTCCATGACGATGAGCGTAGCGGAAGGCCTAGTGTTCACACAGACGATCTGGTGGAATGCGTTAATGAGAAAGTGCGTTCCAATCGCTGGTTCACAGTATCTGAACTCGCCAAAGAGTTTCCAGAAGTGTCTGTGAAAACAGTGCATCGAATTGTGACTGACAACCTGGGGTATCACAAACTGTGTGCGAGGTGGGTACCAAAAATGCTGACAGACGCTCAAAGAAGGACAGCTGCACGTGATTTTTTGACCCGCTGGGGGGAGGATGGGGATGACCTCTTTTTGCACATAGTGACAGGGAATGAAATGTAGATATCGTACGCCACTGGGGAGTCGAAGCAGCAGTCAATGCAATGTCGGCACTCTGGTTCTCCTAAAGTGAAGAAATTTAAACGAACACCATCAGTTCACAAAATCATGGCAACCATGTTTTGGGACCAAAAGGGTGTGATTTTTGTGGAATTCTTGGAACCAGGAGAAACAATTACAGCAGAGGTGTATTGCGAAACACTGAATAATCTGCGATGTGCCATCCAAAATCGGCAAGAGAGAATGCTACGCTCTGCAATTTTTTTGATCCGCGACAACGTCCGCCCACACACAGCTGCTCTTACTGTTGAGACAATTCAAAGATTTCGATGGGAACTATTGAATCATCCCTCTTACAGCCGTGACCTTGCCCCCAGCGATTTCTTTCTTTTTCTTCATCTGGAAAAGTGGCTTGCATCAAAGCGTTTCAATGACAGTGACGTGCTCAAGACATCAGTTCTGGACTGGCTGCATTCTCAGGTGGCAGATTTTTACGCAGAGGGTATACGGAAGCTTGTGCCACGCTATCAGAAATGTCTGGAAGTTAATGGTGACTACGTCAGAAAATAGCCAAGGTATGTACTTGTTTATCAATCACAATTTCTTCTATCATTTTCTTGTTTTTAAAAAATATCGGCCCTTTTTTTTTACATGCACCTCGTATATTCATTTAGCCATTGTTGTATAATTTCCTCTGAACTTAATGGAAGACAAGGATTATATTGGGATCATAGGGCTTTAAGGGACATGAAGGATGTATTTAGGGGGTCTGGACCCCCCTCCTCCCCACACACACACACCTGAAAGACCTATTAAGTATGAAAATTGAATAATGAAAATATACTCATTTAGCATTTGTTGTATAATATCTTTCTTAACTTATTGGAAGACAAGGATTATATTGGGATCATACGGCTTTGAGGGACAGGAAGGACATATTTAGGATGGGTCCAGGGGTCTGGACCCACCGAAAGACTTACCAAGTACAAATTAAGTAATGAAAATATTGCAATTGTTGCATAATCGATGGTTATTAATTTCCTCTGAACTTTTTTTAAATCAGAAACTTACTTTCCTCCAACTACATGTGACATAATTTTTATTATTCGATAAATATTCAATTTTTCCTCTATTTGACATTAATTTCATAGCCAGAGCAGTTGTTTTTATGTAAATTATTCCGATCCTAACTAAAGGTAAGCTACGTAATGAATATGCTGTTATATCTCTATTTTTATAGCTACAATCTTCTTACCTAATCATGTAATAATAATATAATATTAATTTTATTTAGTATAATTATTTTAATTTAAACATTATTATTATTATAATTATAATAATAATTATTATGATTCCTGAGACACTTGGTTTGGACCTCTCCCCCCTGAAACATATTTCTAGATATGTGCCTGTTTCAAGTATAGTTCATACTATGGGAATGACAGACGAACAAATTCCAATGAGGATGGTGGCAGTGGCTACCGAAATTAATAGAAAATTACTTCACAGAAAACGTGAGTACCTGAATTATTCAAGTATAGTGTTAAATAATTCTGAAATATTCCCTGATGTTTCACAAACATTCAAAGCATGAAGACTGACCGATTTCTTCTACTCATGCTTGGTTACTGAACCAAGATTTTCTCTTCCTTGTTCAGCAAGTTTCACCTCTCTAAACCTAAAAAGGCTATGGCTATCAGCAAGACTTTCAAGCTTCCAAAGACTCACCTAGCTTTGTGCTAAGTTTAATCCTGGCTATGCACAGATTCTAGGGCCACGAGTCATGGAGTCACTGTTACCATCCTTTAGATTCTAAAATAATCACTGCTTGAAGAAGCATTCAAGTGAAGAAAGCATGTACCTACCCTATTGTTAAGAAATCCTCTCTATCTTTAATCAGTTACTTGAATCAGGTATTGGAAATTCAGATAAATCAATTTCTAAAGTTAGTGTCTTCGTATAACAGACACCTTTAATTGGATATGAATTGCAATCAGAGGGTCTCTGGTTCGATCCTGTACATTAACCCAGATCTTACTGTCTATCAAGTCATTATAAAGGAGAATCAGTTTCTGTGCTTCTAATGACAAAATTGCTTATGATGATTAATTTTTAATTTTCTATCCTTTTGAATTATTGGTGACAGTAAGATGATGTAATATGGGTCAATTGATGCACATAAATATCTATGCCTTGGGCATAATTTAACTGCGTACCAGCAGCGTGCATTCAAGGTAGGCAATGCGTACCCACAACACAGTTAGAAAAAATAAACATTTCTTTCATCTTCCCTGCACATGAAAATTCAACAATTATTGCTCCGAAAGCACTTCCACTGCGAGAAATTCCGATTTCAGCATGAACACGCTGTTGCCTGTCTCATGTAGCCTAGCCTGGCCTTCCTGAAGGCAGTCCCGAATGATCCCATTTGTGCCTTCAGCGTTGTCCGCACCTGCCCGATCTGAGTTTCTGCCGATTTCTGCAAGCAAATGCTGTTTATTCTATTGGGTACCCTAGAAATTCGGAAGGCAAACCCCATTGGCTCAGATCAACCTCAACCACATGTTTTGGTCTGCCCGCAATCACCCCCTCCCTCACTTCCCTGATCTAAGCATTGAGGATACCAAAGACCAAAGATTTTGGCAGCGTTTGCAGTGTTGGCAGTAGTCAACGTATATTTTTTTCTGGAGTGTTTAGCTTACTAGCATTTAGCAGTGATGTGTAGATAGATCACTGTGTTGGATTGCAATAAAAAGACAAAAAATGATTGCTGATACAGGAATCAGAGAGGAGGGCAAGAATATGTCGTGGTGGAAGATTATATTTAATATATGCATAAACTATCACATATGAAATATTTATGTGAGGTTAAAGTTACACTAGCAAGTTTTTTTTTGTATAGGGAGGTGAGGAGCAGAATGGACTGACCAACCGAGGATTATGTCTTGCGTGAAACCCCTTTTGGCATCGTCACACTGTCAGGAAGGACGTGTGAACAATTTGCAAGTTTCACATAATTCTCAGAGTACGAGAGTAACTGTTTATTTTTTTTCGAGATCAACATTTTATTTGAATTCCATTGCATTTCAGCCTATAGGTTGATGAGAATGGGTGTTGACTGTTGACTCCACGAAGTAAACACAATGCTTAAAATGGGATTCGAATGAACCACCCTCCCCTCTCCAGACATTGCAAAGTGATGTAATTGGATGTTATATTGTGTCTAACATACTTTACTCTAGCCTTTGAAGTGTGCTGGGATGTATGCTGATGTATTTTCCACTTGTGCTTAATCATCTCCCTTCTAAATTATCGACTGGCAACTCCAATTCATTCGTCCACATGAACATGTGGTTTTCAGTGATAGTAGACACTTGTTACCGAAGGAGGTTGATTTTTGCTTTCTTCTGTCGTGTTGCAGCAAGTGTCCTGTTCATATTATTTGCATTACAGGATCTCTATTGTTTGTCGATGCAGTGAAGTGATAAAATAGGGAAGACCAGGAGTTATTGATGATATTCTGGAGAAGGGATTTTTGGCAATTACGAAAAAGTGCAAGCAATCCGAAATGGGAGTCTGTTCATGATTTGGAAGACTTGTTTCAGGCAGGTGTTGTGAAGGATGGTAGCAAGTAGGCTATATTAGTCATTTTCAGAAAAAAAAAATCTCTCTCACTACAGAGTGGTTGGTTGAGTAGAAAAACCATGAAACTTTATTATTGGCCTTGTTTGTTGGTTTCCTCTGAGAAAGGTGTTGTGAAATAGTAGAGGATACCGAGATTTATCAAATTTATCGCATGCTATTTGAAAGCACGAAAAATGATTGTGCCATTTCATTCCCATTCAATGTTCATCGTGATGCATGAAGGAAATAATTGAAGTTGAATTGTTGGACTCTACGTAGCTACTATCAGAATATATTTGCGAACATAAAATATCATACATATATATTTTACCTTGTTATATTTGGATAATGATACAAGGATGAGAAGTTTTCCATTATAAAATTCTGAATAACATGATGGCCCAAGATTGGTAGGGGGTTCTGGGCCTGGTGCACCTATGTTGCGTACCCGTGTCTGTCACCGCATGCCACTGCTGTGTACAGATGCTGTCAAAATATCATCTTACTTCGAGACTCAAGTTGCACATACCTGTCTCATTCTCATTTTGAGTCCCAAAACAGTCTAAACAGGCCCGTAGCCAGGATTTTATTTCGGGGGGGAGCTCATCCCTTATGAGCACAGACGTCGCCATAAATATTTGTAGGGGGGGGCAGGCCACTGATAAAACTTGATTAGTACAAATGATAATGACAATAATAATTGTGTATTACCACGGTTATAATTGTCATTTTACAATAATAACTATTATAATTATTATTATATTACTCGACCCACATATGAATAAATAGCCAACAAGTGTTGTTCCTTATTTTTCATATATTTTGTACAGTTAGTGTACTGAAATTCATAGTTATTGTATTTTGTTATTAAGTTTTAAACATTCCGTTAAAAACAAAAGGCTTTAAAAGTTAGGACCAAATTTTATTCATAAATTTATATTGTGTGACCTCTCACAAAGAAAATTACACATTGTGAGAGAAGTTGATCCATTTATTTCTTGAATTAAATGGTAGAATATAAAAATATAACCTGGCTCCTCTATTATACACTAACTTTTTTCAATCTAATGTTTAATCCTCCTAAGGAAGTAAAATTAATTACCACTATACACTATTTAAATTAGATATTTGTAGGATTTCAGGGGGGCTTCAGGCCCCTTAGCCCTCCTCCTGGCTATGTGCCCGAGTATTTACAAGTATTTCTTAAAACAAACTAACTACATATTTTCACATCATTTATTCCTTTAACAAACCATATTCCTTTAGCGCTTCTTTTCATTCAGTATAAAAGTTATTTGAACAAAAAAACAACTAATTATATAACATTAGTATCTGAAAAGTTTAATTTGAATCATAGTTATTCACATGAGCACAATTATTTATCCAGTAAACACAATGGACATTTTTAAAAAAAACCTGAATATTAGGTATAATGGTTGCACTGTAATCATGCATTTATTTTCAGTTAACTGTTAAAAGAAAAATATAATTGACCTATGAAAGCTAACGCATCATCTGGCAGACTGCACATGTGGTGCCATTTTCTTGACTCAACTCCTTTGACTGATGGGGAAGTATCGGTGTCGTTTTACAAGCATTCCTTCAATGTGTTTTTAATGGCGGATGAAACGTTAATCTTTACATACACCAAACCTTCCACACACAACAACTTCGCAAAATTTTGCTAATATCCTGAATCTGAAAATGCCAACAACTAATGCAGTTGCTCAACAACAACAAAGAATGAAGATTTGTGCATTTGCCCCTCAAGCAAGCGGATGACGACCAGATTCTTCTGCTGTCGTTGCTCCAAAGCTGTGTGTGATGAACACCGATCAAAGTGTTGATTTGAATGCACACTAGACTTGAAATTTTGCATTCCTGCATGTTATTCATGTATTTTGTTTTTGCAAAATTTACACTGTATTTTAATTCTGAAGAAATCAGTAGTCCAGCAGACAAATGGTTAACTTTTATGTTTGTCACAGGACACATTAGCTTTCTAGAGTTAAAAACAATTGGACTTGCTAATTTACTGTATTTATAAATGCAGGCAACATTTGTTTCAAGTCCACTTAATGCTCTGATGGTCTAACTAGGATGGGACCTACACTTGTAAAGTGGAATTTGAACAACCGAGTCTCCACCAGAAATCGAAACTGGGAAGCATGATTATAATGTGACAATGTCAATTACTGTACTGTCAGGAGATATAATCAGTAGGCAAACTAACACACAGTTAGTTATCACATGTGACCAGTAGTGTACACAGGATTTTATCAAGGGGAGGGGGTTATTTCTAAAACTTGCTCCAAATTCACATTACCATTGTTTTATTATAATTTAATTAAATAATAATACTCATAATTAATTAATAATACTTATAATTAATTAATTACCTAAATTATTACTAATAATACTAGTACTACTATTTAGTAGTAGAGATCTACATAAATATAGAATTTATGAAAGCAATAGAACGAAATTACATTGTAGTCATTCAAATTTTATCAAATTCTGGTAGCATTTTTTTGTTTCTTTGTTATGAAATTATTGTCTGGTCAATGAGGTGAGACATTATAAGTGTGAATAAAATCCATAAAAACAAGAAAATATATTAAAATAAACTGAAATAATCAAAGCATGGAACTCATCCAAGGAGCTGCGGTGGTCTGGTTGGTAGAGCATCTGACAACCATGTGCGAGATCCAGGTTCGATTCCCGGAATTGGTTGGAATTTTTCCGGCTTTTTCCCTGCTTAAATGTCCCTGATAATTCACATCTGGATTGTCTCGCTGTTCTTACCAACAAAACATTTTACAATAGTTAAGCTTATTGTTGTTTGAATAATTGTCTAGTCAACAAGGCGGGACATTTTAAAGAGAGACATTCAAACATGCTGCGGTAAACAATGGGAAGGCAGACTGGTGACTGTATTCTTGTCTGCCCAGCCCCTACCAACATTTTAAGAAAATCAGAATTTTCAAATAAAAATCCGTTAAGAACTTTAAAAATCAAAATGTGTAAATGCAAAACTTCTTTTAAAGCAAGCCCCAATTACCATTTTTGTCTTTGAATACAATTTTAATAGACTGAAAAGCTCCAAAAATACGAAATATTTTATTATGCATCCTGCCCTCCAAAACGAAGCCATGTGCTGTTCACATTTACTATTCCAGACCCTCCCGAAAAAAAATAATCCTGCATACGCCAGTGTATTGAACATTGTTGCAACTGAGATACAAAACAACTTTTCTCTCTTTTAAATCATAGTTGCCCTGCCCTCATACTTTATTTTCAAGAATTTGTGTTAATTTTCAAGGCATTCACTCTGGAAAACGCGTGTGTTTGGAATGATGTGCTTTTCTCCATGCTGCATGGAAATAATAATTCAAATTATTATTATTATTATTAGTAGTAGTAGTAGCAGCAGTAGTAGTAGTAATAATAGTAATAGTATTTTTCATAATATATTTCACAAGCTCAAGGGGGGGGGTTAAACCCCATAACCTCCCTCCCCCTTGTGTATGCCACTGCATGTGCCCATGTTAAAAATATTATGTTTGAGGCAGTGTTTCATCTTTAGTCACAACTCTATATGGTTGGGTGGCTTGGATGTGCATCCTGTAACCCACAAACCTGCTCACATGAACTCACAAGGCCTGGAAAAATTATTTAGTTTCTCATCTGATGCACCAGTGTCCTATACACCCATAATAGCCAATTAATTTATACCTGGTTTTTTGCCCACCTTGGCACATGGGCCTTGAGCTAGTGCCAAGCCAGCTCTGCACAGGATGCGCTAATTTGATATAAAGCAGCAAACATTTCGTTCTGATACCAAAATTATTAATTCATCTCTTTCATGTATATGGCCAGATGACACTGACAATTTAACATTAAAAGAAGAAATTTTGTACTCAAAAGATTTATTTCCAAATCAAAGCTTTTTATCTTCACAAGAAGATTAGGAAAAAGAGAGAATTACCCAAACATGTTCTGACTATTTATGGAAATGCTCCATTATATACATTTAGAGATATAATAAAATCTACTGATTGGTCAGCTCCATCGCTAATGTGAACAATGTTAACTAATAAACCCTCAGCACACAACGCTTAAGTAAATATCAGTAACTAAGTGCTTGAAAAGCTATTACACTGGAAATGCATAATTTCTGAAGAATTCACAGTTGAAACTTCAGTAGTTTTGACTCAGATTGTTCTGTTTAAATATTGTTAAATTATAATGTATACATTTCTAGTTATAACAAAGGTTGATTTACAGGAATTTGCAAACTTGACATTAAGTGCAGTATGTTATATCAGACAAGAGATATGTCCTTTTAAGACGGATTACCCATATGCACTTGCTTTAGCTTAACAATAAATATAGATACGTACGTGGATTATTTTCTTGGTACTGGCAGTGAGATCCTCGAACAACAACATTACGAGACCTCCAAGTAAATTCTTGTATATAAGGGCAGTAATCTGCTAGTGCCACGGATCCACCAAAATAGCCTTCTTTGCCTCTATCAACATATGGGATTTCATCAAAGTTCTGCAATATTACAAAACATATCTATAAGTACTCATTCTAATTAGAGCACCATCATGTAGAAAGTTCTCATGAAAAACAGAAAAATGAAATGCTTGTGACTCCAAATGTGCTATCTAGCATCAGATAGAAGGAAAAATACTGATAAATTCAAGCTTGTTCTTCATTTTTGCAAAAAGGTTATTTACAAAAAATTGGATTATAATATCTACTGGAATTTTTCAATGCATCAATATGAAACATGGTTGTTAAGAGTGCTGCAGGGAGAAGATTTCACTCAAGTGACAAATAGTTCACACAGACGATGCTAAATAGCATACGGAATTGAGAGCTTCTTCACATGAGCAAATAATGTTCAAACAGGCAAAACTTGAAGCCCTACATGTATAAGCGTAACTTGTCTGAGGTAATGGGGCCTCAAATATGGATCATGAAGTTGTGTCGTACTTTCTACGCATCACAGTAGATTTTGTCATCACTCCAAAAGCACAAGAAACAGAAAAAACACAACTGTCATGTTCGGCATTGCCTGGATTTTTTGGGATAATGCCGAACATCGTGCTTGCCATTAACCTTTATAAAAATTGTTAAAAATTGACAAATGAAGTAATTGACCCCGTTCTTCAGCCAAATTTTTACTGTAGGAAGGCTTCTTGGTAGCAGGTCTCTTCATTTTTAACTTCATATAATTTGTAAATTTTCCTTTTCGATAGTTGTAAGTCTAATATAGATGCAAGACACTATGATTCTGATTTGTTTCTTGGAATTGTACAGAGAAAGTCAATTTTAAATTATAAGCTAACATGCTAAGGTAAAGCTGAACACCTGATCACCATTTCCCCTTTCTGCACTTTGTTCTTTTCATTATCACTAGGGTGACCAGACGTTTTCTTTTATCCGGACATGTCCTCATTTTTAGGTGTCTGTCCGGCATCTGGGCAGATCTTTTAGAAATCCGTAACTGTCCTTTTTTTTTTTTTTTTTTTTTGGAAAGAGTATACAGCATCGGCCATAGTGAATGTGCTGCACAGAGAATGTATCCGTGCATAAGGATCATCATTTGTCATCTAAAGCATATTACTTAAAGCACGTTAAATATTTGAGCAATGCTCACTGAACATCTGGGAGCTAATCTACCATCACTTTATCCAAACATATCATCAGTATTATAAGAGATTATACTATCATACAGTCTCTGCATTTCTGTTACGAGTCATATGTACGCGATACAGAAACGCGTAGTGAGAATTTTATTTATTGAGTAATATTTACTTTTATGAAATTCCGAAGCAAAAGTGTAAATTCAACAATGAAAGCAAGAAAATGTTAAGGTAAAGATGGAGAAACTAACATGAGGCAGGGTGTAAAGTAGTCAGTCACTCTCCCCTGTTGATTAAAGAGTGACAGAAATGTTCACGTCAATGAAATTATATTTCTTGTCCCAACCTAAACTACATGAAATATTAATTCAGTTTTGGAAAAGGTTAAACGAAAGAAAAAAAATCCTGTCCCGATCCCAAACAGTCAGGATTCCAAATGGACATTTTAAAAAGTGATAAATTCTTGATGTTTTCTGCATTGTAAGTTCCTGAAACTTCTCGGAATTTATTTTCTTATTTCAGAAATGTAAGAAAAAAAAAGCGATCATTGAGTTTTGAACATTTTCCGTCCCGAAATTGCAAATTTTTCCCGTCCCGAACGCAGGGTTTGAAAACTTTTCCCGTGGCGGTCCCATCCCGACCAAAAAGTTTCTGACCGGCACAGCCTAGGGTTCAAAATGGGAATTTGCTCAAAACAGAACGCTTTACTTTCGTTATCATGCTGTTGTCTGTTTTTTATCTCCGATTACGACAGTGATGAGACGGAACGGTAAAGGTTCCAGATATTCATGAAACCAGAATGCAGTTTCGGTAAGCTCGGGTCCATTTCGGGGCCTGACAGCCTTCCCCCCCTTTCCACCTCTGTCGGGTAAACTAGGGTTAAGAGCAATAATTGCAAATGTGGTGTGATTTTTTTTGCGGTGTCCTCCTTTTTCGCCATGCACAGTCCTCTTTTTGGAATGTATATGTCTGGTCACCCTACATTATCACCACACGTGCTGCATATAATATAGGATCATTCCAGTATATTTGAAAATTGCCTGAATAAATGTACAATTTACAAGATCAAATAACATAAATAAATAATATAACATTCTCCATTGAAAAAAACAATCTTTGTCCACTGGCTTCGATGTCTCACATAATAACGATGCTGCTACTTAATGCATTGTCAGTGACAGACGTTAGGTGGTGGAACCAATTGGATCACTCATATCAAGGAAGCAAAGCAGAAAACCTGGTGTTGGCCATTACCTCTGTGTTTGGGATTACCCAGGTTTCCCCTATAATTTCAAGAATTGTCACAGTAAGTATATATATATAATAATATATTTTTTTTGGAATCTCATCATACTTGGAAGGGTATTGGCAGTTCATCAGCATGCTCCACCAGATTGCAAAGTGCAACTGAGTTCCTGTCTTCTGTACATTCTGTCTCCAGTGGATCACGTTTCACTTTGTTGCAAAATGGGTGGATTGATTCTTGCCTGTAAAGACATGCAAAAATACAAGTTAAATAAGTGCTAGTGCAAATGAAAATTTTAAATGTACAATTACTTCAGAAGCCATCCTAAGTTCAGATTAAAAAGGTGCAACAATGCTCAATCTATAATTTGTATCCCTAAGCATATTGGAATCTAATAATATCAAATATTTCAAGCAATTCCATTATACACACTTATTTCCTTTGAAACTTTACTTGAATATTGCACGATAATATAATTTTATAGTACTCGATTCCATTGTGCATGCTGTGTATATAAAAAATAACATACACTGTAAGTGGAAAATAAATTGTAGGAGTTTCCTGTATAATAATGATCACAAAGTTATGTTTATTAGGACACAATGATTTTTAAGTACATGAATGGCACAGCTTATATTAACATAACAACAAAATTTTAAGTGTTGTTTTTGTAATGTTTCTTACTTTCATCTAAAGTATTATGAAAAAAAATAGAACTATGAAATCAAACTAGAGTAATAAATTAACCCTACAGAGAAATATGCCAAAGATTAAAATGCACACATGGATATAAAAATGAACTACTCACAATTAATATGTAACATAAATGAAAAAATAATTTATATAACCATTAAAAAATTATTGACTTAATATGTATGAATATGACAATAGTGACAAAAACTGTCATATGATACTTTAGATAATACGAGGCGAGGGTTGGGGCACAAGTCACAACAAGTATTTGATTTTGCTAGAATGCGGGACTGACATGAAAATCCGAAATATATATGGAAGGGGGCAGTGTATGGTAATGTGAAATGGAACAATGCAGATCATGTGTAGAAGGCATAGGATAGAGAAGAACGCACAATATCCTTAAAGATAGCATCATGCCACATGTGTTTACAAGTCAGAAAGCATACAAACTATACAGGAACAAAAGAAGCGCATACTACGGTAGGACACTATTCCCCACAGTTTTCACTAGCTCCAGTTGCATTCTGGGCATTCTCCACCAAAGAACGGCTATTTTGATACATGGACTTGTTCACACAGTGCGACAGTGGTTGACTCAACAATGAATTACCACTGCCCAGTACAATACCCGTTCACATCCTACAAGTCCTAGATTTTCTGAGACATATGATCAGATTATGGTTCCACAGTTTAACTTTGAAAAAAAAATATAATGGTTGTCATGACTTTTACCCCAGCCCTTGTATAATATGAGCCTCAGTTTTTCATAAATAATGAAAAAGTCACTTGTGAAAGTACTTGAAGCAATTCAATATGGCCGAATATTTGGTACTTTAGACTACTGAAACTACAGGGAAAAACAATTACTTGCCATTTTACTTCCTATTTACAGGTACTTGCAATGTTAAGTTTTCAAATCTTGAATATCCCTGTCATCAAGTACAGTCTGCACTTGAGCCAAAGGAAAAGATTGATTTTCCATTGTAGAATTTTTGGAGAACAAAATATTAAAATGCATGAGGTGACCATGCAGTTACTAGTTACTGAAAACTTAAAGAAAAAAATTAAAATGTAATAAAAAACTGAAAACACTGAACAATGACCAATATACAGCATGTTTATAAATGAATGGTGTGGTTATAAAAATTAATAATAAATCTATTTATTACCTTACACGGGTAAAACCTACACCATAAGCAGTGGCAACTGTCCACGTTTCTGATCCATTATTCACAATCCTTCAATATGCGCACCATTGGTCACACGACACACATCGACGCGGTAATCAAATTCATTCCATACTTGCTGTAGTTCATCCACTGTGATGGTTTGCAGTGCATTAGTTATCCGTTCACAAACTTCCTCCAGGGACACGGGCATTGGCGGTACATAAACTTTGTCTTTAACAAACCCCCAAAGAAAGAAATCGCATGGTGTTAAATCCGGCGAACGGGGTGGCCAGGGTAGAAGGTTGGTGTCTTCTTTTGCAGCACGTCCAATCCAGCGATGGTGAAGAACACGATTAAGAACCTCTCTCACATTCCTGTGAAAATGGGGCGGAGCACCGTCAAGTTGCAAAATGTAATCATCGTAATTGGTGTTAAGCTGGGGTAAAAACCAGGTTTTCAGCATGTCTAGAAATGATTCACCGGTGACTGTTGCTTCTTCGAAGAAAAATGGGCCGTGCACTTGCTCCCGGGAAACCGCACAGAAAACGTTCACTTTTGGAGAGTCACGCTGATGCTCTATCTGGGTATGTGGTTTCTCGCTTCCCCAGATACGGATATTGTGTTTGTTCACCTTGCCACTTACATGGAAAGTGGCCTCATCACTGAAGATGAGTCTTTCTACAAAACCATCTTCTTCTTCCATTTTCAACTGCATCTCTTCATAGAATTCATGCCTTTTAACTTTGTCTGTTGGTTTAAGAGCCTGCACTATTCGCAGTTTGTACGGTTTAAAACATAGTCGCTTACGCAACACCTTCCACACCGTATTCTTCGGCAAGTCCAATTCCCTGCTTGCTTTATTCAGTGACTTCCGAGGACTTCGCTGAAACGCTTGGTGCACTCTTTCAACGTTTTCATCGGACACACGAGGTCGACCAGAACTCTTCCCTTTACACAAGCATCCAGTTTCCACGAACTGTCGGTACCACTGATTTATGTTATTCTTGTGTGGTGGGTCTTTCCTAAACCGTGCACGAAACTCACGTTGCACTGTTACCACAGATCTGGACACCTCAAAACGGAGCACACGGAAAGCCTTTTCCTGTGGCGACGCCATCTCGGAACTAACGCTCGCTGCGGAAACTGACTAACTCGAAATTGACGATGCGGCCCCGCAGCAAGCATGACAAGCAAACAGCAGGTAGAGCATCAAAAACTTGGACAGTTGACACTGCTTACGGTGTAGGTTTTACCCATGTAAGGTAATAAATAGCTTTATTATTAATTTTTATAACCACACCATTCATTTATAAACATGCTGTACCAAACAGGATAAAAAATGCAATAATAGTTCAAAATAAAAACAATTTTTTGTTCAAAGTTCTAAAGAAAGATTACTTTTCATAACCTTTCAGGCTCTGATTATAAGGTAAAGGATTATGCTGAATGCTGAATAGCAACTATGTTTTCTTCACAATACAAAGCATTCTGGTTGTAACTACTGGTAAAGTGAAGCATGTAGATTTTTAAAAAATAGCAAGTAGAGCTACTCATTACTTTTCTTGAAAACAAAAATCTACTACATTAACTGTGCACTCCTTTGGTGTCATAAAGAGATTACAGTTGATAGGTTTCAAAGCAGGTACTCTGCTGGATGCCCAGGATGAAGTAAAAAATGTCAGATGAGAAAGTGCATTGGTAGCCAAGCACATTAACTGGCCAACTTTTGATCTCACCAGCAAAGCTCGCACATTTGACTCCCAGACCGGGCATGGATGCTTCTAGTGACTGTCCATTCATCAATTTAACCATCACTCAGCTTCATCATTATGATTAACCAAAAGTGTAATGTATCAATTATTGCATTAGCACAGCAAAGCTGAAATCTCTTTCACCACCCTATACATGAAGCAGAACACCCCTCTCAACTCTTCATTGGTATATGTGATTCAGAATAACACGGTTGGCATGTGTGTGAGCATGGTGTTCACATATGAATTTCATTGTTTTTTTCCATTCATCCAGGAGCGGCACCACGAGGGCACCATGCTTGCAAACCCCATTCAATACTCCTTTCTCAAAACACCTCTTCAACCAAAAACACTAACATGCTATGACATGTCATTATTGCTGCACATTGTGTTATTTTCTTTTTCAAATAGAAAAACTTCAGGTTGTAGAGCAAGTTTTTCCTTTTATTCAACGGCACACAAATTGAACACTCAGCATTGTCCTGCAGAACGTATTTAACATTTGATCAATAACTGAACTTTGTACCTCAATTAGTTGTATTGCAAATGTTCAAATCAAAAAGTGTTTTTAAAGGCAAAGATTATTTTATTTTGTAATCCACTACATACATATAGCACCACTCTTAAAAATTGCATGTTTGGCATGATTTAGTAACAACAATAACCCATGCTCGACAGCCTACCTCCCGACTGCCAGTCTCCCTCCCACAATCCTACCTAGAGGTGTGGAGATCTTCAACTGGTAATGGGGTGCCGTGGAGTCCACGTGAACCCTCAGCTGTTATAGGATATATCAGAGACCAGGTTACTCTACTCTCTCGTAGATTCCAAATTTCTTCACGATGGTGGTTTGCTACCGGTCCTATACACAGGACGAAAACCTAGACACTCAAACCCATGCCGTCCCTCAGAGTCCAAAGCACAGTGCCTTAGACCACATGGCCATGGAGGACGATTTAATAATAATCACAATGTTTATCCACCCTGTATGCGATCATGGCTCCACCCTTGCTCTTATCTGGTTCACACGCTCAGAACAAAAGAAATTGTTTTCTATAGTGTCCAGTTGCCAGAAGATCACATAATTCATAGCAGACCACAAACGCAGTGGTAGTTTTTTTTTTGTGATGGACTGTAGTTCAATAAGATGGTAATGTGTATCTGAATGTTTACACTCTATGACCACTATCTTGGAGCGTAAGATGTAGTATATGCCATCAACGTCATATGACATCCAGATGTCCAGAAAGGGAGGGAGGGGGAGGGGTCACGGTCTGACTTGGAAAATGAATGTCAACATAAAGTTATATATTTCAGACGTATAATTTTGTTTCAGTCTGTAATTTATGTCAATTATTATAAGAGCGTTGCAGGAACATGATAACTTCAAATTGATCCTCTCTCGGGAAAAATTCACCGGGTATTCATGTTCTTCATTAGCCCCCTTGAACAAGCTGTTCCTTCCAAATTTCTAAACACATTGTTGTGCTAAATGAAGAAAGTCACTACTTTTCTTCAGTTTCATTGGCACATAATCATAGATGCCTACTAAAAGTTAATTGGTCTTTGATGTAGTGGCTAAAGGCTGCATGCATGTTTCAAGTTTGCTTTACTTTCAACATCGCACCCCCTAAATTTCTTTCCACATCCCTTCAGCACCCCTAGATGCTTAATCCTGGTGCCATCGCTGCATATTAAAAATAGTTCATAAATGTATAGATCACTTAGAATTTAAAATTTGTTTTATTTATTATAGAACAACAAAATGATGTATTGCAATATTACTGATTACATATTATGAGAAAAATTATCGACGGAAACATAACAATTTATTTTTAATTTGGAATTTACTTTTGATGGTAACTAATTTGCACATCATTAGAAATAATTCCATAATTTATTACTTGATGACGAGAATGATGTACATTCTACCTTGCAGTTTCATAACACCCAATATGTTGAGGAGAAAGGACAAGTAAATTAGGTTCATCTTCATAGGGAGACTGATATGTGTTGCTATCATGACCACTGTTTAATGTTCCTCAACATCCCTGAGAATCAAACACTCTGCCCAGGGTTTTCTCTTTTCTCATTGGTTGGTTCAGCAAACAATATCAGATTTCAAAGTTAATTTAGCAAGAAATACTAGCAGTATTCAGTGAATGGAGACAAAATTACTGAAGAATCGAAACAGAAAATAGTGAAACAAAACAAAGTCAATGGGCACAGAAATTTTGAAGAAAATGGTTATGTTGTTTGTGAATGTGTGTGTGGTGCTCGCAAAAGAAGACTGTCATAAAAATAGCAGGTTTATACAGATTGAGAGCAGTGCTACCAGCAACAACAGATATTGTATGGCCACGGACAACAGATGACAACTACACAAAACCAGAAAGTGATACCATATTCACACCTGCAAAACACACGATTATATCCCACGGTGAGCACCATATACCAGTGAAGTGCTAAATCATTTTTATCTGCAAGTGAAATACTTTTCCGGTAGTAAAAAAATAAAGTAGTAAGAGTTTTCAGCAGGATGCCCTGTGCATTTATCACAACAATAAACTAAATTTTTTTAAAAAATAAACATTACCTTTTAGTCTTAATGTCCATCCATTCCTTGCAACTCTTCATGGAGAAGTCACAGCCGAGCTTCCGACCCCAGTTCAAAGATTGAGCCATGCTGTAATTCGCCTTGTACCATCCCGTGTCTTCCATTAATGCTAAAGTGATCCGAGAGTACACTGGATTTTGTGTGTGAGTCCCTGTCATTGCTTCATTCTGCCAAGAAATCAAAACATGCAGAGTACGATCTATTGGTTTTTCTCACAACGCAAATGGTAGTTAACAGTCACCATTAAAACTGATGTGATACAAGTGCACCAGTATCGGTTGATATCGTCTGTATTGGTTTCAGAAAGTATGGTTCGATTTTAATCGCTGTTAACTTACTAAGGCTTTTCTGGAATCCACAATCCCACAAGGTATGAAAAATTTTGACTAGTCCAAATAGCCTGGGAATAATGTAACTGAGAAACTTTTAATAATTCTGAACTAAAATTATACTCATTTTGTTATTTTTCTTATTTTACATTGCTTGCAAATTTGCCCAATTGTAGAAATGAAGATGAATGATAATTAGATTAAATTTATGAATGGACAGTGTAATGACCCTGAGTTGGCCATTACCTTGTTGAGTTATATTATAATTTAACGAATATTAATATATAATATATAATAAGCCATTATACAGAGTATCCGAAAAGTCACGCAACCTGGTGTTTACGACCGTATAACGGAATAGCGAAACGGAATGAGAAGAAACGCTTTCTGCCAAGAGAATGCCCTGTATATTGGGAAAATTTAGAGAGACAAACATATGTAAGAACATGCATATTTTAATAACAAATAAGCAAAGTGTTGCCAAAGGCGGAAAAAAAATATTTGCAAATCGTGTATATTGATGCACGGAACTCACTGAGGTAAATTATTGCAACATTTCACAATACCAACGAACAATTTGGATGGCCATCTAATGAATTTGACAGAAAAAGAACTTTGACGAAGTTTCAAAAACATTGCACAAGGGAATAAATGGGCTGTTCCAAAAATCGATGTTTTCACAATATTACGAGGGACACTGGCAACACTGTTGGTGTCACGTGTCACTAACAGACGTGTTTCACCTCAGGCTATCACACTAAGGCACTTTTAACGACAAAGGTGAAAGTTGGTTATTCTCGAACATATGCAATAAATTACATACACCTTGCAACCCTGAAATGTGGGTATCACTACAAATTAAAGCAAATGTTCGAAGTGTCCACCATTTTCTTGGATACATAAGTTGGTTCGCTTGATCATGTTCTCAGATATCTTATTGAGTGTTGCAGCACCGATATTATCAATTTCCTGTGTAATGTTTCGTTTCAGCTCCTCCAATGTTCTGGGTCTCCTTTGGTATACTTTCTCCTTTAAGTAACCCCACAGAAAAAATCTGCAGATGATAAATCGGGCGAGCGACTGGGCCATAAATCCTTGGATATTAGACGATCACCAAAAAATTCTCTCAGCATACGAAGAGATTCATTAGATGTATGGCAAGTTGCTCCATCTTGTTGTAGCCAAACATCACGTTCGTCTTCTTCCAGGAGAGCAACGAATTGCATTACGAGATCCCCGTACACAGTGGTATCCACTGTTGTCTCTAAAAATAACGGTCCCACAATACAACGTCGCGATATTCCACACCATACACCGATTTTCGGAGAGCGCAAGGGTAGTTCATGCAACTGATGTGGGTTTTCTGTCTCCCAATGACTGGAATTTTGGCTGTTGACATACCCATCCAATTGAAACCACATTTCAGGGTTGCAAGGTGTATGTAATTTATTGCATATGTTCGAGAACAACCAACTTTCTCCTTTGTCGATAAAAGTGCCTTAGTGTGATAGCCTGAGGTGAAACACGTCTGTTAGTGACACGTGACACCAACAGTGTTGCCAGTGTCCCTCGTAATATTGTGAAAACATCGATTTTTGGAACAGCCCATTTATTCCCTTGTGCAATGTTTTTGAAACTTCGTCAAAGTTCTTTTTCTGTCAAATTCATTAGATGGCCATCCAAATTGTTCGTTGGTATTGTGAAATGTTGCAATAATTTACCTCAGTGAGTTCCGTGCATCAATATACACGATTTGCAAATATTTTTTTTCCGCCTTTGGCAACACTTTGCTTATTTGTTATTAAAATATGCATGTTCTTACATATGTTTGTCTCTCTAAATTTTCCCAATATACAGGGCATTCTCTTGGCAGAAAGCGTTTCTTCTCATTCCGTTTCGCTATTCCGTTATACGGTCGTAAACACCGGGTTGCGTGACTTTTCGGACACTCTGTATAGTATCTCATGTTTATTATAGTTTTACTTATCTTACAGTTAATAATTCATATATAAGTTCATAAATATTATATTAATGCCTTCAGCCAATTTTCCAATATGGCCACCTTTATAATCGTTAACTTTATGCACCGATATATCTAGAAGTATAAATAGTGGCAAGTTTAAGCATGTTTTATATACACAATACCAATAGTTTGATTTGCTTTCAAACGTTCTAGAGATTGGCGTAAGTTTTATTTCAATCAGTTTAGTGAAGCCTAAGTTATTCATTTTTAAGTTAAATTTCTCACATTTATTTGTAGTTTCATGTTTTTGGTAGACACCATTCTTTCCTCTTATTATATCGAAAGCCATTGTTGATTTGTTTAAATTTTTGTGGAATATAAGATCACGCATTGCCGTTTGCATTGTTGCCATAACATCAAAATTCACTGTGTCAGATGAATGTACATTTTCAATATATTACTGTTCAAACATATACATTATTTGTATCCACTTTCTGGTATTCAAAATTCATAGTCGCTGGTACCACTGAGTCAGTGGAGAGGTGTAACCATTTTCCAGAGAGCTGTTAGCAGTTTTTCTGTGGGATTTTCAGAAGCAAGAGGTGCTTTCCGTAGGGGGAAATTACGCTTACAAATCTCACGTTGTAAATGATTGAAATTATTTAATTTTTATTTTGTATTATGCAATATACATGCGTGAGTGATTCTAATAAACCCTAATAGAAGATATTGCATTTTTTTCATTCTAAAAGTCTAATACTTGTGGAATACCAGGATCGGGAGAACAACAACGAGGACCTCAATGGACTTCACAAATGGATAAAAGGGGAGGGAATGCAGCATGCTCTGCTGAGCTAGTAAGGTAAGTTTTACCAGTAAGTGCAGTGCTACGAGGGTGTAACAACAGTAACAGAGGAGCATTTAGCACATGGTGCTGATCACATCATCTCCACTACGACTGAGATCAAGAATGTGATGGGAATACATCCATGCACATAGGATAGTTTTACCTTTATATTTTGTTTTTATGTTTTTGCATGAAAAAATCAAATGCTGTAGTTCCATTTTATTAAAAAATTAACACCATTTTTTGCAAATTTGAATTAGATACCAGTGTGGCAATTATGATTAGTTAGTTCTATTTTTTTTAAAAATTGTTTATATTTTGGTGATTTCCTTTTACCACATGGTGGGGGTTGGGGAGGGAGCACCAACAGTGTGCTGAAGAGGGCTATAATCTGCCCAAAATCAGGCTGGGCCACTGTCAAAATGTAATACGAAAATTTCACAATAATTAAAAATGGAAGTATACAGATGAATATGCATTTTTTCTTTAAAGATGTGGTCAACCTAAAATCTTTGACAGCCACCCTGTGGCTCACCCACACCAAAAAGTCTGGCACGACCTATGTTTTTTTTATTTAGAATATTTCTATTAGCATTTTGTACACATAAAAAATTATGCCTCACTTCCTTAGTTTAGTTTAGCAGTCATTTCAGTTTACCTTTCTTTTTGACCAGCCGTATCGACTGCCTTCCCCAAACATATCCTGTGTTCAAGGACTACCTACATATGACCGCATAATACACTACACTACCCTGAAGATTGAGACAGAATGAGTGTCTGAAAGGTTGGTATTTATATTAGGGTGGATCAAATGAAAACGAAACAGGGGCCACAGAATGAAATCAACAAGGTTTATTTTAAACGTAATCTCCAAAGTTACACAAGCACTTGTCCCAATGTTTCACCAAGTGGTGAATGCCTTGCTCATAGAACTCCTTTGGCTGAGTTCGGAACCAGTTGTGAACATTGTCCATGACTTCATTATCCGAGTGGAAGCACCAACCCTTCAATGCCTTTTTTCAATAGACCAAAGATATGAAAGTTGCATGGCGATAGATCAGGGCTATGCGGTGGGTGTTCCAACAATGTCCACCCAAACGTTGCCGATGTGTTTTGTAACAGCTGACATATGTGGCCGTGCGTTTTCATGCAGCAAAACCACTCCAGAGGAAAACAGGCCAGGCCGTTTGGCCTTGATTGCTGCATGCAAATGGTGGAGGGTACTGCAGTAACAAGCAGCATGGTCCAGGAACTCAAGGAAAAGGGGTTCTTTATGATTGAAAAACATGTCAGCATCACGTTGCTCTTCTTTGCTGGCAAACATTCCACCGCTGCAGGTGATGCACTGACTGACTGCCTGCTTGCCTTCTTGGAGGATACTGCTGCCCGACCACCTACACATATTACATGATCACGTGCAACTATCTAGGGTGAGTCCATTATGCAGTAGGGATTTCCTTCCTTACCTGCCGCTCTACCTCTACACAGGGTTGTCACCACACGCATACATAACTATAACCCAATACATCCACTGTTCCGTTTTCATTTGATCCACCCTCATATGTTTAAAAAAAGCCAGTACACTGGTTAAAAGTCCAAACACTGATCAGCTACAAGGTAAAACTGTTTCTGTAACTGAGTAAAGTGCATTAAAAGCAACAGTATCACAAGCATATCTTCAAGCCATTTACTCTATTAGAACTTCTGATATAAAGCTTGAAATAGTTTGTGCTTTAATTGAATGATCTTAGATGATGCACATGCAACGTGGTCATAATGTCTTTCCCTGATAAAGAAAATTAAGAGCATGTAAACTACAATAATTTAGAACAAGCAATAAATAATGTAACAATGGAAGTATTTTTACTCCTTTAGAGTGCTCTGAATTATGTTTTGTGGCAATGGCATCAGTACTACCAAAAATTGCAATTGTGAGAGAGACAGTGCAGTGTATACTGTGGTTTCATGAAACCCAATCACCAGTTACAGTGCAGTAATAGTTTCAGACACAGTATGGACGAAAGGTGCCTGATGTTAACAGCAGAAAAGTATGGTATACAAACTATGAGCTCCTACGAACCATGCTAAAGTTGTTTGTGAGTATCTGGATAGCAATTTTTTTTATTTTATTTAAAATATAAATTATAACTATGACCAAACACAAACAAAAGCATTTCGGTCAGTTTAAAGATATCCAAAGTGGTGGATTGAGAGCAGTGTTCCAATACTTTGGCCACCCAGGTCACCTGTTAAATACCACTGGACATCCTGATGTAGGGTTATGTTAAGGACACCCAGACATACCTTACTGATATCACACCAATAAAGACAACAATGAAGGAACAACCACTGAAGGCATCTACACAGATACCTTTTTTGGAAATAATGATTGCAGTGCCACAAACATGGTTCACAGATAGAAACACTGTATAGGAATAAAAAGTTGCATAATTACATTATGTATTGTCATAGTTTGCATGTTTCTAGCTCTAATAGTTTTCATGCTACAGATTTTCTTTATCAGGGGAATGACTTTCTGGCCATGACCAAACAAAAGTAAAAGCATTTTGTTCAGTTTAAAGATATCTCCAAAACACATGAAAATTTGGCCAATACTGGCATGGCAGTTACCGACTATAAAATGTTTGTTTCTCTGTCATCACTCCTATTTTCAATACATAGAGGAGTTATATAGTGGAAAATACCTCAAACACTCTCTTCTCCCAATGTGTGAGAGCAGTTCCCTCCTCTCCTTGATCTTCAAGTTCTGCTCCTTCAAGACGTGAACAGCCAAAGTGTTTACGCACTTCCTCCACCACACGAGGTGTCACCACAACCTGAATCTTCCGATTAACAAATCCTCCTCTGACAACCCAATTTTTCCTTGTAACTTCACGGATCACTTTATCACTCCACTGTCTGGTTTGCAACCTAGAAATACAAGAAGACA
Organism: Lepisma saccharinum; assembly: GCF_977018435.1. Lineage (NCBI taxonomy): Eukaryota > Metazoa > Arthropoda > Insecta > Zygentoma > Lepismatidae > Lepisma > Lepisma saccharinum. The sequence goes on along the minus strand of NC_139229.1, from coordinate 159,656,591 downwards.
TCACACCTCCATTCTTACTTAAAGAGTCCTGGGTTCAATTCCTGGTGCACAGTGTTACACATATTACACAATGGTTCGTAACCCACTTTGAACAGTAAGTTCAGTCCCAATTATCCTATATGAGTTTCAAGCGGACAGTAAAGAAAATAAATCTTCATTTTTGGATTTACAGCATAACAGTTTTCCTATTTTTTCAGCAATGATAAAACGATATTCTTCATTTCTTTACTTTGCAATCCCCTCCCATGCATAAGACAGCACTATGAAAGGATTTTTAATGGTAATTGGCAAGTTTTGTGGTCACAATACATCAACATCAGAATTGAGAAATAGTATCCATAATAGTGGTGTGCAGTTCATAATTTTTTACATTTATCATTAATGTAACATTAAAAAAAATGCAAGCCAACATTAAGAATAAAGATCTTGCTAAGATCATTTGTTACTTTAACCACTGTTACAGGCAATAATTATAGCTTGAATATTTCCTACAAACCCCACACAATATTTTCTTCACCATTACTAATTATAAACCTAATATATTTAAATGTGTTTTTTAATAATTATTGCTGCTTGTTCAGAGAAAATGGTAACTTGTCCATGTGTGACGATTTTTGTAGGTATGTCATACATGTAAATTGGAACATTCAGCATGAAAGAATATTTAATACAGATGTGTGTTGCTATGGTATCTTCAGTTGTTTTTGATAAATTAAACATTGTAAAGATTTGACAAAAAAATCCCTGTAGTCCACTTTTCCTTCAGGCTGGGTTGGATCTTTCATTGTCTCCAGCAGAAACCTTACTAAAAAAATGTTCATTTTGAAGGTGCACTCTCATATTGTACATTCTAAAATTATTATATCATTTTAGAAAAAAAGTAGGGATGGACATATGAAATTTTGGCTGATACCAATCCGATATAAAATTCCAAATGGTTTATTGTCCTCCTTTATAAATGCATGTTATTGCAAAAGAAGCTGCATATTTAGACATTTACTTTAAATGTGTTCATATCCATAAAAATTGTAACGAAATGGCACAATATTGCATTAAATTGTAAGATATTTGTAGATATACATATGAACAATAAAATTATTTGTAACTTTACCAATAAATTGATACATCGATATGCCTATACTGGCTGATACGGATAGAGTACCGATTAATCTGTCCCATCCCTAGAAAAAAGTAATTACTGGAGACAGACATATAATCCAGTGGAACCTTCAAGACTGGAGTCTGTAACTTTTACATTATAAATTCTGATATTCAACAACAGAAGGGGTGAAGACCAAAAACTCTGTCTAGGCTTCAAAGCAGAAGCTGCATGTAAACAACAACAAAAATTTGGTTACATTATAGCTTCCAATCACCAATGTCAAGGTTTACATGCAAGTCAGACCAGGGTTGGTTCAAACGTATTGCAGGATGAATGTTATTATTGCTTTTCTCAAAACAATGTCCAAATTAACTCCTCCCCTTCCCCTGCTGCCTATGCCCAACAACAGAACCATGGACCAGATGCATTTAACGAAAGCACACTACCACTAGATTCATATCTTCTGTATCGTTTAGCACTTACTTTTCATTCAATAATGGCTTCCCATTGTCTGCTCTTGGGGTCAAAGGATTACCATCTTTGTCCCTGTAAAATGCGTAAAGGCTCACTGAAAACCCTAAAGCATGTAAGATTTCATGTTTAACTGTGGACAGCAAGATTTCCAATTCTTGCGGTTTTGTGCTAATACTCTGAGGACACAGGTTAGCGTGGCCAGCAATTGGTCTGAAAAAGAAAACAACAGAGACAACTATACTAAGGTGCAGACAACGTTGAACATACAAAATGAAAATGAGATTTAAAAAAAATGCAGGAGACACATTTTAAATTAGAACCTTGTAATTCAGTAATTTTTTGCCTGTAGTGATTTATGACAGTTTATTTGGATTTCTTAAGTGTTGTTTACAGAATAATCTTGAAACTCACTGTAGCCGGGGCCGGATTAAGGTGGGTGCTATTGATGCTGCAGCATTAGGCCCATTCCTGAAATAGGCCCAGATGAAAACAGACGAGAATTTTCCGAAAGCTGAAGTTTTCTTTTGCTATATTAACCTGAACATAAATCTTAGAATGAAATTTGGAGCCCCAATTTCGGACGCCTAGACACAGCATTACTTATTATACAGTTACTATAATTTTTCCGCTGTGACTAAACCATAATGTCGTTGTGTTTATTGTTCACCGAAGATTTCAAGCATCAGGCCCAATTTCGTCTTACTCCGGCCCTGATTTGTAGCTTGTCATAATAATGAGAATTATCAAGAGTTCTAATCACAAATCACTGCTGTATATATTTAGTAAAAGAAAGATTTAATTTTTTTTTATGATATGTTTTTAAAAATCCATTCTGACTTAAAAAAAAAAGGACATATAGTAAGAAAACGAAGGACCATATTAGAACACACACTAATGAAATCTCTACCTCAACCAGTGGTGTGCGATGACATTTTCCATTGGGGAAGCAGATCCCGAAAAATTAAGAAAACCAAGAATTCAGTGCTTCTACATGATACGTTATACTGAAAAAATGAGCACTCTACCTGATACTATTTCTTTAACGTCTCTAAGGGGAAAGATGAATGTCCTGGTGCAGTTGTTCATTTTTTTTAAAATTTCAATTGATCTGTTGTCAAACGTATTTAATGCAATAGACAATCACAGATGATTGAAACAATTTTCAAGATTTTCACACATTGCAATATTCACAAATCCACTTTTGTACCATAGTACATAGTAAACAATGCCAACAATAATATTTTTGAAGCAAACAAATAGAAATTTACCCGCTCGAAAAACAATAACTTTGCATCTTGCAAAGTGCTTGAAAAAACTGTAACCGTGGCCAGGAAGTTCTACCAACTCTATTTGGCAGATATGTCCATGTACGTGTTAGCTGTCTTAATAGACCGGATGCTCTGAAATGTTTCTCCTCACAGAATATGTCATCCGCATGTCAACAATCATATTTGTGTCTTTCCCCTGTGTTTTGAAACTTTATATTTATGAATATAAATTTTAACTAGCTTTGTGGATATGCTACATTGCTGACAGTATACAGTACACTTGGAAACTTAATCGTGCAGTTCGCAGCACTGAGGACATCAACAGACTGAACTGATGGCACTCTGGCTTTCTTTCAGCCCTCACAGATTGGAAAACAAAATTCCCCTCCATATAACGTACCCTCCCATTGGATCCTTCAAGGTCATCTGTTGATTTTTTTGGGCCCTTGGTGGTGTTGCTCAGTGATGTGTTGCAGATGTTTTGTCAACACATCACGAGAGGGTGTTCATGGCCCCATATTGGAAAAGGACGAACCTCAAAGGCTTGCAGGTTGATTCTGTTAAGCAACACGGAAGAAATAATGAAAAACCAAAAGTTAAAGAAGTAAATTTGTAACAGTTATACTCTGTGCCAGCACTGCTGACCTTGCTGTACTGGAGTGCACACGCATGACTTACTTCAACCATTAAATTCAGTCAATTGTACCATTTTTGCTCTAGAATAGAAAGAAAAATGTTGTAGTACAGATACACATGAGGAAGAAAGAGGAGAGACCAACAAGAAAGATATTCTAAAATGAAAATGGAAGAAAAAATGACTGGAGGCAAAATGTGGGTATCATGAGAGGAGGAAAGGTGTTGAAGGTAGTGGCGATAAAGTAAAATGGAGGGGCCTGACCTCAAATTGGACCCCATCAGAGGATGGGAATGGTAAAAATTCATGTCGATTTCAGATATGCCACAGGACATCTATGAGTTAGAGACTGCAGTATTGAAAAAGCACAGTTTAGGCCACCTACTGAGAGAGATTTCCATATCTCAATAATATTTGAGGACTAAAAGTGGTAACGTTGTAAGTGCCAAAAGCGAAAGTGTTGGAAAATTGCATCGTTCTGCACATCAGCGCATAAGAATGTGCACACTAGTGACCTCTTTACATGCCCTTTGAACTACTTAGAAGGCTACCAGCCACATTTCACGTTTACCACATTATAAAGCATGGCACATTTCACAGTTTAACGTGAAAAACTGAGTTTGAACTATTGTGGCACTTACAGCGTTTACCAATTTTAGTCTTCATTTACCTATCAAGTGCTGCTTCCTGTTGGCAATGAGCTGCATAGGCAACAGTCATCCCCTTGTGGCACCTTTCAGTCTCCATGGCAGAAACATAGAAGACAAAGTCAGCTCCATCAATACCCCTTCCTGCAGTGCCCCCTACCTCCCCACAATCCTGGCCTGTGGCATTGCATGTACGGCAGACCTGGAAAAACAAAAGAATCAAGTTTTACCAACACACACACACACACACAGTATGTATATATACACGAGGGGTGTCAAAAGGTTTTTACCTGTTGAGGTATGATTTGTTTAATAATGGAAAGATTGAAACAATGAACATACATATAGTTTATTAAATGGCAGTGTCTGCTGCCACGTTTTTTTTCTGCTGGGACCTCAAAAAAGATGCGCGTGGCAGTAGACTCGGTCTTTGTTTTATCGTGATTTCATTATGCTATGTATGCAATTACGTCTGTAACACATACTGTGAAGTTGTAGCGATTACTTTCACAAAAATGTTTTAAGATTAGGTCCCTCAGCATTCTTCTAATAATAAACCTAAATGCTCTCGTAGTTAGGTTAAGTTCTGTTCGCATTAAAATAATATCGCTAAATGCTTTCTAAAGAAAAAGGTTCTAAATTACCTGTACATTCATTCCCACTAATCATAAACTTGCATTTCTCTCGTCTTAATCTGTTCTTAAGATTTGTAACATCCTCTTAGCAGACGAATTACGTGGCAGCAGCAAATTTGACGCTTATTCTTACTGCTGACACGTGCGTGGCAGCAGACTCGGCCTTATTAAATTAGGCACATACATATAGTTTGCCTGTAGTGTCCTCTACTCAGAGTTACCCTTCCACCCAGTCTGGGCTTCGTGGCATGAGATTCGATGACCTACATGAGGTTAAAACAGCTCTGGACAGTGGGGCAGGGAGTGTTCTGTGGAATTTTTCCAAACTGGTTATGAGGGCTGGATAAAATGCTGGCACAAATGCATTGAACGTGATGGCAACTGTGTGGAAGGGTAACTGAGTAGAGGACACTACAGGCAAGCTATATGTATGTGCCTAATTTAATAAACTATATGTATGTTCATTGTTTCAATCTTTCCATTATTAAACATATTATACCTCAACAGGCAAAACTTTTTGATACCTCTTCGTATATCATTTAAAAATGTAAGGAAACTTAATATAAATTCCACATTTCAGTCAAATTGTTTTAGATACAAAGCACATGTTAAATAGTTAGTGGAAGCATTCCATTGTTTTCTTAATTTTTATGCTCTGTCTGTGTCTTGAAAATTGATTTATGACTTAAATTTAATGTGCATTCAAGTGACTTTCATCTTCGAAATTAAAAATCAAATAAAAATAACTTTTTGCTTTCCCTGAGGACTGTGCTATATAGTTCTCAATAAACTTTAAAAAACTTGGACCTGGTCTTTCTCATGAGGCATGAAGAGCCATGTGGCCACAACATGCCCCTTTGATGTTGCCAGTTTTTGTAAAGGCACCCACAAGGGCATGTGGCACATTAACACCTCATCAAAATTATGAGGAAGATAAGGTTTGACCTTCTTTAAGTTTGTCCAGAATACATAAATTTCAGTCTCAAAATGCCAAACTGTATCCCCCTTTCTTTGAACATGTTTATCTCTATTTTCTTTTTACTTACATCCAAATGTTCTTCAGGTACTTGTACTTCACCACACATAGTTTTGACTTCACATGCATTCTTACAATATGGATACGGATCACTTCTTCTGTAGAAAACTTGATTGTTTTCACATTTTCTGAAAAGAGGAAAGAAATAGCGAACGATTACAGTAGGTATATATATTCATGAGAATGAAATATAAAAATAAAGGAAATACTGGAAAAATATGGAACCATTACATCACACAAAGCTTTACATGGTTGCTGTAAAGTTTAACTCCAAGAAAAGAGCTTCCACGAAAAATTCTAGAACTACTTGGGAGACCGACCAATAGCCACCTGGCATCAATCACTCACTAAAAGTGAGAAAGCAGCATTTTTCTCAATTATGGATAATATTGTCATTTTAATCAGACCATTTACAGATCACTGTGATGTGTGACTGCAGAGGTGGAACATAAAAATGCAGGATGTTTGTTGTTCTAAATGTAGTATTATACTTTTGACACATTAACAATAATTTATGCAAAATTATTATTTTATATATATTATATATAATGATCATTAGTTCTCATTACCTGTTAAGTCTTATCACATTCTCTGTTTTCCTAACCATAAGAGCTTGTTCCCAGAAGTGAACTGCATCTGGAAGAATAGTATTCTGAAAAAGAAAATTAAGAAGAAAAATAATATATTTACTGTCATTGTTTAGGCAGGAAGGTTTATCCTGGTACTGTTGGTGGTGTGTTATCTGCTGGAAGACCTTGTCAGCTACCACAATGATTTATTTTACCAAATGACAAGAGCATTGGAGAGAGAGCATGTGCTTCCTTCTCTGCCAACAACAGCTTGCAGTTCCCTTTGGCAGGGAAATTTTAACACTTAGTTGTCACATTTACAGCAGAGGGGAAGGGATGGCAACTGACTCATAGGGGGCAGGCATTTCAGATTAAGAACAAATGAATTTGACCCCTAAGGGCCTGAACAGACCAATTATGCCCTTTTGAAAGACTCATGCAATCAGTTTGAATCAAATGTTGGCAACAACAGCCTGCAGATGATAGCGCACTTAGTGCTGTCAAGTGTAACAGAATTAACCTTCTAGCCTTCTAACAAAGACATATTAAATACAATGCAGTACAAACTCCCCTCACTTTTCAACCAGGAATGGCTTGTATTTTTAGGCATTATGCTTGTTCAGTTCTTTCTTAAGAAAGAAAAAAAAAGCCCACATGTTCAGTAACTGATGCTATCAGATTCCCAAGTGAGATTATTTCTCATCATGTGCAGTGGATACTTTCCTTCATTTGATGTGTACTCAGCCTCCCAATTAAACTCATGAAGGTTACTCATTTCATTACCACTTGTAAATGAAAACTTAGAAGCAGTGTTGGAAGTGAGGGGGGGATGCAGGAGGATGGTATACCCCAGCTGGCAAAATTTTCGCAAAGCATCCCCCCAGCTGTCTCATTGTTACCATGTTAAAACATAGGAGCATCCCCCCAGTTATACCGAAGACTCTTCCAAACATCCCCACAGCTAGCAAGCGTTGCTTAGAAGTGGAAACAATGTAACAGCCTATGTGATTTAGCGCAAAAAGTTGCAATCCCCTTACAGATGATTTAAAGAAGAGTGAACTAGCTACAGCTGTCTGAATCTTTATATTTATTTCAACAGAGAAAGTAGTAAGAAACCTATATGCAACGTGATTTTTATGCACTAGAAACTATCATTATCTGTATTTCAGTGTTTTGTAAATATCTGTCACTCTTTAATTGAACATTTCATTCACATATCCAATTAAACACCCAATTATAGGAAGATAATTTGAAATCATTGACTTGCAACAATATTCAATTATACAACTGGATTTTAGTGCTTATTACATTATAATTACAATTAATTCTTGACGCTTTCCTGGGGGCGAATAATAAATTGATTCTTTCGGAATATCAGTCAGGCCAGATCACACTCACCTCCAATCCTTGGAGGTAAGTGACGTTCATGGACATTCAGAAGGGAAACTGGGGGGGGGGGGGGGGGGGAAGAGGAGTGATCCCTCTGGAAAATAAATGTACACCTGGAATATATATATTTCACACACATAATTTCATTTCAGTCACAGTAATTTGTGTTAATTATTGTATTGCAAGGGAAGGAAGATAATAACTTCATATTGAAGATTTTTTTGAGGGGGTAACTCTATTATGGGGAAAATATGCCTCTTTCCCCACCTTGAATAAAAAAACAACAACTTTCTTGCACCTGCCTGGAAAAAAATCCGGTGGATGTTCATGGTGATTTTAGCTTTCGAAAGAATATCAGGAACAGACCTGGTTGAGAATCTTTTCATAATTAGAATCAATTTAATTTTTGCCAACATGTAAAGAGGAATAGGTACTTACATTAATTAATTCAAACTTCTCTCGATCGAGCCTGTGAAAGAGGAAAAGAAAGCATTAATATATATAACGGCATATTTTGCAGGTATAGTTGCTTAAAGTACATTTATGCCATGTAAGCCATATAATTTCAGTTATCAGTGATTTTATGGCAGATAACTATTTTTTTAAAAACATGTGCAGCAACAAATGTCTTGTTATTTTTGTATTCTAATATCATTTTAGAATTTCTCTTCAGTCTCATTTTCAATAAAGTAGCTAACTATCTATCTTTCGCGGTAAGAAGTCTATTTTGAGAGTAAGACTATGTACAGATATTATATAAGAAATTCAATGCAACTTCATGTAGGCATTCATCATTCCACATTCATGAAATTCTCAGTTATATCTAAGCGAATCACACAACATGAAATTTCGAGGCCACCTTACCTCAACATGTACAGATTTAACATGATCGCCTAACATAACATAACCCGTGGCGCAACAGCCTTTGAGGGCCACAAGAACGAATGTTGGATGTGTGAAAAAAAACATTCGAAGGCAAGTATACTTCACTCCCATGAAATTCATGAGCACTCTACTATCCTGATTTACTCTCTACACAGTACTATGTGCAAGGGAGGGTTGATGGCCAAGTTTCTTAAGAAATAAAGTCAAATACATGTAAGGGGTCCCAGGTTCGATACCCGGTTGAGGCACAAGTGGTTCGGATCCTCCCACTTTAAACTGCAAGTCCAGTCCTGATTAGCCTTACTGTGCATAAAGTGGACTTAAAACAACAAATCAATCAATCAATCAAATACATGAAAATATAGTAAATATAGCACTAAGATAACTATACCTCGATATGTTGGCTGTGTGTGTCTGCCCAAAAATAATGGGTAGGGTTCCATCAGTGGCAAAGGCGTCCGGTCATCGGGAGATGTGGCAATAGGGTGACCAGACGCCCTCATTTATCCGGACATGTCCTCCTTTTTATATGTCTGTCCGGCGTCCGGGCGGATTTTGTAGAAATCTGTAAATGTCCTCCTTTTTGGAAAGAATATAGTATCTATCATAGAAAATGTGCTGCATAAAGAATGCTTCCACACCTAATATTCGTCATGTGTTATTTTACGTCTTAAGTATATCACTTGGGGCGCGTTAAGTATTCGAGCAATGTACACAGAGCATTTGAAGGCTGAACCACGATCACTTTGCCCGAAGGAGTCATTAGTATTAATGTAACTGGTTGCATAATTCTCTGAGCGGGGAACGCATGAAGTTTGTGCAGTTCCTTTTCGAGTCACACATACGCGATGGAGAAAAGCGTAGTGAGAATTTTTATTAAGTAATTTTTACTTTGTGGAATAACGAAGCGAAAGTGTAAATTCAACTATGATCTCGTAAGAAAATATATAGCTTTTAAGGATGAAAGAAACGAATACGAGGAAGAGTGTAAGATTGTTGTCATTCTTCTCTGCTTTTGAATCATATTTCTTGTTGCAATCTAAACTACTTAAAATATTAATTCAGAATTCTGGAAGTAGTTAAGCAAAGCTGTGCATTCACCTATGGGGATATTCAGTGACGTGCGGTGACTTAGACACTTGGGGTAGCAATGAGCGGCGTCCCCCCCCCCCTCTTTTAGGGCCCAGTATTCCTAAAAGAAGAACGTCAAATACAGGAAAAATTGCAATGTTAAGAATGACTACAAAAAATTGTACACATAACTTCCACCACTTTCGAAAATCGAAAACGATTTGATTTGACTACTGAGCCAGAGATGCCGGGTTTGAATCTCGGCTTGACAATGGGTGTTCTTTGTGTGTCCCTTGCCCTTCATCAATTTTATCATATCGTCTTCGCGATTATCCAAATATGGCGGAAAGCGAAGTAAAATAAACCAAATCAAACAATCAATCAATGAATGATTTTATTTGATTCGCTTTTTTATACATTAGGTTAATCGCGAAGATGATACGACAAAATTAATGAAGGGACAAACACAAACAACACCCATGTCCAGGTAGGGGTTCGAACCAGGAACTCCTGGTGTTGTAGCGCGCTGTGGTAACCACTCCCCCACGGTAGGTTGATTTGATGGTTGATTTGACGTTTTAAGTCCACTTTATACACAGAAAGGCTAATCGGGACTAGACCTATAGTTTACTGTGGGATCCGAACCAATATATGCCTCCATCGGGTACAGATCCGGGACCACTTGCACTCCCCCACGGAGGTCGGTCGACAACAAACATGTGAGGAAGGCGCTAACCATTCGGATACGTGTCTATCGGTAAAGCAAACTGCATTTTTCCTGAGTAGTAATTTTAAATTGAATTTTTGAAATACCATCTTTATATATGATTAACGTTTTTTCAAAAATTTTGCATTGCTTGATTTCCATAATTTCCCCATCTCACGATCTCGTTACTGAAGGATCCGGGCTCGAGCCCTGGCCTTTGCATGAGTGTTTCTTTGCAACCACTCTTCACCCGTTTAATTTAATCAACGTTCATCGTCATGGCAGAAATTAGGTAAAGCGGTGGAAGAGAGAAGAAAATACAAATAATTTCCTCCCAGTGCATTGTGAAATCAGGAGCCTAGAATTCACTGTTTATGATTGTCCCTCATGACTTTCCAAACTCTTAGCTACTTATTCCGATTAAATTTATACAGCTAGAAAAAGCGATGGGTAACAAACCACAACTTTAAACAAACCATTTTTCTACTTTCTTCAATGATATTCATTTGGCTTTTTGAGTTCTGGGATACATTTTTCATTTCCAATTTTCTCATTACTCACTGCAGGCAGAGTACAACACATAAGAACACGAATGCACGCTCGTCACGAATCCCGGCCTCAATTGTTCTTTGCGAGGTCCCTTCATCAATTTCATCACATCATCACTCATCCTCATTTTCGCGATAACCAAATGTGGCAGAAAAGCGAAGTAAAATAAACCAAATCAACAACAAGAATTAGAACGCGCGTTCACTTGCCCAAATTAATACATCCGTATTTATGACTGTTTAGCTTACCCATTTTTTATTTGGAGGCCAAGAGATTAGTATATTTAAATAAAACATTACTAAAACGAGAGCAAGAGAGAGCGTGAGCAAATATTTGTTATTTAATCATTATATATTCCATATTTTTAAAAAAATCATAAAATTTTTGTCTGCACATAAGACATTCCAATTGCATAAATAATAAAAGTACATCCCATATTATACATACATATTGTACAACGTGTAAAAAGTAGTGTAAATACAGAGGACAGAAGTACTGCAGAAAAAATTCCCCTTAGTTCTTTAGAGCATTTACAAAGGAAGCGAAGGGAATCCAATCCCCTATCTGTCCTATAGGAGATAGACTGGAGGACCTGAAAGCACGGGCTTTCAACCATTGGAGCGGGGGAAGAGGGGGCAAGAGAGGTAGAGGCAGAAATCTTCCCTTTCCCTTCGGAAACCCGTTTCTACCTGGAACTGTGAGGCGGAGAAAGAGCGAGCTAGGCCGCTGAACGCACCGAGGGTCGAGAAGCGCGTGATAAAAAGTGTTGCATATGAACTGTGGCTTCAAGAAAACAATAAATATTGTGATTTGAAAATAATTAGAGATTTGAGATTGATTGATCTATCTCTGCTAGACTAGCTACTCCTCAGTGCACGTCACTGGGGATATTTCATTCTATAAATCCAAGAATTGGAAAAGAAGCAAAACTGAATTATAGACTGGAGGCACTTAGGGGTTCGGATCGCACTTAAACTTTAGGTCCAATCCCGATTAGCCGCTGTGTGCATAAATGGCCGTGTGCACGAACGAAGATCAAATTTTAAACTCGGATCGGGAAAGGATCACTGGAAAATTCCATTGCACGAAGACGGTTCAACACTTGATCGCGATCTAGGAACATCAAAACGAGTTTATCTTCTGAACGGCCATTCGCCACCGTTTTGGTGGCCGATCCTGGTTCACGATACTGACGCTTCGACTGCAGGCAGTTGTTTTTGAATATAAAAAGAGCGGAAAGTGATATCGAGGGCGTGCAAACGCTAGAGATGTTGGGTGTACAATGCTGATAATTCGAGAGTTGTGTAAAGTAAACTAAAAACTGCCAAAATAATAATAATAATTTGTGGTTCTGTGGTGCAAAGTCGAAATGTTTCTAAATACTGTACTTTCTATCCCAGAACACAAAACATGTGCAAGTCCAAGGTAAATTAGAACAGAGCAATGTTACGATATTGCTACATGCTGTTGCTACACATGACAATATAAATATATAAGAATTAAGAAATGAAAAATTCAAATACTTACCACAATACAGTAATAATAATAATAAAATATCTTTATTGAGCGGGCGAGTTTCAGCGTACGCTGTTCTCTCGCGAAGGCATTTCGTAAGGCATTGAAGTCCCGTAGAAGAAGGTTCCATGCTTTCTCCTTATTCTTTTGTCTTATGCCGTCAGTTGTTTTTTAAGATTATTATTTCTTTACACCCTACTACATCCTTGTACTCGTCGACAAGGTTGATCAGTACATTTCTCAAAATCAGATAAGTTTGCGGCCCGAATTACTTTCTTCTCCTACACGTTGATACTTTAACACATCACACTATTCGGTGGGGTTCTTGATTGTCATTTGTTTTAGCCAACCAATCACGTATAGCCTTACAAATTAATCTCGGATCATTTGAACGGAATCTCTTGAACGTCGTTTTTCGTTGGTGCAATGCAAATCTTTAAACCAAGTTCATTTAGAGTGGATCAAAAATGATCCCGCTCATCTGAACTTCGAAATAATCGGCGTTGGTGCACTCGGCCAAAAGTGAACAAAACTCAATCTCAAATTTTAGATATTCTTAGCTATTATTGTCAGGCGTTAAAAAATAGATTAGGGTAAGAGGAAATTATTGGAAAAAATCATCGGAGAAGTATCTGCGAGCAAAGTGTCGCTAAGAATATTTTTTTTATTAAATTAAGAATAATGAAAAATGGGTTGCGATATATATATTGCGGTGTCCTCTTTTCAATGTCTTTGTCCTCCTTTTCACCATGCTCAGTCCTCTTTTTTTAATGTATGTGTCTGGTCACCCTATGTGGCAATGACAAACCAAAATAATAATAATATTGTTTTTTAAATATTTTAGAGAAGTAAAATATATATATTAAAAAGTCAGAATCTTCGCATATTTGCGCGAAATTCGTCAAGCGACACCATGAATTAGCTAGAAATACGCAAGAGAAACGCTAAAATTTAGCGCATCGAAAGGAGAACCCAGTTCTACACACTTAGAATGATCAAATATATCAAGTTTCTGGAAAATTTAAAGATCTAGATTCGGAAATTTTAATACCCGGATTTCGGAGGCAATCCGAATTTTGGACAGAAATGTTTAACAATTTTTCAGGTAGAATTAAAGTTACGACTTCCTCATTTTACGATCATATACTCCGTAGGACAAAAAACAACGGATTTGACCATCCCTACGTCACACGTCATGCACGAATACTGTTATCATTAGGGAGCGGAAGTTGATGACCTAAAAAATATAGGTATATGACCTATAGAATGTCCTAAAAATGACGTAAAAAATGCAAAAAATGACCATTAAATTTGTGAGTTTCAGGTTAAAAATTGAAATGAAAAGGAAATTAAACAAAATGCAATCTTGCTTTCAAAAAAAAAGAGGCACGATATGATACCACATGCACATTCAATTAAAATATGCAACGAGGATTTCCAATAGAAACAACCGAATAATTTTAAAACAAGTAATGAAAAAGTCGTATACATTGAATCAAGAATATTACCAAAATGAAAGAAGTGACAAAATATGACGAAACAAATACACCGAATATTGCGAAAAATGACTGAAAAATGCCAAAAATCGGAGAAAATGACCTAAAACCTGAAAATGGCAAAAAATGCAAAAAAAAAAAAATGCACTTTAAAATTACCGTTTTTGGGTTCTGGACGAAGTGTAATTTTGTGTGTATCTAATGGACATCGTGTCCGAGATGTCAGAAAAAAGATGACATTTCATCAACTTCCGCTCCCTAGTTATCATCATCATCAATGTAGGAATCTTCAGTCTCTTCTTTGGTGTAATTCCTAGTAATTCGGGTTTTAAATCACGTCCGTAATATTATAGTGAAAAATGTTAGCAACCTGAAATTTTGTATTTTCGATAGGATTTGATCTCTCGATTTTTCGGAACTTTTCATCGGATGGACCTGTATGGCAAACTCAGAATTTTTCGTTTTCTTGAGATAGTGTGGACATGTGCTTACAGCACCGTGAGATATTATTATCACTGGGATATTAGAATGTGAAAGCACGCTTATTATAACCTAAAAATCCGGTCTAATTATAACCAAGAAAATTTTATCTAAATGATTTGGATGTAAATACTGGCTTCCTGTACAATGCCAAATTTCATTTTTATCTTTTCATGTACTATATTTTTCCTTTTAAGAAGAATGAAAGAAAAGCTGGCCCAAAGTATCAACGCTCCCTGGCCAAGCCTCCTCCTGTCTCTGATCTTTCTTCACTGGTTATGCAACTGACTTCGCCCATTATTTCCCTTTCATCAACTGCAAGGAAAGTTCCGAACAAACCTTCCTGCTGAACACGAGGCGCTAAAGGGTGGTGACATCACTGGCACTGGAGCAGGAACTGGAGTGTCGTCAAGTGACACCGTTCAAGACCGAGTACAGCATACGGTATGAGTTGAAAGAAGGAAGCACGCGCATGACCTGGCTACCTAAGCAGGGAGTTGCTAATGTGGGTCTGCCGGTTCAATGGCGAGGAGGCATAACGATCACTTTCACTGATCTTTTGCGTAGCACGAGTTTCGCCGCTGGCAAGTAAAGTACATCACGGCGAAGGAATGTGGAAACGCATTGCTCCTATCTTTCGTAGATTGGAAGTTGGAACCTGCAAGAGTATAGGGTGATTCAAAAAGAACCTGTGAAAAAAAATCAATTTTCGAAGTAGAAAAATGTTATTTCCCCTCAGAAACTTGTTATTCTGAAAATTCAGTAGAATATTACTTTTCAGATATGCTCAATACTCAGTCATAACGGCATTAGGGAGCTTTCAGACCGAAGCAGAAGGTGACAAGCAACACGTGCCATTCAGACTAGGCAGTTTTCTCAATGGTGTGCATAGTGTCGCCTCGGTCTGTTGTTCAAGCATGCGCGGTGAATGCTTGCTTATAGATTGAAGAGGTCGCTTGTTACTTCAGTGTGTCCCTTGTCGCTTCGGTCTTGAAAGCTGACTTCGAAAAGCCCTGGGAAACACTGAAAATTTCTGTATATCACATAGTTCAAAGAGCAAAGAACATATTACATAATGGTAACAAATATTTCAAACAAATTTTGGAATTTAAGATTGTTTCTCATACACGCGCGCGTGATACACACACACACATACTACCGTGAATCTGTGACTCATGCACTTTTTCGAGAGCTCGTAGCACCGAAACGGGATCTTAACGAGCAAAACGTTACCCCACGCCCACCACCAAAAAAAGGGTTCGTCTTCATGTGCTCTACGTGCTGTGAAAGTTTGTCAGTGTAGTACGGGGACATCCTGCATAAATTTGTGGTACCTATGGGCATATGTAACTACATACGTTTTTATTATTTATAATTGTGTGTGTTCATGGCAAGGGTTCGTTGTATAAAGCGGTTACTAAACGACGATACCTATCCAATCTGAAAACTATCAGCCGGACTCGGTGACGGAGTGGTTAGCGCAGCGCAAGGCGACCCAGGTTCGAATCCCGACCTGGACATGGGTGTTCTTTGTGAATGTACCTTCATTAATTTCATCGTATCACTCATCCTCACGAAAAGTAAAATAAACCACATCAATCAATCAATCTGAAAACTATCTTTTGTGGGTAATAAAGAATATAAGTAAGTCTGTTTTGCGGATGCGAGTATGCATCAGTGTACAAGGCGAATAAATTATTTGTTAATTTACCAAATGATCTGCCTCCGTTGTTCGTGTCTGCGAAGCCAAGTAAGTATCCTTGGTTCGATATCGGAAAAGTTATGGATGCTTCTTTTCTGGCTTTTCTATTTCATCGGTTCATTTGTTCTCGCTGTATTAACTAATGGTGAGCTGGATGGGAAGGGTGGGGTTGTAACTCCGTCTTGACAGTCTCTTCCTTTAATTTAAAAAATATTTCTTAAAGGCAAATACATGAAGAAATGGTAAAATATTAGAATGGGTAGTCAACCAATCTTTTCGGTCATATCATCCATTGAATAAGGCACTCCGATTAACATAGAGATGTAGAATTGTCGGGAGTGCCAAAAGAGGGTTTTGTAGACGTAAGGGACACTACACTAAAGATAGGTAAGAACAAACAATCCCCACTAATTAACATAGGCGCACAGAAGTCAGAGCAGTGGCGGGTCGAGAACTAATAGTTGGGAGTGGCGAATTCACTCTGATACCTCACCTCACCAAGATTCAATTCTAACCTACACTTTGCACTGTTTCATGTAGCAAGATATAAACAGGGACCGAGCTGATTTCCATGTAGCTCTACTAGAGATTAGCGTATTGTTTGCAAAAATAGGGATATAGGGCTGGAATGGATGGTTATTATTGTCATAATTCCTCCCATTGCCACGGTAAACTGAAGGATAAGACGAGGAGTAAACTGAATACACAAAGACAAAAACCTATTCTCTTGCAAGTGCACTTGTAAAGGAGACCGTTCTCATGCTGGAAAATCCGAGGGACAAGTGCCACTAGAGTTAGTTGATTGGTTTGGTTTATTTTAATTCGCTTTTCTGACACTTTTTGGCTAATCGCGAAGATGATGTGATGAAATTGATGAAGGGACACAAAGAACACCTATGCCCAGCCCGAGACACCTGGGGTCGTAGTGCGCTGTGCTAACCACTCCGCCACGGAGGTCGGCTAGAATGTCACTTGAGCACTTCTACTCCTTTCTACAAGAAAATAACTTGATTTTTGGATGTGACGACAGATCAACAGTACACGCTTCTCAATGGACGATCGCATCTTAGTGTACAACAAGCCTCACTGCGACAGCCGCAGGAAGCATCACACCTCTGTCTGATTTTCTCAGATACAATAGTACCCTTCTGTTTCATGACTATATTATCAGGAGCTATGTGTGTGGTGGAGAAAAACTAACACACGTACTCAGAGTTCGGTTAGTTCATATGAACTTTCCAGCCTGCTCATTACCAGTGCGTAGTTACAGATCTGTTAGTTCATTGAACTATCCAACTTGACTAGTGCCTATTTTAAGGGGGGGGGGCAAGAACTTCCGACACAAATATCCAAAATATAATTTGTGTGCTGTGTGGGTATACAAAAGTAAACACGTATTTTGCTTATTCAATTATGGACTTTTCAAGTCTTTCGCGGAGGGGGTGAGGGGTGTTCGAACCTCCCTCTAAAAGCGCCTTTGCTCATAGGTGTCATTCGGAGGCAAGGATCACCGAACCAGTGGCGTGCCCAGGATTTTCGAAAGGAAGGGGTTATGTACACTTTTGCTGGCAGTCATCCTTCATTTCGGCATCTTTTCCTACCTTTGATTTTCTTTTTTTTTAGGAGTACTGAGCCAAAGGAGGGGGGTTATAACTCCCACCAACCCCACCCCCCTTGGGCACGCCACTGCACCGAACAAGTAGTTTATCTGCACTAAAGACATCAAAGTGTACTCAGTTTCTACTGTTACCTAACCCTAATTTGTTTCAGTTAACAAGATGGCAAATACACGCTGTTTTTTTTAGTTTCTGTGTCAACAAGTTCTTCTGGGCCCACCCCGTTGTCCAAATCTCTCTCCTGCAGCAGACCTTGACCCGTATCTGTGGCGAGCATGTAGTTTCCCCTCATCATCGATTCAGCTCCCCCGGGGCAGGTAGCACCTGTTCCCCGTGTAATACTTAATGGCGGGAGAGCGAACAAAGAGACCCCTTCCCCTACCTCCTTCGGTCATCCTCCGCAAAGTCGAACCCTCCACCCAAAACTGTGGAAGGTTTAAGGCACAAACGAAACGTACACTTTCTCTGTCGTGTTGACTGAGCGACTTTCTTCGTGCTCTGGAGGCAAATCCTGCGAGTGTAAGTGGGCGGAGAAGATAAGTGCACACACAAGAAGGAGGAAAAAATAGAGCACGGGAAAACAGTGGCAATGTCCCAAACGAAAAGAAACAGCAGCCGCTAGATGTCACTGTCAGCTCCCTTGTTAGGAAAATCTTGACTGAAGCCCGTTGTAACTAAAGGCCGAATTACACGGACCTAGCCTGATGCCTACTGGAATTGGCGCTGGACTGGCTACCAGGCTACAAAGTATGGTTGTGTGGATGACCGTATGCAAGGGAGAGGGGTTAACGGGTCTAAACCCTTCCCATTGGTTTAGTAAACACTTTTCATTAATTGTGTAATCAAAGAAACAATATTCAACATTGATCAAAACACGACAGTGGTTGAAAAGGTTGTGAAAGTTCAATTAATATCAAACACGCGCGTGAAAGTAGGAATTTTAAAAATACCAAAGTTATATTGTTACGGTTAATATAATTAATATAACTGCAACATTGGTATCTACAGGTAGGGTCAAATGCCCCCACCCTCCTCGCCTGCATTCATTACTGCTAAAATATTATACAATTATTTTCCTTGTTTCCATTGGATGTACTTTACCATCTCCATCCTTCTAATATTCTTACATATCTCCCCCTTTATTTCTTTTTGTCCCCCTTCCTGCTTTAACTTTATCTTCCTTCTATGCTCTAGCCTTCTTTTCCCACACTCCCTCTTGTCCATAGGATCTTTCGTTCTCTCTTTTCCCCACACTACTTTCATGCATCTCATTTTTCTGTCTTTTGCTCTTCTTTTCACTTTCATGTCTGCTTTTCTTTACTATCTCTCAGTGTTTTGCTTCGTGTCGTAGTACTTTTGTTGAACTGAATGTTACTATTCCTTCTTCAGTCAATTAAACTTAATTCAACTTATTATTGTTGAAAACAAGAGAAGCATGACGTTGAATTTGTCTTTTCAATCATCTGATTAGATCGGATAATGGTTATGATGAATTCAACTAATGTCTCCATGATTTAAGCCCAGAACTTGTGAGGACTCTTAGACATGGCGTTACTCACACTTCAGTATATTCCAGTGTTTTTAGATCTAGGAGCACAATTTGCCCTTTAGATGCCTGCATTTCCTCTTAATCTTAGATAATTTTAAGTTTGGCATCACAAATTTTCTCATCGGCTACTATAATTATTATTGCTACTTAACCCATAGAAATCACCAATTCACAGAAATGTTTGTAGTTCCGGTATGAATGAAAAACTAAGATTATTCGTATCAAATTCTACACCTTAGGAAAATACAGAAAATACAAAAAAAAATGGTGGTAACAGCCACCGTTAGGCTCATACCAGTTGTATTGCTAAATTTTAAAAGTTTGATAAATGGTAGATATTAACTTTCCCAAGACAAATTCAAATTATTTTTATTATGCTTGCTTCTTTGATGGAATAATTTATGTGACTAAGAATAGGAAAATGTACTTCACTTGAAACAGAAGCTGAATGCCTTAATATGTCCCTGAAATGTTGATATTTTTCATAAAATATATCTTTTTCCCTTACGAGTTAAAAGTTTACCGGTGGAAACACTGCTCCGCACGCAATCTTCATATTGACAACCGTTCTCTCGAAAATCTGTGGGTCAGTGGGTGCTAACGAACTGTCCAACCGGGAGTCCCTGTGTCACTAGATCGAGTTCTATTTCGCTACTTACTTC
The DNA here is from genome assembly GCF_977018435.1 of Lepisma saccharinum. Lineage (NCBI taxonomy): Eukaryota > Metazoa > Arthropoda > Insecta > Zygentoma > Lepismatidae > Lepisma > Lepisma saccharinum. The sequence continues at coordinate 159,636,606 of NC_139229.1, read as the reverse complement.
TGAACAGGAACACTTCACATTTTGCAAACTTTATTAGCACGAAATTTTCATCTTAACAAAGAAGAATGAAAGAACCAACAGGAAAGACATCCAAAAAATGACAAAAATGCAGATGAAGTAAAATGGCAATCAGGAGTCTTTCACGTTTAACATGGCATATAGTTGGAAAGTTTCTTGAGCGCCCGCTACGATGCCAGGGGTCACAGGAACCTGGGCATGGGTGTTCTTTGTCCCTTCGTCAGTTTCATCATATTACCACTCATACATATCTTCACGATTAGCCAAAAGTGAAAAGTGGCCAAAAGGCGAAGTAAAATAAACAAAATAAGTGGTAAGCAACAACAGGTAACTTCCACAAACATTTACGAATTTGGCACACATTCCCACCGCAGTTCCCGGTTTCGAGTCCCGGCTTGGGAATGTCTATTCATCAATTTCATCTAATCATCACTCACCGCCGCGATTATCCAGAAATTGAAGAACAACGACGTTAAATAAAAATTACAAATACTTATCTGGACTGAGCCTAAGATTCTTATACAAAGCGAGCCTTGAATGATTGAAACTCCAAGAGGAATCGATTCTCTGAACATGATCAACGCGAACACCGGATCATCAAACAAAGTTACACTATGATTGAGTTCCTGTGGGCGGGGGGGTTGTTAAAGATAGAGTCTACCAGCCACCATTTCCACACACCATGCATGATCTGCAAGCACGCATCACAGATTCCATTGCAGAAATCGATCGTGATATGCTACAGCGTGTTTGGCAGGAACTCGACTACAGGCCAGATGTGTGTCGAGTTACCGAAGGGGCTCACATTGAACACTTGTGAGGTATTGAATAAAATACAACTTTATGAGTTACTCTTTACATTGATATAACCTTTTTTTGTATCTGAATTTCATTAAACGTGATTTTCACGTGTGTGAAATCGGAAAGACCATTTGTAATATGTAACCCTGTATATCTCGAATCTGGAAGTTCTGGTTTCGTGGTACGTTACGCTGCTACTTGTTTCATCCGCTGATGCGAAACCTTACAAAATAACTGCATACGACTGTAGCGTACTCGTGAACAAAGTCGATTACACTGATCGGCATGAAAATCCTCCGAGGATGAAAGGGTGTACCTTATAGATTTCGAGTCGCTGATTACGAATATCGCATTGAAAAAGTTCCAGCACGTAAGGTTTTTTTTAGGGGGCATTTTCCATAAAAATTTACCGAAAAATTGTATTTTTTTTAATGAAATTGTATTTTTTATGCTTGGAATGCATAATTGTGTATTTTTACCTCAATCCAAGAATTGTTACTATATCCTAGGAACATTCCTTCCCCTGCCCCCACAACACCCCCCCGAAATAGAAAAAAAATTCCAAATACACCCCACCCACTCCAAAAAAAATAGTGAATTCTGCCACAACACACATTGTTTTGAGAATTCCAGATAAATGTCAAAACAAAAATGTGAATAAAATTGCATTTTAACATTACTGTTGGAAGAAATATTTTCACGATGTCCCATGAGCCATAAGTGACTGGCTCTAAAATGAATGGTATCTTACAGTTTTTAACTATGTGTGACAGGCTTATTTGTGTACATTGGAGTTCAACGTTTTATTTTCGTTACACTCTTCCTACACTGTCACCTCGGCTTCCTTCAAGGTAAAAGGATTCGTAATCAACTTGTGGTCATTCGTTGGCACCCCCTTGTCTAGACGACAAACAGGATGTGGCTGGAAAAAGGTGCCAAGACATCCACCTCGTTGTCCCATGAAGCAGATATTTTACTTCCGAGGTGATCGTGGTGTAAGAGAGTCGTGTTACTCTGTGTCTGTTTATATCGTTAAGGAAAAATATTTCTGCGTGAAATATTGACATTTGTGTTAAACCAACATGCCACGAACTTGCAAAAACTCGGTAGATTCATTCTGCTACATATGTGGGGAAGTGGTCTTCAAGGGGCAAAGTAGGGCATTGTCACCGTTCCTAAAGACAGCGTACCACCTGTACTTTGGGTGTAAAGTCGGCGACCAGGATCGCGATTGGGCTCCCAAACAAAGTTGTAACTCGTGTGCGCGTACTCTAAAAGGATGGTTAAAAGGTACACATAAATCGATACCATTCGCCGTACCAATGGTTTGGCGCGAGCCCCGGGATCATGTTGCAGACTGTTACTTCTGCCTGACCAATATTACAGGTTTCTGAAAAGGCACGAAGCATAAAATACAGTATCCTGACTTGGATTCCGCGAGGAGACCTGTCTCACAAGATGTTGTTCTGCCTGTACCCGTACCACCAGACTCATACACACTGAGCAGTGTTTCATCCGACGAAGAACCTGCGACTTGTCAGGATGTTGCTCAATCTTCGAGTACGCATTCAGATCCCAATTACGCCCCAGTGTCTGACACTAAGGAACCACATGTGATAAGTCAGGAAGAACTGAATGATCTGATCAGAGACTTAAACCTTCCGAAGACCAAGGCCCTGTTGCTTGCATCACGACTTCAACAATGGAATTTACTTGACCGAGATGTGAATATATCGATGTACAGAAAAAGATAGGTGAGCCTAGTCCCTAATTTTACAAAGGATGGTGATTTGGTGTATTGCAGTGACATTCCGTTGCTTATGGAACAACTGAAATTTGACTACATCACTGAAGAATATAGACTGTTCGTAGATTCGTCGCGGACTAGTCTGAAGGCAGAGTTACTACACAATTGCAATCAATATCCTGCCTACCCTGTTGCTCATGCTGTGCATATGAAAGAAACATACGAGAACATGCGGAACCTACTACAGAAATTAAATTACGAACAGTTTAAGTGGTGTGTATGTGCTGACCTTAAGGTTATTGCCATCCTCACCGGTTTACAAGGAGGTTACACCAAACACTGCTGTTTCTTGTGTCATTGGGACAGCCGAGCCAAAGGGCAGTATACCATCACAAAATGGCCACCAAGGAACCAAATGGTCCCAGGAGAGATGAATGTGGCTAATGAACCTCTTGTGGATCCGGAGAAAGTATTCTTACCACCTCTCCATATAAAATTAGGTCTAATGAAGGTATTTGTCAAGGCCCTGAAGCGGGATGGTGAAGCATTTACTCATATCAGAAAACTGTTCAAGACTTAGCGAGGCCAAGGTGAAAAAAGGTGTTTATACAGGGTCTCAAATCAGAGACGTTTTGAAGGATCCTACATTTCTTTCTAAGCTGAGTGATGTGGAACGTGAGGAGGCTAGGGAGGCCTTTCGAGACGTGTGCAGTAATTTTCTCGGGAATCATAAGTCACCTAATTACAAAGACATTGTGGGCAGGTTAATTACTTCATTTCGTACCATGGGATGTAATATGTCCCTCAAGTTACATTTCCTGCATTGTCACTTGGACTTCTTCCCTCAACAGTACAGCTTGGGTGAGGTCTCCGACGAACACGGTGAAAGGTTTCATCAATAAATAGCTACCATGGAGAGGCGCTACAGTGGGAAATGGAGTGTGAATATGTTGGCCGACTTCTGTTGGAATGCGACACGCGAGACACCCTGTACAAATTACAAGAGGAGCAGGAACACCAATTGACATGCAAATGTTGAACTTTTACTCTTTATGTAGTTGTATCTGCTTGTTTTATATTGAAATTCTGATGATAGCATGCAATTTTATATGGGGGGAGAATAGCACCTTTTCGTGGTAATTGAAACCCGCCCCCACCCCCTCCCTCAAAACTGGTACGTCTTGGAGAAAAACGGGTTGCGGATTCGAACTCGGGAGCTCGAAATCTATAAGAATCACCTAATTTAGTTCATGGGAGCGACAAAAAGTTTAATTTTGCCGAACAGTGTTATTTTCACCGGGAGAGAGTCGCTCGGCAATAACACGTAAAACGAACCAGCTGATCAAATGCAGTGGTTTAAAAAAAAATGCAAACGAAAGTGCATTGCCCTTGATATTAGAAGATTCTTCATGAGCTTTCAGAAAGGCTATCAGAAGAGCTGTTATAATAACATTTCACTTTCTATAACTGGTCACCTCCTGTAATAACTCAAGGCTTCACCAGAAGCAACTTTGGTTCACCCACCCATCTTCCAATGATTGGTGACCCAATAAGGAACAAGTTGTAGAAATGATTTCCACCGAGTTGAAGGCATACTGACAACATCCACTTGTTAGTTGTCAAGTGTTTTGTAAGAATTTTACTCTTTATACTTTATTTTGCCGTTCGTTTATATTGCTAAAAACTAGCTAGTTTTGATATTATTTTCTTCTTCTGCAAACTACGTGCTTATTGGATAAAACATGTAATTGACGTGTAGGAATGTTTTTTCTCATCCAAGACTATACATCAGGGATCGCCAAGCCGTCGATCGCGAGCTACTGGTAGCTCGTGGAGTCATCTCCAGTAGCTTGTGAGGGGTCTAGCTAGAATAGACTGTAGATAAGAGCGGTAATATTTGAGTGAAACATTGTCAGAAAGATCTACTATTGCCGGTAGATGGACATCTGGACAACTCGTTCCAATATACGTGACACGCTATTCACCAAACCTAACAAATATCGTGGACGAAAATGAGTGCCATCCTCTTCAATAACATAAGAGGTAAGAAATGATAATAATTAGGGGTAAGTTTTAAAATGTTATTGTGTTTGTGAGAAAAGTATTTTCATGTCTTGAACTCTATAAAAAACGACAGCCTCTGAATGTTGCAGAGAAATTAAGAATAATAATTTCATGTGATTTTTGTTATTTAACGTCGCCTTTCTTCCACTTTTGGCGACGATGAAGATGAGTGATACGATGAAACTGATGAAGGGACACTCGCAAGGAAAACACATGCTCATACCTGGATTCGAACCCGAGGCAGCCGGCGTCTTAGTGCTGTAAATATGATTATACAAGTTTTTATAAACCAACAAAGAATCGTAAACAAATCAATCCATATTTGGTGGCTCGTTATGTATTTTCAAATGTCGGAGGTAGCTCAGTGGCTCGGCGAGTTTGGAGTCCTCTGCTATATACGGCTAATATGCTACTGAGACAGGAACTTTGCCAGTATGTGAGTTCTAGCCCAAATAAATTACCTACATTGAGAAATTTTCAGGATGAGTTATAGTAGAGCAAGAAACGCATCGAAGACAGGCAGCAGACAGACAGAGAGAGGAGGGGGAGAAGAGAAGATTGAAAGGAAGAGATAGAAACAAGAAAGGAAGAAAAGGTAGAGAAATCGAGGAAGGAAGAAAGATAAACAGTGGATATGAAGAAATAAGTAGATAGAAAAACAAAAGGAGAGGAAGAAAGAAACAAGAGCGAAGAAAGAGGAAAAAGAGGATGATGTACTTTGTCTCAGGAGTCTTGGAAGCAACGCCGCTCATAACGGCAGAGAAGGGGAGGAAGCGAGTGGGTAAACAGCTGGTCGCTGCATCCGTGTTTTCCCCTTTATGGACTCACTTCCCCTCTCACGCGTTCATTGGTAGAGCCCTCTGGAGTCCTACTTGGGCCTCCCCGATGGCGCAGTGGTAGCGTTGTTGCCTTGTAATCAAGGGGTTCCGGGTTCGATACCCGGTGGAGGCACATAGTGGTTCGGATCCCACTTTAAACTGTAGGTCCAGTCCCGATTAGCCTTACTGAGCATAAAGTGAACTTAAAACAACAACTCAATCAATCAATGTTATAAACTGTGCAGCTACAACCTCATACTTATGGACATGATAAGACCGGAACCATCAAATAGGAAAAGGACTATATCTCAGAATTCACGTGGTTTTGTTTACATTAACTTCCTTCTTACAGTGGATGGAGAATATTTTTTGTCGAGGGCTGTCAAAAAGATATAGGAAGCAGGTATGTACCAGAGAGCTGGCGTAGGTACTTCTACATAATACATCTGATAGCTGTGTGGCCCCTTAAGTTTCGTTCTGGAAGGCCCCGTTGACTCTCGGTAGATGGCTATCATTCCGGAAGTGATGGTTATCGCATGAACAAACTTCGTGACATGAAAGCTGCCTTTCGTCTGCTCCTTTGGAACGCAGATTCGGTGCCTTCAATGGACGCAACCCACGACAGTCTTTAATATTCTTCCTTCACTTCCGCATCTGACAAGCGTGAGAATTGAAGGCAGATTCGTCCGGAAAGTGTGCAAGTGTGTTCTTGTGGAGATTAACCTTCGTTATTCGAAAGGAATGCTCAATGATATAACACTTTCACTTCCACCGATGCATCAGGACTACACTTGATTGCATGTCGTGCTTCATGGCCATTCTCTACCTTTCTGGGCGATGTAGAGTGGGAAGCTTTTGTATTCCCAATCCCAATTTCCCAGCCTTGTAGCTAGGTTTGAACAAAGATGTTCTATTTAGCTAGGGTTACTAGACGTCCTCTATTTTCCGGACATGTCCTATATTTTAGTCCCATGCCCAGCGGAGCTTTACCCTGTATACAGTTTTGACAGGTTTGGATGACTCTTCTTAGTGTGATATCATGGTGTCATATTCCTCAGTCTGCGCTCGCAAAACAAGACTTAATTTTGATTATCAACACTAAATTACTCAATCTGATACAACATACAATTTAAGAAAATGCACAGTTTTGTTTTGTCAAAGAACTGGGCGACGAGATTTCACATTCCCACTCACATTCCGCGTCAGCTTCATTTTCAGTAATTAGAAGCGACATCATGAGAGTAACTTGCAAAACTTAGTCTCCCTTTGCATACACGTTGTTGCATTCGAATTATTAGTAGGGGGCACAATACATTTTACATCATCATCATGCAGGTAAGTGATACATTTTTCTGGATTATCGTGGGATGCTACCCCTATTCCCCCTCCCCTACGGAGACGCCGGATCCAAGGTTCGTAACGGAGACGCCGGATCCAAGGTTCGTAACGGAGACGCCGGATCCAAGGATCGTAACGGAGACGCCGGATCCAAGGATCGTAACGGAGACGCCGGATCCAAGGATCGTAACGGAGACGCCGGATCCAAGGATCGTAACGGAGACGCCGGATCCAAGGATCGTAACGGAGACGCCGGATCCAAGGATCGTAACGGAGACGCCGGATCCAAGGATCGTAACGGAGACGCCGGATCCAAGGATCGTAACGGAGACGTCGGATCCAAGGTTCGTAACGGAGACGTCGGATCCAAGGTTCGTAACGGAGACGTCGGATCCAAGGTTCGTAACGGAGACGCCGGATCCAAGGTTCGTATTTGAGATAAAGGATCAAAGGTTCGTAACTGATATATCGGATCCAAGGTTCGTAACTGGAAAACTGAATTCAAGGTTCGTAACTGAGATATCGAATGCAGCATTCGAATCTCACCTAATTTGGATTCGAATGTCCATCCTAACTTTGCAACCGTCAATGCAACGATCATCAGCCAAAGTGATGGAAGACACGCTTGGACGATGTGTTTCGAAGTGAATTTTACAAACATGCGCAGAATTCACATTTCAATTTTCAGCACCAACAAATAATACGTTCTTTAATGCCTTCTCTGATAGTTAACGCCATGATACTCTATAGTCATTATATTATTATCCATACGCGTACATTGATGGTACGCAAAAATCACAAACATCTTTGCTCTCCAAAACTGCCTTAACAGTATGGCAGTATGTTCTACTCAATCTCACGACTGTACCTTGCAGTTTTCTTCAGCGAAACCAAGAGAGCAATCACAATAGCACGGTCACAGACAAAGGAAAGATGATTGCACTGTACTTGGTCAAGAAAGGATCAAGCAATGATGCGACCTTTTCCTGACCCAATTGCGGAAGCAAGGCGATTCAAGGAAAAGGAAAGGGATTGCTTACCTATAGACGCTCTCGTCATAGTAGAGCAATATCCGAAGCGGGTGATCAATACTTCTTTTCCTCACTAAATGGGCGGGCTCGATGTGAACGTCGTGAATCACCTGTAAAACAAAAGAGAATCGTGTTATTCTGTAACAAGATTATCCGAGAGAGGGAGAGAGAGAGATGTGTCTGCTCTTGCAACACAGCAAAAATATTACACCCGGTTATCACCGAAAGGTCAGCAGCAGTATTGGACAATACATTCTTTGGGCGGTATTTCACGATAACCTTTCATGGGGGATGGTTTATAGCGTTTTTGTGTCACGAGAGAATGCGAATCACGATAAGAGTTATCCCAAATGCTCGAAGTGGGTGGAGGAGGACGCCATCCCCCTCTGCTAGTATAATTTGAGCAAGCATCTCCCCCCGCTTCCTTGTCACTGTGTTAAACCATACAAGCATCCCCATCTAGTCCACGGATCCAACGATCCACTTCAAGCACTGGTTGTACAGTCATGGACACTTCTGGGTTGTAATGATCACATTCCAATTCAGTGGGATTATTACAACTCTGAAGCGTCCGTAACTGTACCATGTAGTCAGGGCGAGACCTGAAGTGGGTACGAGGTGTATCTTCGCCGCTCGAAACAATAGTATTCTTTTTCATGGTTACCAAAACTGCAGCTGTACCTCTTGTTTACAACTTGAACGTGCTTGTCCTAATTATTGGTAGTAACGAAGTGTATTGAGGATTTTAGAAAGAAAAGATAGACTTAGAGGAGACATACTGAGATCACCACTAAAATCGAGACGAGAGCAAGAACGGTCTCACGAAATCGGGATGATACTCGAGTTTCGCCTTGTTGGCGAAAGTGCACTAGTTTGAAAAGTTACGAAACTTTTGTTTAAATCAAACATGCGTTACTATTGCTGATAAGGCTTCGTACATTCTGGATCTCAGACAAAGTGAAGTAAGTGTTCAGCATCACGTTCTAATCCAACCTCACCTCAGATCATCCCAGGCAACCATTGACGAAAAGTTGGTTGAACTCCAGACACGATACGGAGATACTGACAGGCGAAAATCCACTTGAGACTATCCATTCCAGGAATGCAACCCAGGTGCTACCTGTGGAAGTAAGGTAACATAAAGCATAACTGTAAAGTTAAACGGACAACTGTGCTAACCATTCCACCACGGGGACCGGCACCACTGATTGTCAGTCGATCAACACCAAGTACGAAGGCTTTCATCATTTGATTGGGTGTTATGTTACACCAACTGTGGTAGCAACTTATGGGAGCCTACTGTCCTTGTGAATCATTTTGAAGAGGTTAGATGGAATACGTTACAGTACCAACCCAGACAGTGGACTCTCGACAGATGTCCAAAAACCATTTCTTGCAAGAGCAAGCAGGTGTTTCCGTTCCGATGCACAGGTACAATGTAAGAAAGCTGACATGCAGCAAGAAAGAGAAATAAAGTTTCACTTGTAAAATGAGCAACGCTGTTCTGAAAGCAATTTCTCCTCGGGACAGGTAAAAATTCGAACCAGCCTTGTTCGCGAGATCAGCTTTATTGGCGTTCGGCAGGTCAGCCAGGGCAACGCTTGAGGGTGGAGGATGACACCGAGACCTTGAGGTATCTCAGCTCCTCTCGGTTGAGTTTTTTGCCCAGATAATGCGTAATTGCACGGTTGCGAACCTCGCCAGAGACGGTTTACGCACACAAAACTAAAAAGACGTGCTGTTTGTGACCTTGGTGTTCGTCCTTAGAGAGTTGCTCGCTAAAAACAATGTTTTCAGAGGCTTACGCGTATGGTCGTGTCATCACTCATCACTAGGGCTCGGAAGTTGAAAACCTATAAATTGCCAAAAAAAAAAGACCTATAAATATTAAAAAAGAAGGACCTTAAAAAGGAAAAAAAAGGACGTATAAATGTGATCCAAATTAATTAATAACTTCAGTTTTAATTACATATTTAATGTATCTGGTCGTATACATCGTGCTAAAAGCTTCAAAACAAGAGAAATTGTCCACTTACAGCGCGACCTTCCAGACTGTTAAAGGACCTTGTACCGTACCTGCTTCAGTCGTCCAAAAATGTTTTTCTCTCGTTTCAGGGATGGTTCAAATATATTTATTTATTTACTACAGAAACGATGTTTTAGAGGTGATGGTGATGATCTGATGATTCGAATTGAGAATGGGCAGTAAAAACGTAGTCGAAAGAAGGTGAAGTTGCAAAAAAAATCCGTTAAGACCTAAAAAAAAAGGCTATAAAAGGAGCAATAAGCCAAAAAACGCCGAAAAAGGCAAAAAAGAACAAATAAAACCCACCTTTTTGTGGCCTACAATGACCCAAAACGAACATATATTATGTTGGGCCTCGTCTTCGGACACTAGAAAAAAAAGGATATTTCCTCAACTTCGGAGCCCTACTCATCACAATCGAGTGTAACGTATGAAATCGTCCACGAGTTTTGATGAAATTTTGTACTTTGTCAACAAAATTAGCTTTTCCTCTTAATTGCTTCATGCATCGATGGAGATAGTTGAGTAACTGAAGTTGATGAAAGTACGAACATAATGGAACACGGTGGCAGAGGAGATGGTATGGAGACCATTGCTTTAAAATCGTGACATGAAGGATACCAGACACTTCGACAGTAGGTCAAGAACGAGACAGATCTCTGCAAAACAGAAACTCACTGTGAGAGACTCGTCATGTTCGAAACTTTAAGTGAATCGTAAAGTAAACACGGGCGTAACCAGGGAGGGTATCTTAACCCTTGGTTTAATACATAGAAACTGTCTATAGTTCCAGACAAACTTAAAGAAACTCGGACCTTACCTTCCTCATTACTTTGATGAGGCGTGTGATCACCACGTGTCCCTTCCATGTTTCCAATTCTAATGAGGACAATAACGCGGACAAGATTGAGAGCAAGATAAGATCTGAATTTTTTCAAGTTTATTGGGAACTTATTTTCCCCTTTCTTTTATTTATAACTGTTTCCCCTTTTTCTTTTCTTATATATTTTGCTAACTTTCCCTCTTCTCTATCTTGGATCGTGTTCACTTCCTCTCTACATAAGGAATTCTGCCTTGCACACTTAGCGCAAGATGGCAACAAGGCGACCATTTTATTTGTATATATGTTAGTTGTAAGCCAGCATATTAAACTTATAAATACTTAATATCTAGAGCAGTGGGTATCGCTTTAAGCTGGTATAAAAACAACAACCATGGTAACTAAACTCCGTACCAGCTAACTGTAGACCAGGCGAACGAGAACAAGTCTCTGCGCAAGTAGTGACGCGAGACGGCTCCACCAATGAACAGTGCGAGAAACGGGATGTGTAATGGGCGACGGGAGTTTTCCCGATTTCCTCCTTCGCTATGCAGCGTTGCAAACTTTTGGAAAGGATAATACCGAATGCACATGGCAAACGGACCGTATTTTTGTCGCCAGGTCCGTACGATTGGTTTAAGAATTTCTTAGTGAAATATTAGGGATAGAACTGCAAGAGAAAATTTTGACAAGCCGTGCATTTAGCGTACGGACTAAGGTCTCGACCGTACGTCCGTACATGTACGGTCAGGACCGTACGGTTGGCAACGCTGCGCTTTCACCACTCGATTTTCCTCCTCCTCCTCTGCCGATATGCGCGGCCCTGCTCTACAGTTAGCTGGGACAGGGTATAAGTAACAATACAGAAGTGCAACATAATCTATGCTTAAATGACAACAAATGAAAAAGGCTGAATTATGACCGGGCTAGATTGCGAGTTACAGCTTGCCACGTGTTAATTATGCACTAAATTTTCATAATCTCTGCCTCACGAAAATGGAGTGACAAGCTAAGCACAAGGCACCTAACAAAGCTTGTACGTAACAAAAGATCATACCCCCTCTCGTTTCTCGGCATCACCGAATTCCACTGAATAAAACATTAATTTTTTCTGCGCTGTGATCAAGTATGCATGCCTAAAATATCCCGGTCTACTTTCTTTTGGCTCTCAGAGGCATGAATAAGTAGCGAGTTCTGCTAACGACATCATACATTCATTACTCGCCGGAGAACCAGCAGAACGAGGAAGCATGATGAGCATTGTGTGCGTGCCTGTGTGTTTCATTACTCGTCCCCGAGCCGACCGAACGAGGAGGCGCGCGTGTGTGTCCCACCCAAAAATATGCATACCTTAATTACCGGTTACGATGCAATTTGCCATGAGCGCTGAAATTTTACAAGCGTTTTATGGGTCCATATCGGACATCAGCCATAGTCGCTTGCCTTACTGTCATGGAATATTTAAAATGACAGCGAAAATATGCCACGAAGGAAAACGATGCAGTTCCTCACAAAGGAACTTCCGCTATCCTGCAATAGATGGTACCACAAAATGCCACTCCGATATTTACACCCTTGATACATAGCTGTCGCGAGAAACCAACGCTGCAATCGCTCATGTTAAGGACAAAATTGGCCGAATTTTTCCTTTCAACTGCAATGTCGTCAACCTAATTAATTATTTCATTAACTTAAGTCGATATTTTGTCGTTACAAAAGTTTGTATTACAAAAGTTTTTATAAGTTCCAAATATGTTTAAAAAGCCTCGTAGGGTCGGTTACGGGCAAGGTGGATTGATTTAAATCAGGTTAATTTAAATCGCGATTTAAATCATTTTAAATAAATAATTTATAGAATAATGTACATATAGATTCTGTAGATATAAATCACTTTTGGTGAAAGTACATTAATCTAATAATTATTTAATGGTGTTTATTAGGCTCTAAGAAAGGAAACAAAATATATGTGCTGATGGGGTGAAGCTCATGCGAAAAGAAATGTAATATGTAAACTGTAAAGACTCTTAAATCCTTTTGATTTAAAACTCCATAATTTTTATAGGCAAAAATAGCAAATATTTTTTGTAGAAAAAATATACACAATACTATTCATGTTAAACTATAAATAATGTCAATATCATTAAACTGTAAATAAACATGGCAACTAATATATTGCAAACTATCATTTAAAAAATTGCCAAGATTCAGCTGCAAAGACTATAAAAATATTTTAAGTTACAATTATAGTGTACACCCAGAATGTTTTATTTTCACTGGAAAACAAGTTACTTGAATTATGTATTCTAGGTTCATTAACACATTCAACAAACATTTCCAGAGTATGTTCATATAGTATCAGAAACAGAAAAATGATATTTTACATATAATTTTTTTATTTGCTTTAATCAAACTGTTCAAATATTTTACAGAGTCGTTTACTAGAAAAAGGCTATTAAAAAACATATCTATATCTATGGTGCCAAAAACCATACCAGTAATTTTAAGTGTTTTTTTTTTAAAAAAATCGATTTAAATAAAAAAAATCACCAAAAATGACTTAAAATAAAAATCATGATTTTTATCCATCCTGGTTATGGACCTCCTCAATGGCATAGTGGTAACGTCGTTGCCTTTTAATCAAGGGGTTCAGGGTTCGATACCTGGCGCAGGCGCATAGTAGTTGGGGTCCCACTTTAAACTGTAGGTCCAGTCCCGATTAGCCTAACCGTGCATAAAGTGGACTCAAAATTCAACTTCAAACGTAAGGTAGGTTAGTTCCTTGAACTATCCAGTCTATTTTGCGAGGAGAAGGAAATGATTTAATTATCCCCTTCTCTTATTCTCACCCAACGGGTGTTTGGGCTTGCCTAGTTTTTATGGTTTAGCGGAGAGTAAGTCTTGCTCAAAGGTTTAAGTTATGCTCAAAAGATTAAGTTATCTCGAAAACTATCACCTGAACACTACACTGACTATCGAAATGTATACGAATTAATTATTATTAATGGTGATGCGGTTATCTTGATCTCTGATTGGTTGTTTTTTACTGGTTGCGAAAATAATGTATCAATGTAAATTATGTCCTTGGCCAATCCAGGAGCGTTGGCAAACATATCCTTAAAAAGTCGAAGTTGGCAACAGTGCTAGCCCCCCATTTCTCACACTTGTAGAAGCAGTAGGACGTCTTGAGGGTGATAACTTTAGGCGTAATAAGCAGGTGGAGATCCCACGGAGGGAAAGATGGGACGATATGAGGGGCTAGGCGTGATCTGAGCTCGTGCAGGGTGAGTTTCGAAGGTGACCCCTCTGGCGGCGCATGAAAAGAGCCACGGAAATTCAAACTAGGCAATGTAACGTCATTACTCTAATCACCAGTTTCTACGTCACGTCATAGCATTATTAAACATAGAGGTCGTGATTAATTTACACGGTACCATAAAGTCTTTGTCCGTTTCGAAAAGAAACTACACAATTTTAGGAAACTTTCAACTCGACCCCAAAGCAAGAAACAGTTAAATTACCTTCGAAAGTTGGATAGAAAGACGTGTGAAATGTCCAATATTCGTCTACAGATTTACGAATTTAGTCAATATAATCAGTATCGAATACACACTATACATCGTGTTTCAATGATGTCTGCAGATACTGTAGACAAAAGGTGAAAATGTAGATGTCAATATATATATAAAGTTGTGTGTGTGTGTGTGTGTGTGTGTGTGTGTGAAAGAGAGAAGGGGAGGGGATGGAAGTGAGACAGAAAAAAGAAAAAGAAAAGTGGAAATAAATAGAAGGAAAAACAAACGGATACAGAATTGAGAACAAGAAAAATATCAAAAGAAGTAGAGGAAGAGAGAGGGAGAGGTAGCTAGTAAATAATTGAAATAAAACTTTTGGGTGCATCAGCACTTAGCTATTTGCACTCATCACATCATACGAGGCCAAGCCCCTTACCAGAGCTAACATACACACGTGTCTCTGAAGAAGACTGCAACGGGGAGCACAGCACATACAAGGACAAAACACAGAACAACACACTGCAGGTGTATACTGTAGATATACAGACGCTAGGACCTCATTGGCCTGCAGTTACCGTGGTGAGTGAGGTTGACTTTCGACTGCCCCTTACACCCCCGAGCGATAGTAAGCAAGAAACGAATGTATACAGCCAGTGAGAGAGACAGACTGATACAAAGTAAGAATAATTAATGATAACCAAAAGGGGCAGAAATAGCGAAAAAATATGAACAGAAAATGCAAAAGGGGAAACAAATCAGAAAAAATATGAGAACACATACATTGGAGAAGAAATAAAGATAACAGGGAGAGAGTAGGAATAATTTATGACCATAACTTCAAGAAAACAAGGCAGGTTGAGTATAGTTGCATATCCTTAGCAGATATCAAAGAAAATACATCCTACTTTTAACGTATGCTCCTGTCAGACCAAGTGGAAAGAAATTCACCCGAGATGCATCCTAAACGTTGGGATTCCTGTGGAGGGGAAAATGGTGAGAGTTAACAATGCATAAGTAAGAACAGAAGAAAGAATAAGGGTTACCATTTGTCTTAACAATACCTAGAATTTCATGCATCGCTACAAGCTTGAAGCAATTTTTGCACGAGAATACACGCTATGTGGTTCCACACAACTTTCCTTTTGTTGTCGTTCTGCTTTCGCAGTGCCCTAAGAAAAAAAAATGTCCAAATAAGAAGAAAAAGCATACGAGAGATGCAAATAAAAATTAATCGGGAGTTTTTGTGCAAGATTTTCAGTCATTCATGTTTTAGGGTTCATTTTGACATTTAGAGATTAGGTACGACGATGAGGATGAATGACAGTATCAAAAGTCGAAAACTATGGGCCCGTGTTATTACAAGAGACCGAACTTGTATGTACCAAAACGTGTTATATATGTAATTATACAGGGTGATTCTAAAGGTATAGTACAAACGAAAACCACAGATACCTCCCATGAAATAGAGACGAAAGTTCCCCTTCCACTTTGCCGAGAGATGCCTCCGTGAGGAGCTAGACAACCCCGAAAACGTGTGAAAATGAACTTCACACCTCTGTACAGCCAGTACCAGTGAAGATAGAAAGGCGGAACAAACGAAGTAAAAAGGAACACCAAAGTCGCCCATCCGAAAAACACTAGGCGGCAGCTGCGCAACGCATGCGCATGGGGTTCCACAAAGGAAATAGGAGTGTCCCGCAAGACAAGTGAAGGGAAAGAGTAGCGATCGACAACGGTAGGGACAAAAGAAGCAATGAAGCATGAAGTAACAATTGCACAGCGGGAAACAAACACATGCAGCGCGTGGGGAGTCCCCAAACACAGTGGGGAGATACCGCAGCAAGAACAAAGCACTGTTCAACAAAAGAGAAAGAGGACCGGACGGGGAATGGTACCTGTCAAGGAGACAACAAATGCGGGACGAGGGATTCCCCGTAGCAGCACCGAGGGGATGTCACACAGAGGTCGTCCGCCAGCAGGAAAAACACAGCAACTACGGGCACAGGAGGTTTATTGCCACGCAAAGGTGCACTTACAGTAGTTGTATTGATACTACGGACAGCGCCGGAAAGGAAGAGCTTCTCTCCAGCAGCTTTGCTACACTTAAAACTTGCTTAACATGAGCATATGAGATTTTTGCTCAAGTGTGGAGCTCTTCCTAATCCAAGATTTTTGTAAAAATGCCCTCGGGAATTTTTCAGAAAGGAAGAGCTTCCTCAGATTGATTTGTACATACTTACAAAAGTTGCATCAGCCAGATTTTTGTCCATAAACTTGTCAATTTTTGGCCACACCAGAAATTAAGCTTATAGTATGTTTTTCTGTCAAAATCCCAGGAATCTTGAATTGATATCTATTGGGTTCTGAGACCGAGTGGAGTGTGGTGCATTGTCTTGTAATCAAAAGGTTCGGGTTTGAGTCCTCATAAAATCTGATGGCAAAATGTTAATATTGTAGTTTTGTAAACAAGGGGTTTTGGGTTCGAGTCCTGATAGATTGAAATATGTGTGGCAAAATAATATCTCCACACGTGAGATTTTGAGAATAATTATTCCTAGTTGATATACAACTCCCAGATCTGAAAACCTGGTAAAAAGTGTTGTTCAACAGAGCAAAATTATTCTCTATTGGGAACCACTCGCTCAGCCATACAATAGGGGGAAAAGCGGGTAAATATAATTAATTGTTTGCATGTCTTGCCGGCACGCAAGAGATAAAATCTACACGCTAGAAGGGAACATTAATGATTTTTCTGTACGATTCACTGAAGGGGCCATTAATCTTTCTGTGCGACAGGGGAAAAAGTGTAACATGTCTGCAACATGTAAAAGTGTAACAAAGATTATTGAGATAAAAATACATATTTTCACACAGTGGCAATGAACTGCACCCCCTTCATGCTAAAAGCAATTCTCTTCTGATAATATGAGCCTAGGCAGAGACTTGGAAAATATTATGACAGAAACAAAATCCAATTTTGTCTGTATAAGGGTCTCAGAACCCAGTAAAATGTGGGCATATTCCATATTGAGAAGTGTTATTATTGTTGCATTGTAATCAGGGGCTTTGGGTTCGAGTCCTGATAAAAGATTGAAATACAACTGCCCACACATAAGATATTCACTGCTAGCTGATAATACAGTTGAGGTTTCAAAGCTGGTAGAGTGTCTGGGGCCTCTCTGACAGCAAAGTGTTGGTATTATTGCTTTGTAATCAAGGGGTTTCTGTGTTTGAATCGGGCCTCTAGAATTGCTCCGTGACCCTCTCATTTCTTACATCATAAACATATGATTTTTCACCTATGAGAATGACACTACATATGGTGTCGTCGGGTAATGCCTCGTGGAATTCACAGATAATTTTAATGTTTGTTCTGTCATTAACCACAACCTGTTTTCTTTTTGAAGTGTTAATTACAAACATGGGTCTCCGTGCTTTGAATTCATCTGGCGTGTAATACATGTCAGTATTGCCTGTAGTGACCCTCTTGAAAGCCGAAAAAGCCTCATATAATTTAAGAAAATCATCCTTGGAAATGTCTAAATTGTAATTTTCCCTAGGAAAAACCTCATTTCTCCCATTTTTAAGATATATGTTCTTGATGTTGCAGTTATCAAATTTACTTGAATTTTTTTCCTGATTATTGTGTCTCCCAGTCTGAAACAGTACCACCACAAAATCGGGCATGTCAAATTGAATACTGGAGAATGAATTTGTAGCATCAAATTCATAATAGCTACCAGTGGCAACCTTCTGTACGCATTGATATGTGTAAAATTGCAGAGGAATCTGTGGATTTTTTATTATATCAGCTTTGTATTTCAGAGCATAACTGGCCTCATATTCAACAACAGGGATTCTTAACTCCATAGTCTGAATAATGCATTTGCCTGCATCAGGTAAGGTATTAGGCAGAGCTTCTCCTGTAGAGTTTAATGTGCTGTACCTCATCAATGCATTATTATCATTTGCAGCTCTTCTAAATGTGATTCTTAACCCGCCCTTCCACATAATATCTTTGTAATCCGAGAAGAATCCTGGCAACAGGCGCATGGGGAACAGCACTGTGTGATTTTTAGATAATATCTTATCACCAGCTTCAAATCCACCTATTTTGTAGTAAGAAGCCTCGGTTTTGGACAATTTTAATGTGGCCAAAGCCGTGGAGGTAATGCCGGGATAATCTATTCTGTTTATAACAACGCCATGCTTTCTGATCTCAATTTCAGAGAACAGATGCGGCACAAAATTGTCCACCAATCTTATATTTGAATTTGCCGGATAATCTGTTCCATCGAGCTTTACAACATCAAATTTGATGTATAGATCTGCTCTGTGGGGGTGTATAAAGCCGTCCCCTACATCAAGATCAACCTCAATCTCTGTGTTGGGTTGATTTAAATTTGCAAATGTCCTCCTGTTTGGAGGGAATGATTGTAGCTCATAACTCTCAATATTTTCCATTGTATGTATTTTTATTTAAATGTTAATCTCTATGATAGCAGTTGTTGTGGCTCCAGCAAAATCAACTAATTCTTCTTTTTCATTAGTGACCATCAATTCAATGTAATCTATTCTATTATGGCACACAGGAAAATATAATGTTGGGGATGGATTGTAGATGATTGGCTCCATAAATTCAGAATTAGGTTTGAATGTTGCAATGATGCCAGTTTGTTTGTGAGTGCCTATGCCATTTGATTTGGTGATCATACCCTCGGCCACATTACAGTGAATATTCAGAGTCTCTATGGCTAAGAATTTAGGTATATTAATAGCAGTGTGTTTGATGGCTGGTTCAAGTTTTGTGTTGTTCTCAAATCCTAACAGCTCTCCTATAGTACCCAGATGCACTGTTTCTGTAGCAGATACAATCTCTACTCTGTGAGTGACAGAATTTTGAGTTAACACTACACCTCTGGGTAATTGAGCATTTAGAGTGGACAGATTATACTGCCCTGGAGTGATGACAATTTTTTGATCCCCTACTGCAATTGTATTGTTGTGGTGTGTAATATTAGGGATTAAGTACATGCCATAAAATGCTCTGAGAGCTATTGTTTTGGGATACACTATGTCATCATGCAATTTGAGTTTCAATATTGAATTTTGGCTCGTGAGATGGAATACCCCCATGATGTTTCAGATACCACAGGGCCTTTTGAAAATTTTCAATTGATGGTTTATTTATTTGAGACATATATCTGAGAACTGATAAACACAAATGTCCGCAATTAACATCTTTGAAGTTTTGAACACGGGCATTATTGTAATAAAGATTAGCTGATTTTAGATATTTTACTAAATTTTCAGGAGGAACACCTCCAAATGAATCAAACACAAATGCCTCATTGTTTAAATATTTAAGATAACAGATCCAGTGAGTGCCCTGATTTTTGTACTTATCCAAATTAACAATGCCACACTCTTTGTTGAGTGGTTGCTCTGGCAAAGAATCAGACATGTACACACCTCTAAAATGTTTGATGCCCAGTGGCTTGATTAAAGCTTCAATATCTTGGTTTGTAAGCGGCTCTTGTTTTTTTTAAACTTATTCATGGCTCTCTTAACACCTTTGCCTTTTTTCTCCATGGCCAGGTTATGGCGCCTCTGCTCATCTAATTCTGCCCTATTTTTCTTGGCATCTATTACTGTTTTTGCTATGGCGGCTGATCCCCCAGCCAAGCTCCCAACAGCCCCGAGAGCAGCTAAGATGGCAGGGATGGTAAATATAAATCCCCCCACATGTGATTTTTTTCTAGATTGCTGTAATTTTTTTAATTGGGGGGTACTAAGCAACAATTTCATACCATGTCCCTTTGCAAGACAAGAGCTTTTTTTCTTGCGCTGCTTTTTGGTCAAGAGACTGTCAATAGTTTTAAGAGATTTGAGACCTGCATAAGGTATTTGATACATAACACCCTTGGCCTTCATTCTAGGTTTATTATATACATATTCACAGCCCCCACCCCAGTTTTTGTTTGGTGTTCATAGCTATGGTGGTTCCCAATGCTGATATTCTCTCACTCAAAGAAGCATCTTTGCTTACAAATCTGCCAAATGCGGCCTCTTCTAATTTCTTGTCTGCAACATGTCTCTTGTCAAGATCAGAATGTGTGTTGTATGCTATGTCATGGTCTCTACAAGCAGCATCTAGGGGATTTACACCAGGATCACCTCTGTTTAATCTATGATCCAATTTTGTGCCTGGACCACAATACTGATAGCCTGGAATATGTAGTTCAAATGGCAGCTTGTTTATAATGTCATTAACCAACCCCCGACCCTCAGAAACATTCCAAAATTTAGGTGGTAGAGTATTAATAATTTTTATGAGATATCCAATCCCCTTAGGGTCATTCACTATAAAATTAGACAATTTTGTGCTTATCATGTCCATAATTCCAACCTTTTCATTGTAAAAATTGTGGTTGCCAGCATTTTCCTCCCCAGCTATCACCAATAACCTATCTACAAGTTTCCTGACATCATCAACCCACACAAATTCTTTAGGCAGGGTGTTGTATTGTTTGATTCCACTGCCAGTCTTGATTTGTGACCATATGGGCTTGATTAAATTATTGTATTTTGCCCCACTGCTAGACTTGACTCTTTTTTGTGTGGGATCATTGTTCTGGTATAGAGCATCTGATTTTATTAATATTTCTTTGTAATGTTCATAATCTTGATCTGTATAGCTGCCAGGCCTTTTCCTAGTCATCAGTTCCCACAACCCAGGTGTGCCGGGATATTTAACAAAAGCACCTTTTTCTCCGAGACGAGATTCTGAATAAACAATCAGATCATCTCCCATAAATGTTACTCTGAAATTGCCAATTCTATGTATGATGCTACCATCAAGCTCTGTGTCAGCATATAAGCCAAACACCTCATCTTTATTGTCTTTAGGTGTGGTTAAATATTTTTGAGCAAGAAGACCCAATTCAATAGGATCCTGAGTAGCTTCAATTCTTCTAGGAGCAATAGGACTAGGTGTATGAATACTGGAAAGTGGGGTGAATGGATAATCTAAAATGTTCCTAGCAGCTACAGGTACAAGCTCTGTGATCAAATCTTGATTTTGCTCTGTAACAGTTTTGATATTCTTACCTAAATTATTAATAGCATCAATTACAGGCTGTTCTGTTTGTTTGTGTTTTTCATAAATTCCCCGGTTCTCTGATTTCCATCCCTTAAATCTTTTTACAAGATAATCTCTTAACTTAAGATCGTCAATGACTGGTCGTTTCATGGTTATTTATATATGTTTCAACGTCTAGAAAATCGTTGATTTTATTTCTGTATTTGCCGCTATTGGGTGTTCTTGTCATATCAATAGTGACAAACCCATAACTGTCCTGGTTCCAGCACCTACTGCAAAACTTGGAAAAATCATTGTAGCTCAAGTCCCCTCCTACATATTCATCATGTATGTGTTTGAGGTTGGTATGATCTTGATGAAACACACATATAAAATTGCTGTTGTCTCGGATCAGTTGCTTCGGAATTTTAGAAAAAGTCTGTGCCAGGTAGAAGCAATCAATGTTTTTGTGTCGGCCCTGTGTAAAGAAATATCTAACCTTGTTTTGATTATCCAGTATAATGTCATCAAACACAACAACAGAATTATCGAGACATTCATGAAGTGGCTTAACATCTGGTTCAAAAGTGGCTATATCCAATCCATCATATAGCTTCATCAGCTGCTGATATTTTAATTGTTCCAAGCTCTTAGAGAAAACATACAAGTGCCTGTTTTTCCAGTCTAACCAGTTGGGTGCCAATAAAAAATTGTCAACCATTAGTGTAGTTTTACCACAAGCAGATGGCCCAACAATAAGACACCTAATATTATCAGGCAGCAATTTGCCATTTCTCTTATTCTGTTGTTCAGGTTCTGGCAGCCTCTTTATAACATCCCAGGTGCTCATATTATTATTTTGTTTGCATCGATCCAGCTGTTTTCCGGATGACCCAGCCATTTGACAAGTAACTTGTTGCCTTTTCTGCGGATGATTTTTTCTATGAGATATGTGTCAGGCTGTTTAGTTTTGCTGAGCTCTTGTTCATAGAACCTGCCTTTGAGAATTTCTCCTCGGTGATCTTTTATTATATATGTGTTAAGGGTCCCGGGTTTAACTTGAACCACTGTAAATAATTCAGTGCTCCAGTTTCTCGTAAAGCCTCTTTTGAATAAGTGCCTATATTTGCTGATTCTTACTTGATCACCCACCCTGTATTTGGCCCTTCTTGTTGTTGCCTGGTATTTAGGATAATAAACAGTCCTGATCAATTTTTGTTCATCAGATGAAGTTACTTCAGAGGGTTTCATGTTGATTGTGGAATGGACCGAGTTGTTATATTTATGTAGAAGTTCTGGAAGAATATTAAGCCATTTATAATTACCTTGCAGTGTAAATTGTTTATACATAAGATTTTTTAGGGTTTTGTTGAATCTCTCGACAATTGAGGCTTTGAGATCACTGTAACTCGAATAATGTTTTATTGACTGGCTTTTAATAAATTGTTGAAACACCGAATTATAAAATTCTTTGCCATTATCTGTTTGCAAATAGCGCGGTGATCTTCCACTCTGATTGATGATTGTCCTGAAGGCTTCTGTAACACATTTTCCAGTCTTGGATTTGAGTGGCACAGCCCAGGCAAATTTTGAAAATGTATCTATTACAGTGAGTAGATACTTGTAGCCCTTGTTGATTTTGTCTAAGTTTTTCAACTGTCCACTTGCCATTTCAATCAAGTCGCTTTGCCATAAATCATCTATGCCTTTTGTGACTACTGGGAGTCTCTTAAAATTATGTCTGGCTTGTCTGTGTAATTCATCAACAATAATTTGTCTAGACATAATATGAAAACAAGAATATTGCAACTATGGGGTGTTCAGCAGCTGATACTACAGGATTTTCTAAATATAATTTGTCCCCTATTTGTATTTTAAATTCCAGAGAGCCATCATCTTCAGTATAGGCTGTTTCTAATGTATTGGGGTCTGTAAAATCCTCTAATTCTACACTGGTGATTTTTGCTTTGTTATCAGCATTTGTTATTGATAAGGTAGGGTAGTGGTGTGCCTGTGGCTGATGCCAATATTTGATCTTGATTGGTCTCAATGTGCCCCCAACAAAAAACTGGTAATAAAATTGTGCAGGGGACAGCATATATATTTTGCCACCTGGTGTAAATGGAGAATCATATTCTTTGTTGGGGATGCTGTACAATTCAAGAATTACTGTATGTTTTGGATTCTCGATTATGCCTGTTATTTCCTTTTCTGCTGTGAGCAATCTGCTTGTTACAGATTCAAGGTGCTCATTGATGGTCCTAACAACATCATCGTGGCCTGGCTTGATTTTTATGTCCACAATAAGTTTCTTGTATTGTTGCACAATCTCTTGAAGCTGGGTGGCAAAAACAGACAGAGCATTTGCTTGATTGGATTCCATGGTTCCTAGCTGTTGCTTGATATTAGCTACAATTTGTTGCAAATTTTCAACAACTGCCAATTTTGAATTTTGAGCAGTAAGATCATGGACCTGTCTTCTGATATCCTCAAACAGGGCATGCAGTTCATTAATATGTTGATTGGTTGGTAGAGTGGCAACTGTCTGAGTGAGATGTTTGATCTCTGTCTGGATATTCTTGATATCTTCTGATTTCAATATGCGATTCACTGCCCTCTTAATATTTTTAAGTTCCTGTGATGTGGGAAGATTTGATACTGTATTTTGCAAATATTCAAGTGCCAATTTCACATTGTTTAATTCAGAAGCATCAGCCACATTTTGCATAGCATTTTGTAGCAGGGCTATATCTGCCTGAGAGGGTGTTGATTGTTGTAAAATTTCAAGCTTTGTTTGGATATCATCAATCAAGTGATGAAAATGAGATAGTTCAGATTCAGTGTTGAGGTTTTCAAGCTTTGTGATTTGTTGCTGGACACTGACAAGGGTATCTACAATCCCAGGCAAGCGAGATTCTTGTACATTTGCCAAATCACTTTGCACTGCTGCTATTGTACCTTCAAGATGGGTTATGGTACTTTGAATTTTTCCAAAATCTTCATATGTTTCGAGTTGCAGCTTAATGTTTGCAACACTCCGAGTTATTGCATTCAAAGCATCAGAAGATGGCAAATTGTTCATAAAATTTTCAAGTGTCTCAATTTTTTCTTTAACCTCGGCTATGGCATTGTTCAAGGGGTCCAGATTAGGTATCTGGAGTGATTGAATCTGTTCCTTTAGAGTGGAAATCACTAGATCAAAATCTTCTTGTGATTTTATGCTTTTGACAATTGTTTGGAGCTGTGTCTGGACATTATTTATCTGCTCTTCCAATTGCTGTTTCAATTGCTCAGAGTTGGTGGCCTGGGTCTTAAATTTGGCTTGAAGAGCTGCTACAGCTTCTTCTAAACTTTGAAAATTATCTAATGTGGCCAGATCAGTATATTTTTGAAGCAGCACTTTGAGTTCAGAATCAATTTTAAGAAGAGGGTCCATGCATTGTGATTGCAAATTTGTAATTTCTAATTGAAGACTGGCATTGAGTGTGGTTTGTAAAGCTTGTAAATCACTTCTTAATTTCTTGACTCTGACATCAAGCATCAGAATCTCATCACTGTGATCTTCATGTCTTGTATGGCCAAATATATCATTAGGCATTTTTGTTTTAATGGTTATTTATTATAGAGTATCTGATTCTTAATTCTATAAAAAAGGGTATAAGCTTGTCATAAGATCCAGGGACCTCAATATATAAGCAGTCACCAGCAGAAACAGTATAAACAGTGCCAGAAACCATGTTTGAGTGCTTAATTCTGTAAATATTTCTCCCTACTGAAATCTTGACATCACCCTCAGGGGTTGTAATAAATTGTAATTGCCCACCTACAGGTAATTGGTAATGATTTAAATTATTGTTAAATATGTACAATGTTTTACCCGTTTCTTCATCATTATCTGTAAATATGCTGTTCAGATGAATAATTAACAAGCCACTCAGTTTAGACAGCCTATCAGGAGAGGCTTGTGGTGTCGGCAGGTCCATAATAGCCTGTTTTTTGAACCCAAATAAGTTCATAGGCATGTTTATTTATTTCAAATCATGCTCTGTAATTGGGCATTGATTCCCACTTTTCAAATCACAATGACCCCATGGTAAAGTATGTATGCCACATGACAAAATGCATCTCTTATCATCATGTGGGTCCAGGGCCACTTTTCTTACAACATTTGAAGTCAACAAGTGATCCTCACTCTGAATTCTATTTTCTGATGTTTTGATTGAATTCTGGGATTTGATGCAATTTTCATAATCTTCAAATTGGAGATCTTTTTCAACAGTAACTCTGCCAATGCCCTTGGCTTTTTTGGCAACAGCACTACATGTTTTAAAAGTATACATCTTGGCACTTAACCCAGCAAATTTCACAATAACATCACCAAGTGTCTCATCTTTTAACTTGCCAGGCACCTTTTTGTTGTGGGGTTGAATCCTTGTATGTTCACTGGTATCAAAGTATTGAAACAATTCAGGCTGTGACATATCTTTATAAACATCTTCTGTTTGAATATCAAGAATAAAACTATCCGTGTCCATGTACAATAATTTTACACGATCACCATAAAAAGGTTTCAGCACATCATAATACAATGTTAACATATGTAATTTGGACGATTCCAATATCACAGCCCCTTCATAAATAGGTTTATCAAATTTGATCTTTGTTTTCTTCATGTTGAAAAGTGCCATATTCTCATCATAAATTCTTCTATAATTGAAGTTGGGCTTTGCAACCAATTTTTTGCTCAGGCTGGGGTCAGTAATTATTTTAACATCGGTATGTTTTCTGACATTTTCAATAGTTTTGCCATACACAGAATTCACCATCAATTTAAACAAGCCCTTATCAAATTGGCTCTTTGCAGATGTTCGAAGCTCTGTATTTGTATCAATGTATGGTTTCAACCATTCTGAGTGCCTGAACCTCAAAACTTTTCCAACTTTGGTCACTTGAACACCATGTTTCATCAGGAACTGGAGGTTTTTGTAATATATGACATATCCTTGTTTCGGCTCCAGTGTCATCATGAGCTTCTTCTGTTTAGAGCCAGGTGAGCACTGGACCTCGGGAATTGGGGACAGATCAGAAAATTTATTGTGCGAATCATCAGGAATTGTCAGATCAACCTCTATGAATAGGCCATATTCACTGTCATCAAAGTCCTTAAGATCTTCAATATTGAAATTTTCAACCCATTCAAGCTCTGCATATGGCAGTTTTTGCATCATGGCGTGACCATAGAGGTTGTTTGCATCTACATACGTTATATAATTTGATGGCCGTGCTGGATCATAATCAGGCATATACTTGTTATTTGCTCTGGCATATCTCTGGGAACATTGCACCATCCCTCCTCTTATACATTTCTCCATAAACAGATACTTATCTTGATCGTGGATCAGATCCAATTGCATTTTAGTGTTCAAAAACGTTGCAGCCCATGCTAGGCCCGGGGCACTGTAAAAATATATTGGATCCAGTTTATAATTTTGCATGGAAGATTTTCTGAATGCTTGCAATATATCAGCTAAGAGGGTTACATCAAGTTTTAAATATGCCATGTGATAATCACCAAATGTCTTGCATTTTAAATTGTTCCACATCAACTGAGCATGGTGATAATCATCATCAGTGATTCCAGATCCTCTGATTTTGCTGTAAAATGCTTGTTGTGGTGGCAGGGAACACTCATCAAATTTAGAAAAATCTGTAACATAGTCATATGGATATACACCCTTCCGCCTAATTAATTTCAGGTCCTGATTTGGAAACAATGCACGTGTGATTTTGAATTGATCATCAGATAATTGAGAGGCCAGTGTGGCCAGGCCAGCAGATAAAAATCTGTAAGAATCAAGAAATCTTATGTGAATAGGAACACCATCAACTTTAATTATCTTGCTAATAGATATATATTTTTCATCATTTTCAGCTAAAATATTTAAATTCTGCTTGTCAAACCCCTCGTACCTGATCAGATGATGGAAATCATAATTGGATGCTCCATGGCAAAATATGGGGACAAATCTTGGTCTCTTGATCTTAATATTACAGCTATTACACAGGGCCTGTTTATATCGACCATCTGTATGAGAATGGTGATGTACCTTGATATTTGTATCTGAAAATTCAGAATCACATACCGGGCATTTTTCTGCATTGTTGAAATCTTCAATCTGTTCCTCTGTTAAAGGCAACATAGGCTTTGATTTTAATAAGATGTTAGATGCTATGTCACGGCACACATTTTCTATTCTATGTGCAAATATTTTGATGGCATTTGGTCCCTTGTATGAATATTCTTTAATAACAATACCATCCCGTACAACTACATAACAAAAACTGGAAGGTTCATGTAACTGGTATGGTGTAGTTGAAGATTCTTCGGGATCTGGGCTACAGAATGCAAGAGGTTTGAGGTTCGATTCGAAATCACAGACAATATGTGCTGGGTGTTCCAACAAGGCTTCATATTTTTTGAATTTGCAATTTTCACTTGGATTGGGCATCACCATATGAACAGGTTTATGGTTGCCACAGTATTTCAGATGCTCAATTAACTTGTTTTTGGCAATTTCTGCATTTTTTTCACGAACCCCATTTACCATTTTTTGACCATCAAATACAGTTAAGCATCTTCTGCACAACTTAAATATTGTATGAGTTTTGTCTAGTTGTGTTCTCACTAAAGCTTGAAGATTATGTATTAGAGTGTAATGATATGTGCCATCCCCTTCAATTAAGAGCAGATCAATCGGAATTGCAGCTTCATCATCAAGTATACTGATTCTGAGAGGTGCTATCGGGCAATTGCCAGTGGAACAAATAAATACATTAATAGATAATTGTTTGCCATTGATGTGCCTGGCCTTTTTTTCAAATTTATCAATATTCTGAACTGACATTGGATATTCTAAACCCTCCATTACATCGTCAAAATCATGTTCATGCTGTTTGTAATAAGTTATTCTTTGAGGATCCCTTGAAACTGGATACAAAGCAGCTAATATACACCACAAAAAGCATTTCTGGTCGGTGTTTTTTATATTGACCACGGCTCTTTTGTTTTTGATATTGGCAGGTAATGGCACATATGTAGATCCTTGTAATGGGCTGAATTCAGAAATATTAACATATAACTTGTGTGATGAACCGCATAGGCTCCATCCTGACTCTTTTGCCGCAAATTCAGAGTGTTTGATATTCAGTTGATTTATCAAGCTGCTTATTATTTTGTCTGAATTTGTATTTGAATATACAGGTACAGTTTCTGTTAAGTGGGGATGTGTAAATTTTGTGCCATTTGGCTTCTTATATTGTACAAACAATTTGAGGGAGAGCTTATAAGAGCCATTTTGTGCATTAAGAATTGCCTGCAGATTAGAATTTATACTATTCAAGAAATTCTCAATGCCACATCTTGGCTCTGATACAAACCGGTGATCCCTTAATTGGCCGTTAAAACTGCTACGGATAGGTTCATGGCGTGGCTGCTTTGCTGCTCTGGCATTAAGAGGTGCTTCGTGCTTTCTTTTCAGACCAGATGTAGATGGTTGTGCAGAGCAAGTATCTTTATGTGTATATGTGAAGTATTGCATGCTGTATTTTCTATTGCATTTGGGGCAAATTTTTGTGGGAGTTCTGTATTTGTCCGGGTTACAAATCTTTTGGTGTCTGGCCCAATTAGAGCTAAATATATTTTTATTGCATTGATTACAATATTTTTGATTCGGCATTTTTGTTGTTGTTTATTATATACAATTTCTTGGGTTTCAATTCAAAACTTTATACTGAATAAAAAATATCAGTTGGGTTCAGCTGTGTGCTTTGTATATGTGTGTATATGTGTAGGTGTGTATACACTTAATATTTTTGGCTTTGTTATTTATATAAAATTTCCTGGGTTTTAAATCTAATCTTTATGCTTATTATGACAGGTTGTAAAGCCAATAGCTTACAAGTGGATTATTCATTCACACTGCCATTCCGCAAATGCCTGCACGGACATGCATGTATAGAATGGCAATGACCTTGTTATGTATAACAGGCTGGGACAAATATAAGCTTGACTCTAAATATGAGTGGATTACAACAAATATCAGATTTTATAATGTTCAATTAAACCAAACAGGCCTGTAAGTATGAGAAGCACTGTATCAACACATCTATTCCCCTCAGTCACTCTCACATAACTGGCTGATGCAATAATCGGGAATTTCTGTAAATACTGGCGCTGAGGAAAAAAATCAATACTACCGTCTCGGGAATTCCACACATTGCCACAGAGGGGGAAACATGCAAGCACAGAGCAATTCTAGAAGAGGGCTCTACATATTACATTGTTTTAATATTAGATAAGCAAATTGAATGGTATCCAATTAAACTTAAACCAGAAGTAAATATGTATGTGTATAAGCTTAATTTCTGGTGTGGCCAAAAATTGACAAGTTTATGGACAAAAATCTGGCTGATGCAACTTTTGTAAGTATGTACAAATCAATCTGAGGAAGCTCTTCCTTTCTGAAAAATTCCCGAGGGCATTTTTACAAAAATCTTGGATTAGGAAGAGCTCCACACTTGAGCAAAAATCTCATATGCTCATGTTAAGCAAGTTTTAAGTGTAGCAAAGCTGCTGGAGAGAAGCTCTTCCTTTCCGGCGCTGTCCGTAGTATCAATACAACTACTACTTACAGATAGGAATAGTACGTAGTACGTAGTCGTACCCCGGACTGACGTTGTTACAAAAGTTGTTCAAATTGACGAACACCACATTCAATGCAGGCATTGCAGCGTCGCACGAAATTCTGGCGAACCCTATCAAAAATCCCTGGCATGGTACACACCTCGGCCGATGCTGCAAGTATCCGTTCTACCAATGTTTCCTTGTCAGGCACCGGGGTCTCGTAGACTAGTGTTTTCACATGGCCCCACAAGAAGAAATCCATTGGTGTGACGTCAGGCGAACGGGCGGGCCAGGGGACTGGGTCCTCTCTGCCGATCCAGCGCTGTGGGTAGGTACGGTGCAAAAGGGTTCGCACTGTGCCATGAAAATGTGCAGGCGCTCCATCCAATTGAAACCACATACGATGTCGCACGTTGAGGGGTACATATTCTAGCAGCTCTGGAAGGACTGATGCAAGAAAAGTGCGATAGAGGCGGTCATTTAAACGTGGTGGCAGCAGGTATGGACCGATAATCTGTTCATCGATGACACCTGCCCAGATATTCACTGCAAACTGGGTCTGATGATGCACCTCGACTGCTGCATGTGGATTTTCATAATCCCACACATGGCTGTTTCGGCAATTGAAGATGCCCTCACGGGTGAATGTTGCCTCGTCCGTGAAAAGCACATGGCGCAAAAAACTGGGATCGTCGGTACAAAACTGCAACAGTCGTTGACAGAATTCCACACGTCGTGGGTAATCCCCAGCCTGCAACGCGTGGACTCGCTGTGGATGATAGGGATACAGCAGATCATCATGAAGGACACGCCACACTGTCGACTGTGATACTCCCACTGCACGTGCAATGCTACGGGTGCTAGTGGACGGTGTGTCGTCCACGCGAGCAAGTACGTCCTCCTCGACCGCCGCGGTGCGCACATGTCTTGGGTGACCGATGATGGCCTGCACGTAACACACCCGATTCACCAAGGGTACGGTGCACGTTCGAAAACAACCTGCTGTCGGGTTGTCGCCTCTCCGGATACCGTCCGCGATAAAGGCGTGCAGCTGCTCGGCCATTGCCATCTGCAAGGCCGTAGACAAAATGCATGTCCCTCAGTTCTACAAATGTGTAGCGTTCCATGGTACGGTGAGGATAGTGCCAATTATGGAATACTGTACTGCAGTGCACAGGTGGCACACACACACACACTGGTCACAGCGGCTTCGAAACAACGTACTCAATTGTCGTACGTCAAGCACACCACCACCGCACCGGCTCCTTCACTGACACGCTCCCTGACGCTGCACTTCCAATCAGCCCACACGTCCGCACGGCGCTGTGTTACAATCAGCTGACGTTCCTGAGCCACCCGTGCCTGTGCTCTTCACTACCTGACCACTGCCGTCAGGTGGGGCCATGTATTCTGGGGCCTTGTCATCGTGGAACACATGTAGCGTCCTTCATTCTTGCCCCATTCACCCACAACACGTACTTCGTCCGTCTTGCTCGAGCCGACGGGGAGCACTACATACGATCGTGTGGTGTTTGTGTACACCAATGTGGGGTGACCCAGCAGTTGAACAGACGTGCATACCCCCACGTAGCTTCATTACACGATTGTCCCACGCAGTTTATCTGTCCAGCCTTGCTCGGCCCGGTCTCACACCCACGCGGCAGTGTGCGGCTGCGGTGGTGTGAGGCCACGCTTGGTTTCGGAGCGGAAGGCTGCGGCCGAGGAGGGACTCGAGTTGTTCGGCTGGGGTTGCGCTCGGAAGCAAGCAGCCGCGTCAGGTCTGGGAACGATGGACCTGGTGATCGGAATGGAAACATTCCGACCTCGTCCATTAGTGTCGTCCACCGTACGGAGTGGTGGGGTCCGTACGACACTCCAGCAGCCTTTCGCCCGCTCCCACCCAGCGATGTGCCTCCGGCTTCATTTCTAAGAGGCTGATTGGGCCCCATCACAACGTTTGTTACAACGTCAGTACGGGGTACGTGGTCCTATCTGTACGTGCACCTTTCATTAGCAATAACCTCCTGTGCCCGTAGTTGCTGTGTTTGTCCTGCTGGCGCACGACCTCTGTGTGACATCCCCTCGGTGCTGCTACGGGGAATCCCTCGTCCCGCATTTGTCTCCTTGGCAGGTACCATTCCCCGTCCGGTCCTCTTTCTCTTTTGTTGCACCGTGCTTTGTTCTTGCTGCGGTGTCTCCCCACTGTATTTTGGGGACTCCCCTTGCGCTGCACCGCCAGCGCCGCCATTTCTGCCCCGAACCATGTACGCGTCTATTGCCTGTCCAGTGTCACGGACCACTTTGCTTGCATTCTCGGTGTGTTTTTACATCCTACGTCGTTCTCCCGTGGTTCTGCAACCCCGCACTACTTTTCTCGACTGCACTGCTTCAGTCATGGTGTTTGTTTCCCGCTGTGCAATTGTTACTTCATGCTTCATAGCTTCTTTTGTCCCTACCGTTGTCGATCGCTACTCTTTCCCTTCACTTGTCTTGCGGGACACTCCTATTTCCTTTGTGGAACCCCATGCGCATGCGTTGCGCAGCTGCCGCCTAGTGTTTTTCGGATGGGCGACTTTGGTGTTCCTTTTTACTTCGTTTGTTCCGCCTTTCTATCTTCACTGGTACTGGCTGTACAGAGGTGTGAAGTTCATTTTCACACGTTTTCGGGGTTGTCTAGCTCCTCACGGAGGCATCTCTCGGCAAAGTGGAAGGGGAACTTTCGTCTCTATTTCATGGGAGGTATCTGTGGTTTTCGTTTGTACTATACCTTTAGAATCACCCTGTATACGCTATATTTAGTTATTTCAATCAATGGAATTAAATATGGACTCACAAATGTGAAAAGTAGAATTTTATTTAGTAAGCGGCTCACCTAGCTAAACTGCATTATGCATTATGCTATAACATTAACTGTAATGCAAAATTCAAATACAAAACTTGCTTTATTTTCTGTTACCAAAACAATGAATTACCAAACTTTCCTTTAAGTGCTGAAACGTGAATCTCCTGATGTTGTCAGGGCCTCCCCAAGCATTGACTCGCAGCGTCCGCCGCCAGTTTCCGCGGTTTAACGGACATTGCTGTGTGCCGTGTTGCCACGTTCCACGAACAGCTTTCTTTACTACGCTGAATAAAAATCTGTATAAAATCTGTTTTTCAATGTGAATTCACAATGATAATGCATTTTAAAAACAGATGCAAAGAGTTTCAAAACAAGACCAATATTGTTTTTGTAGGACTACCCAATACTAAGAAAATATTGTTTCGCAAAACTGCTAAAAACGTGTTTTTTTTTAGAAATTTTGAAAACCTGAAAATTAATAATTGTGTTTATAACTATTCTGTCTGCACCCTACAGAAATCTCATATCGATCGGACAACCTGTTTTTCATTTACAGAATTTCGAACATAGTGATCGTTTGCAAAACTAAAAAAAACGGCCGTTTTTTTGGTTCTATTTGAATGTTATATTTTCGTAACATTCAAATAAAATTAAAAATGTACAGGTCGAAAGTTAGATGGTTTAGTATTGTATTGATTTCTTAATATTCGTTATAGTATTGCATTGATTTCTTAATATTCGTTATACAAGGTGTGGCTATTAATATCCAGGACTGACGTCACAGCACGAAACCGATCACTCACCCGAGAGGGGCGCTGCTGGTATCCGGTAGGAAGTACATCTGCACATGCACCCCCGAAGCGCGCGCCAGTTGGAGACAAGAGCTTGGCTGGGAAAGACGCGTCGAAACGTATCTGGTGAAGTGTTGTTGTCGAAGTGGTAAAGTGGTGTTGTGGAAGTGCAGAAATGGAGCAAAGGGTGAACATCAAATTCTGCTTCAAACTGGGCAAAAGTGCGACAGAAACACATGCAATGTTGAAGCAAGTGTATGGTGAGCAAGCATTATCCCGTTCCCGAACATTTGAATGGTATGGACGTTTTCGGGACGGGCGCGAAAGTGTTGAAGATGACGCCCACACCGGAAGGCCGATTTCCGTGCGTACGCCTGAAACAATTGAGAAAGTGCGCGAGCTTGTAACATCGGATCGGCGACTGACTATTCGAATACTGGCCAGTGAACTGAACATCGACAAAGAGGTGGTTCGCCAAATTCTGACGCAAGACCTAGGGAAGCGCAAGGTGTGTCCCAGATTTGTTCCGCACTGTTTATCGGACGAACGAAAGCAACACAGAATGGACACGTGTGGTGAACACATTGACAATGCTGACGCTGACCCTGCTTTCCTGGATTCGATAGTAACGGGTGACGAATCGTGGTGCTACCAATACGACCCTGAAACCAAGAGACAGAGCGCGGAATGGCGGTCTCCCAGCTCCCCTAAGCAGAAAAAGTTTCGATTTCAAAAATCAAAGGTCAAAGTCATGTTAATCGCTTTTTTCGATAGTGAAGGACTGATTCATCATGAATTTGTTCCACCTGGCACGACTGTTACAGGACAGTATTACGCAGATGTTCTTGCCCGACTCCGACAAAGAATTCGCAGAGTACGTCCCCGTTTTCGACAGAATGGGAGTTGGTGTCTGTTGCACGACAACGCCCGCCCCCACATTGCGTTGCCAGTGAAGCGGTTTTTGGCCAAGCATGAAGTCGTAGAGCTGCATCATCCGCCATACTCTCCTGACTTGGCCCCCGCAGACTTCTTTTTGTTCCCAAAACTCAAAACTGTGCTGAAAGGAACACGGTTTGTGGATGGTGAAGACATCAAGAAGCACGTGACGTCAACATTGAAGAGCCTTCCGAAAGAGGACTTTAAAAGTTGTTTCCGCAACTTATACAGCCGAGCACAGAAGTGTATTACGGCAGGTAGGGATTACTTCGAAACATATTAAAAGGGTAAGTTTTTCACATCATCTGTTCTGGTGTTATTAGAGCATCCCTGGAAATTAATAGCCACACCTTGTAAATTGACATGTTGAATGACAGTTTGTGACTTAAACGTGAACCCACCAATCATTGCATTAATGATCAAATTAACTAATCCTTATGCAATGCTATTATGAATGAAGCTTGTTTGATTGATACACTTGACTTTATGATGTAAATCAAGAGATTACGAATGCTATTGAACTAACTTTGTCATGATTAGCAAATGGCGGAACGTTTAAAATTGTAATTTCATGAATGTAAGAAGATTCATCAACCATGAGAAGGAAACTTAACTTAAAAGAATATGTCAATTCTCTATGTACATTGCATGAAACGAAACTATGTATTTCAGAATATATGCATCTAATAATTCAGAATGTTGTATAATGAAATTGCTAAAAGGCAGGGGTTCGAGGCTGAGAGCTTGGGTATAAATACCCCGTACATTTGGGGTAGTTGGGGAAGTGTTTGTTTAGTCGGGTTGGCCTGGATCTCAGGTAACCAACAAGAAAGGATACCAAGCCTAGATAGGTGTTGGAGGATTGCCCGCACTGCCGTAAGTCCGCCTGGCAACCTTAGTGCTATTCGATGAACCAGTATCTTTTTATCTTCGTATATTAAAAACAGTAACTATATTCAAGCTCCGGTGTTCAAATTTCCTGCCGACCAGATGTAAGTATCCTGGTGGCAAATAAAAACAGTGGTTGGATTTTCTTTTCACCTACCATGAGATGGGTATCACTGTAGACCCTTAGAGTCTACTTAGAGACCCGACTTCTGGAGTAGAGGGATAGAAGAATTACTAGGAACGTAAGAAAGAGGAACAAATTACTCAAGTTGCAAGCAAAATTGTTAAACTTTCTATCACTTAGATCCACTTTTAGTTGATGCGTTGGTAAATATTTTATTGTAGATATGTGACTGACAGCACTGTCTTCGTTTGCTTATTTTCTTTATGAGAGTTGGAATTTTCGTGCTAGTAGGGCGGCACACAGAACTCGAAATGCATCAAAGCAAAGGCTGATGCACTTTTAATGCATCAACTGACACAGTTAAATGTGTAATCCTGTTATCCTTGAAATGATCTTGTCAGATCTTCTCAATGGATGCATTTCTAGTGCATCGCATGGAACATCAGCTGATGAAAGTGCCCTTTTATGCATTTCTGTGTGCAGTTTGACACACCAAAAAATGCATCCTTTGGAGTTTATGCACGTTAATGTGTTATTGGAGTCAACATGTATGTGTCAAATGACACGTTTTTGGTTCTGTGACGGCACCTAATCTAAACGGAGGTTTCCTCACTTTGTTAAAGGTTAAATTTAGAACATACAAGCCTTTATCGTCGAGTGCACTGTGTTGGATGAAATAAGAAGAGAGCCAGATGATAAAAGAAGGTCGGGTGGTAGATAAGATTATGTTATTTTACAGAAACATGTTGATTTAAAATTTATCTTCTTGTTTGAGACAGGCATTGGAAAAAATGTTGGGAGTTTTCTTGTGGGACGAGGTCTTAATTATATACAATACTACATGCATATGCTGGAGCCGCGGTGGTCCACTGTGACTATTATGCTAGAGACCCAGGTTTGTTTCCCGGGGTGGGTGATTTCAGGTGGGAATTTTTCCGACATTGTCCCTGGGAAAAGTGGCTCTGCGGTTCACCCAGCCTATAATAATGGGGCATACCGGTGGGTAAAGGCGGCTGGACCGTGGTGCTGGTCACATCACCTTCATGAATGTGCGGAGCCATACCTAAACACCCCCGGCCCCTGCGTGTCTTCATGGCACGGTGCAATGAGTAACTTCAATTCGTACACATGCACCTTCCTAAAATTACTGAAAACTATTTTTTTAGGAATTATCACAGTGCTTCAATAATTTTCTCGGGTTCGAGTACCTGCTTTACTATTATTATTATTATTATTTAGGAGGGTTAACTTCCAATTTCACCCTCACCACGTCTCTGATTTACTATTATTATTTAGGAGGTATTGAGGAGGGTTAACTTCCAATTTCACCCTCACCACGTCTTTGACTTTCATGAAATAAGTTTGGGACCGTTACTGATTATTTAAGTTAAAACATTACATGAACAAAACAAAGGCAAATTGAAACCCGAAAGGTGAAAATATCCGTAAATAACCTATATCAACCGACTAGTAAACCATTTCACTTTATTTTCAATAATCATTAATTATATTTTTCTTAGCTCAAAAGTCAATGCACGTTAGGGGCACACTTTATAGTTATTGGTCTGGGGCAATTTGCCTGACCACTCAGCACTTCGGTTATCTCTCTGCATATTAGCAGATATATCAAGATAATCGAATTGTCGAAGAACGGAACAAACATGTCCAATTAGTGCTTTTATATGAACGAGTTGGGAAACTTCAAAGGATATAAAGAAATGAAGTTAATGAGCAAAGTCATGCAGTGGGAAAGAAGATAACATATCAGAAAAAAAAGATTAACATTTCCACTCTGGCATTGGACAATTAATAACCTCCATTGAAAAGTCAAGCCGAAAGGAACGCTTGATACAAATTATTATCCATGTTGGAAAATTCTTATAGGTTTCCTAATTGGACGTTCTTGAATGCGCTTGCGCAAAACATCAAAATTAAACAACGTCATTACGAGCAAAAAGAGAAAAGTAGTTTGGTAAGCTGATTGCAGTATATTAAGAAGCACGTGAAAGCAATTGTCGGTGAAGCAACAATTGGTGAAACTCGGAGAACGAGGAAGATAGAAGGAAAAAATAAAATTAAAACGGACATAGGTTGCACGCAATGCGAATTCATGATTATACCTTTACGCAATATACTTCGCAGTCACATTTGTGAGTTTCCCATCTTATAGACATGAAATTTCACGTTTCCATGAAAAATATGTAATAAAGCACAGGCCATGC
Source organism: Lepisma saccharinum (assembly GCF_977018435.1). Lineage (NCBI taxonomy): Eukaryota > Metazoa > Arthropoda > Insecta > Zygentoma > Lepismatidae > Lepisma > Lepisma saccharinum. The sequence continues at coordinate 159,598,864 of NC_139229.1, read as the reverse complement.
CACAGGAATGTAGAAGTTTGTATGTGACGAGCTAGCCATTACAAGCTCTAGTCAACGTTTGAGCTGATCTGTTCACTGACCTATACGGAACCAACTTCAATCAACCATTCAGCTAATATATTCCCGGCTCTAGTCATAAGTTTTTAATTAATTATTCAACTGTTCCCTTGTTCATTATCCACAACTAGTTTCGATTAGGGATGGCCAGATCCGGATCCTGGCGGATCCGAAATCCGGATCCGTTTTGACATCCCACATGCGCTTCTTTGGAAAGTAAGAATGTGTTTATAACATATTGTTACCTGCTAATATACATATATATATATATATATGTGTATGTCTGATTAGTGTAAATCGATTTATTATGCATTTTTAGGTTCGTATTATTCCATGTATAAATACCATGTAGCTCTCTGTTCTTTCTTCGTGTTTCGAACGTTCAAAAGAAAGGCGGGCAGTTTAGCTCTTATAGATTAAAAAAAAATTGAAAGAAGGGCGGTTGGCAACAGACGCCAACCAAACATATATAAACTCCCAGATGAGAGTAGGGGAGGCCGGCTGTTGGAACTGAGACTTGGAAGGGAGAGGCTGTTTTTGCTTCGGTCAGCTAGGACCGGAGGACAGGTCTCCCGAAACGGATGCTGTAAGAGATTGGATTGCCGGGCAAGCTAGTGCCTTGGTGTCCGATTTACAGGTAAAAAAGGTAGTTTGTACTGGATGTTATTTTGAAAGTAAATACTGTGCGCCGGGTAGCCTAGTGCCTTGTTTCCGTGGAGTGTTGAGAAATGTACACGTCGGGCGACCTCGCGCCTATTAAGACGTTTCTTGGAGTAACGCGAGTCTACCTTGTGACAAGCGTACTTCAGATGTAATTCATGAAATGTAAAGCATCCAGGTACAAACAATAGAGATTTTCCAACATCAAAATTAGAGTTTTGGCCCGATAATTAGAGAAATGAACGTTCGGATACGACTTGTATATACTTCAAATTTTACGTTGATTAAACTATAGAAAATATCCAAAATTTCAGTTTTTAATTTCACACATGCTGGACAAGGTAATATATCCCCTATAGCAATAAGGTTTCGCAACGGTTATCCGTTGTCTCTTGTAGTTAATTATATAATTATGTTGACTTGTAGCAACCCACGTGCATTGTCGTACAAAGAAAGATACCCCTAGACAAATCTGAGCCGAGTACGAAGTGCACCGAACCTCGAGTGCGGAGGTAAAGTGTGGGGGGGGGCCAGGCTAGTAACACATTTGAGGCGGGTTTTGCACCCTAAAACAGTTTTTTTAGCCGAAACAAAAAACACGTATTTCTTCCTTTTGGACCCTCTATACACCTGCGAAGTTTCATGAAAATCAGAGGGGGACACAGGGGTCAAATGCCCACTTAAATGTGTCCTCATTTTGACATTTGAGGGGGTTTGCCCCTAAAACAGTTTTTTAGCCGAAACAAAAAAAACACGTATTTCTTCCTTTGGGTCCGTCCCTTTATACACCTGCCAAGTTTCATGGAAATCGGAGGGGGACACAGGGGTCAGACCCCCACTTCAATTTGTCCTCATCTTGACATTTGAGGGGAGGTTGCCCTCTAGAACAGATTTTTAGCCCAAACAAAAAAAAAAAACAAAAAAAAAACGTATTTCTTCCATTGGGCCCCACTATAAACCTGCCAATTTTCATGGAAATCGGAGGGGGACACTTAGATAACCTCCCTTGTTGGTCTTATACTTTGTGATTATATAACACTGCATATATTATAATGTTTTTATTTAATTTGTAAAACTGTAACTGTAGAAAAATTGTATAATTTTTGTATAACATTTCTATCTTGTTATATGTGTTAAAGGTTTCATCCAAGAATGGAATGTCTCACATTTATGTGTGTTTCCATTTCCAATACATTCGAATGAATACATATTCGTTTCAATGGCATTTACAAAATCACCTCTGACATTTTATGTTAAACAAGTAAGATTATTTTTGTGCACGTGTGTGTTAGCCGATGCGTAGCAGAGTATTTTAGGAACAACACTTGAAAAAAATTCTTGTAGGACTAACAAATGAAAAATTTCTTTGTAATCGAAGATCATAATACCTTTTAGGTGTGGTAATATTATAATGGGATTGAGATACGAAACTCTCGGATCCGGATCCGGATTTTCGGATCCCGAACTTTCGGACCCGGATCCAGATCCGAAACTTTCGGACCCGGATCCGGATCCGAACGGATCCGGATTTTTCGGATCCGGATCCGTTTGGCCATCCCTAGTTTCGATTAGTGATTCATGTGACCTATTCACTGATCCATACAGACCCAGCTTCAACCACTCAGCTGATCTGTTCACCGATAAAACATTCATCTTATCTTCTGTTCGCTGATTTAGCCCGAACAAACTTCAAAGATTCAGCTGATCACTTGTCCTTCAGTTTGGGCAGAACACCAGCTTCAATAACAGATTCAGCTGATCACTTGTTCCTCGATCTAGGCATAACACAAACTTTAATCAAATTGTAATGTGATCACTTGCTCAACAATCAAGGTAGAATCCAAGCTTCAATCAAAGGTTCATCTGATCATTTGTTCATCGATCCGATTCAGCCTTAATGGACTTCAATTAACGATTCAGCTGATCACTTGTTCATCGGTCTCGGTAGAGCACAAGCCTCAATCTGTTCGCTGATGTATGTATCTTTTATTAATTATTTGTATGCTGCTCTAACGATAATGAGCTTAATCAACAATTCAGCAGATTTCCTGTTTACAGATCATGCCGAAGTTTCACACAGTCTTTCAACTGATCTGATCGTAATCTGTTTGCAACAGCAAACGCTTATCGGTTGATCGTTCACTAGTCAGGCCCACATTCGACCATCCGGCTGAGTTTCTCTAGCTTCTATTCTTTCCACTGCCCTACCCGTTTATCCATCGACGTCTCTTATTTATTAAGTGAAACGTTAATACACCACCAATAAACGGCCAAAGAAGAAAATGATCACTTAACGTGTGAAATGCATCACAGATTATGTCCGAATCAAACTTGAGAAATCCATGATAACATTCCCTCCACAGACTACACCTGACTCTTTGTTGTCTTATGCTGGTGATGCCTATGGTATTCTCACAAGTGTTTCTCAGCATCACAATATCTAAGCACAATCAGTTTTTCTTCAATTGTTGTAAGTGTTATAAGTTGTGTTGCAACAACACCATGCAGGAGCACTTGATGCGAAACAAACGAGGTGGGAATTCCTCACAAACGTTTCTCGCGCAGTAATGGGTTTGGAAATTTTGTGATTCAGAAAAGAAGACAGCAGCCTCGTTACGAAACATTCCTGTCGCATTGCTCTGTTCATTAATTTTACTTTCATTTCCACAAACTAAATTACAAGGGTCCTAAATATATTCAAGTTCAGGGTTCGTTAGCAATATAATGAGATTAAGGAAATTCCAGTGTTTTGGGAACGTGTATACGTATTATAGCCAAAGACTTGCTCGATCAATGAGCAAAGGCATTCACAATCACCGTACCATGCGACCCAGTCTGTAGTCTACGAAAGTAGATTTGATCTTGAAATCATGGAGCTCGAATTACAGTGAAATTCATCATGATGCATATATATGGTATGTTACACTGTTTAGTGAGAGCATGCTAGAAGCATACTTTCACAACCTGGAAACTGACCAACTCTCTGTGATTACTAAAACTGGAGGTTTATTGTCGATGCAATCCAATATTGACCATCCATGTACATTTCTTTCAGGCCCATCTCCACCTTCGTCTTAGCTTGACTACATATCCATTACCATCAGGTTTCCCAACAAGGAGCCCCAGCACATTGAATGATTGACTCACGAAATAGCCACCGAAGATTCAGATTCGAATCGTGTCCTGGGACTTGGGTGTTCCTTTCTGCGTGTTCCTTTATCAGTTTCATCTAATCATCATTAGCCCTCATCGTCAGGATGTTGAAGGTCAATTGGACATACAGAGTAACAAACGAAGTTATTTTGAGAAGCTCGCATAGCAAGAGACGAATGAAAATTCGATCGTTCAGAGAAGATGCAGCTGATCACCAGTTCCTCAATCTGGGCAGAACACAGGCTTCAATCAAAGTTTCATATCATATTCTGTTCCGGGGTGCAAAATCACTTAAGACTGGTGGGCAAAGGAAGATCTGAACTACACGCAATACATGTATACGTACTTACAATGTTATTAAATATAAAAGTAAATTAACACATATTCAAAATACATTATTACTATTATTATTATTATTATTGAATACATATGCCTATAAAGGAATTAATCTTTACTAACTTCTTAAAGATGTCAATGAATTACGAAACAGTTGAAATAGTTTAAGTTTTGCATTATCCTATTAATATAAATCAATTAGATTTCATAGTTACATTTGTCTTCTATTCTTGTCTTACTTTTCTTGTGAGTATAGTGTTATTGATGTACATTTGTTAATGATCTCTTGAGAGAGAGAGAGCATTGAACACACACAACCACACTACTTTGTATGTGTTTTAGATATTATCCTTAGTAAAGAATATTTGATGTAAAAACTAATTGCTTATCTTTTGTTTTTGATTGATTTAGTTTATTTTACTTAACTTTTGTGCCACTTTTGGCTAATTGCGCATATGGGGATGAGTGATCATATGATGAAGTTGATGAATGGACACTTACAAACATCCATGCCCAGGCCGGGATTCGAATCTGAAACCCTTGCCGTCATAGCGCGATGTGATAACCACTCCTCCACGACAGCCGGCTATCTTTTGTTGTTATAACAAAAACTCTCCCCCGCGGAAATTTTTGGTGGTAGGGCGAATGTTTTAGGTCAAGATTGTTGGTGAGGGTAAATCCCGTCCAGTCCCCCAGATTCGCTAATTCAGGCTTTACGAACTTCAATCAACGATTCAGCTGATCACTTGTTCATCGACCTGGGTAAAGCAGAACTTAGGAAATGGTCTACTTTGTAGCCCATATCCTGAGACAAGAAGGAATAACGAAACCCGTATTTGAAGGAAGAACACAAGGGGAGAAAACCAACTCTGGCAGGAAAAGGATGAAGCACATCAAACAAATCTATTAAAGATGGGAATTGCGAAAGCTCCAGAGAAGTGAAGAAATTAGCAACAGACCGGAACAAATGGAGAAGTGCAACAAAGGAACAAAAAAGAGAAACAAGAAAATTTGAATAAAACATTAAAATGCTGACCAAGGCAAACTTTTAATGTATAAAAAATCTCGTACATAAAAACGTTACGTTTTTATGTATATTTTTTATACATTAAAAGTTTGCCTTGGTCAGCATTTTAATGTTATTGTATTAACATGGAAACAAGGCTTAACAGTGTTACCATAAGAAAATATGCCGTGAGCAGGGAAATAATTAATGAAATTACTACTTTACCAGTTATCAGTTATTCGGATCTCGCTGGCAGACAGACAGATCGGCCACGATATTAAATATTCCATTCACAGAAACTATGTACTTAGTTCAATCCATGAAATTTCACGTACGTAGTACAGTAGAAGAGGTGAGACAAGAAACTCTCCCACCGATGTGCTGGATCGGAAACGCGGCAAGCGCATGCGCGAACTTCCCCTATCGTGCACACAGGCAGGGTTGCCGAACGTCTTAATGTTGTGTGAGCACCGAACAATGCGATCGACTTGCCTGTCTTCATTTAAAGTGTGTGTTTGTTTTGTGTGCAGTGTACTTGCTAGCATGGAAGCTTGCAGTTCAGAGAAAGCAAGTAAACTCGGTGGACGGAAAGTAATCCACAGCCAAGGGCGAGAAATTGTATATAATGTCAATGCATTTATGAAAGACCAGGTGGGAGTTCGTATGTCCGAAAACCAGTTGGAAAGGAGGGTGGCTCGCGCATGTGGTGTTTCCTTCAGCAGTGTGAGAAGAATTGTACTAATAGAAAGTAAAGCATGCACTACGTTGAAGAAACACTTTCATACGCCCCATAGAACACGATCTCGCCGAAAAATCAAAAGTCATATAGACGAGTTCGATAAGTGTGTTGTTAGGCGTGTTGTGCACGAATTTCACCTTACGGACGGGGAAGGTATCCGAAGGGTTTTGAAACAAAGAATAGAGTTCCAAGGCAGTGTCTGGTGTGTGCGGAAGATAATACGTGACCTAGAGTTTAAGTGGGAAAAGCAGAAAATAATAGACAATTGCTTATAGAAAAGGACGAAATAAGAAGTTTACGTTCATCGTACCTCAAAGCCATAAAAATCTTTCGTCGACAAGGACGACCCATTGTTTACGTTGACGGACTTATTTTCACAGCTCGACAACAAAGAAAGAAGCTTGGGTGGATGGAACCGCGGCTGCCGTCAAAGCACCGGTGTCTAAAGGGCAACGTGTAATTGTTGTACATGCTGGAGGTTAATGTTCAAATCTGGAAAATCTTTTGGCGATTAATAACATGATATGAATGCCAATTTTTTTATTATTATTTGATATATTTTATTTTACTTCGCGTTTTGTGCCTCTTGGCTAATTTGCGAAGATGGGGATGAGTGATGAAATTGATGAATGGACATTTACAAACAACCATGACCGAGCGGGATTCGAACCCGGGACCCTTGGCGTCGCAGCGCGATGTGCTAACCACTCAGCCACAGGGTCCGGGAGAAGTTTATCACAAATTTGACACGAAACAGTGTTGTTGTTGTTGACAACGCCTCATGCCATAACGTACAAATAAATCCTGCGACTTCTTCCTCCTCCCGAAAAGACATTATGATTCATTCAGTGGCTCGTTCAAAACAACACCCCCTTTGACGCACACCAGAATTGTATTCCTTGGTGAAAATTAACAAACCCCGTTTGAAGATGTTCAAAATTGATTCCATCTTAGCAGAACGCGGTCATTCAGTTGTATGTTTACCACCATACCACTCAGATCGTCTTGCTTAGTTTTCTTGTGTTCTCGTTCTGCGTAGACATTTGACCCGTATGCACTGCCAACCCTGCTTCTGTGCGTCCTTCCCCTACGTATGGCTTGGGCGTGAGGCCGCGAGGAGTTTCTTGTCTTACCTATTCTACTGTAGCTGTGGTATTTTGTGAGTTATCATGAGATATCGAACGGTTCGAGTGTCGACTCTGGCAGACAAATGAACGATTTAATCGAGAAGTTGCAAGTGTTATTTGATATGTCTCTCGGTGCATTAAATTACAGGTTTGAATCTTTTGTTCATTCTGATCTGTAGAAGGTTCAAGATATATCGACTGTTTACTTTTGCGTGTTTGTCTCGGATAGGCAGACGGATGTAACGATCGAAATTATTTAAATCGCAGTAAGATGATGCTAAATAGATCTTTCAGTCCGCTAAGTATATTTTTATTTGTGTAACTTTCTGAGTAATTGATTCGCTTTGATTGTTTACCAGATGAGAGGGGCCAATCAAGAAGATACATATCGCATCACGTTAATAACTTCAGGTTCTTAAAACTCGCGAAATCTCTATTTGCAGTTTGAATAGTAAAAAGTAATTATCGCTTTAAATTATACTTTTATGGGTCTTCAATTTTAGAAAATTTCAAATATTCACGATTGTTAGTTTCTGATATATAGATAGGTTACTTCAGATGGATTGTTGTCTTTCAGGTACAGACAAGTTAATTTATATTAATGATTATGGGTGAAATTTAGTGTTGCCTACGGGACGAGACGGGACAGGCTTTTAAAAATTCGAGACGAGACGATATTGACCATATGTCATGAGACAAACGAATATTTTCGAGAAGAGACAGGCGAAAGTCTCGTCTCGTGGGCAACACTAAGCCAAGCGTCAGGTTAACCTTGCAGCAGGTTTTATGTATCAATCCGCGCGAGAACTGAGCTCAGAATCTTCCGTGCCAGTCTTTCCTCAACCGCCGAGCTGCTTACATCGGAGACACTGAGAAAATCTACAGTATTGCCAACCGCACAACACATCAAAACCCGCATGCATGTCAAGTGGATTGTATTTTTGCTTCTCTTTGTCTCCTGAAACATAACATTTTAAAAGTACTTTCTGCGCATATATTATTTAATAAATGTGTCATTAATATAAGAGCGAAACAACTTCTAAACATGAGAGCATGTGTGTATATTTCGAGCACGCAAAAATAAAAATAAACAAAGATAAAAGTAAACAACGATAGGCCCCTCTTGAATTTAATGACAAATTATTGTTTTTGGTTTAGAAAGAAATAGATTTATGAAAAACTTGGTTGCTTCGTTCGCAATACATCCGTTACTGTAAGACACACGCACTTCAAGTTGTACCACCAAAAAAGCATGATTTGTTATTGGTGATATATACAATCAGGTGCATTGTCTGTCGCTATTACTCTGGTTTCAATTTATGAATCACTTCACTAAACCAGGATTCAAATCTTGGTCTGTCTATTTGTTGCTGATAATCACCCTTCCCTTTCTTTGCGCGGAACAGTAAATATGCGCCTTCAACAAAGCTTTCATTGCCGCCAGTGGGTGAAACAATAAGCCTCCCCCTTCCCCTCATCGTCGGTTTCTTCAGCCCTGGCGGTGGTTTTGCATGGTGGTATCCTTCCATGGTTTATTCCCCCTTCCCCCACTCACCGAGTTGAAGGACGTCTCGTCCAAATAATAAACATGTTTCTTCTCACTGCGATATATTTTAATACCGCGGAGATTCTTTTGTCGTCAAACAACAAACAATCGTTTCCTCTTGCTAAACTCAAACCGCAAATCATTCAACACCCGTGATACAATTCGTGTGCACATTGACGGCAAATCACCTCACGCCCTGTTTTACTTTGATCTTGTTGCCGCAAGGAGGATTATGCATTTAAAACAACTTGCTTGACTTTGAAGAACATTTCCTTTCGGATGAAGCCCAAAATAACATTCGGGTAAAACCGCGCGCTGAACAGGAGATTCAGCCATTCTCGCCGCTCTACAATAAACATAGGGTTAAAATAGTGGGAGGTGCAACACTGGTATCAGCGATTTCACGCGCTCTGCAACGCATTCAGTCTCGCTCGACTCGCTCTAAAGTTTCAATGTCTCTTCAACGCATTACAGATTCGAGTTGGCGAATCTGCGGTTCTAAGTTCGTCTGCACAGTGATTGCAACCAATTAAGTCCATACCTGCTAATCAATGTATTATTTTGTCTGTATATTACAAATTAAATAACTGTTTTCTTGCAAGTATGCAGTTGTGTCGGAATAGAACCCGTCTCAGTGGAACTATATTCTTGCGCGCACGTTTGGATCTACATATGCTAAAACCTGCTGCAAGGTTGACCTGACGCAGGGCTTAGTGACATGAAAAGAAATAGCCCTGGCCAGGACTCGAACCTGGCGTCCTGATGTTAGTTGATCATCGATTTGATTTGATTTGATTTAGTTTATTTTACTTCGCGTTTTGTGCCTCTTGGCTAATTTGCGAAGATGGGGATGAGTGATGAAATGATGAAATTGATGAATGGACATTCACAAACAACCAAGCCCGACCAGGATTCGAACCCGGGACCCTTGGAGTCGCAGTTGATCATCGAGCCGATATTTTGGGTACTGAAACGTTTCTCACGTATTGATGAGAAGGGATGAAGTTATGAAATCGTTACATGAAAACAGCTTCAAAACTATGTTTATTAGGTTTCTTCTTACAGAACTACATAACACTGTATTGAACTTGGGAAAATTTTATGAATATATTCTCCTAGGATCAAATCTTCGAAAGCAAGAAATTAAATATTTAAATCAGTTCAAATATCTGCTTTTTTACCCATTCCGAAATGCAGTTATGTGCCATATACATTGTAAATTGTAAATCTCCATAAAAAAAGTGACAAAAAGTAATAAGCGTGGTTATTATGAATTCATTGAAATCATTATGAAATTTAATTGAATGGTTCAAAACAATCGTTGAATCTGAAAATTGAATGTGTTCAACAGATCTTCGTGGCGGAGTGGTTACAACAGTGCTCTACGAGGCCAGGCATGGGTGTTCTTCCCGAGTCCCTTCAACAATTTCATATCATTCATTTTCATCGTAGTCATTAGGCAAAAGTGGCAGAAATAACAAATAGCAAACCAAATAAATGCGTTTACTTCATTGTACACTATATGGTTGCTTAAATTAGTTTTTAAAATTCACTTTGTGAATGCTTTTTTACACTGTTGAGGTAATAGGAACAGCTCAAGCATACCTCCGCTCGGAAACTAAATAACATGCGATTATTTCTAACACTAGGAAATCAAGGAAGTCTGGTACTCTGGTGACGTATAGGATTTGCACGTATGTCAACCGGGCGTGTCTCTCGCAAACACCTTGGCATTTCAAGTAGCTCTGAATACTAATTGCCTTCAAATACAGTGCAATTGTGCGAAGAAAATTCTCCACTTTGACTCTTTCCCACTGCCAACCGGTTTCTCTTCCTTTCGCTTTGTTTCCTTCCCCGTTGCTTCCTGTCCGCGGCCATTTCCACTTGGACAACCTCAATCCATCTTTCTCTTCCTCTTTTCACTTCCCAGTATCTCCCTCGTCGCTCGGACAATCATCAACGCTTCCTTGCGCATGTTCTTAGCGTGTCGACGAGTGCGACTTCCGTCATTCGCATTGGACTACACAGCCTCTGAGACCACGTCTACATCCCTCTTCCTCCTATTCAAGGAGCGCTGTGAAAAGGCATTTCCTGGGAAAGGCATTTCTGTTATTCTCGCCATTGCCTTACAATTGGTCAGCCACCATTTCATGATTTGTACTCTTGGTTATTTTATGTCGCTTTTCTGTACAGAATTGTGCACTGAATATGAAATATATGATGGAATGAAACGGCCGTGTCCATGGGTGCCCAAAATGGTGATAATCTGCCCCTCCTTGGAATATGGATTGATTAATTGGGTTCATTTTACTGCGCTTTTCTGCCACCTTTGGCCACTCGCGAAGATGAGGATGAGTTAAGTTATATGATGAAATAGATGAAGGGAGGGACACTCACGAAGAACACCCATGCCGGGGTTAGATTGATTGAAATTAAAATTGTGGGTGTGTCAGCACTTAGGGTATCATGCACTAGTTACATTATACAGGGCACAGCCGTAGCTAAAATCAACATGTCTCTGAGGAATAACATCTCCTTACCCAATTAAAAGCTGAGGCTGTAAACGTGTAAAGGGATATAAGGACAACACAGAGAGCCCTACAGATGACTATACTGGCCGTAGGACCAGACGTAAGAGCCTTGTTGGTCTGCAACATCGCAAACTGGGGTGTGCTACGTGGAAGTGAGGTTGACACTTGGGTTTATTAAAAAAAACAACCTTACACCCCAATCCCGGATTTGAACCCAGGACCTTGGACTAGGCAAAAACGATTAATTTCTTCATTTCATTTGTAATCCTATTCGCTCTCTCTCTCTCTCTTTGTATTTATTTCACTTTTGCTTTCATTCCTATGCTTATTCTCCCCTTTTGTATTTATCTCGTTTACTACAGTGTCCCTCTGATTTTTGTATTCTCTTTTATTCTCTCCTCCCTCTCTTTCTTGAGCGTCTTTCCAATCTTTTTACCTGCTTCTCTGTAAAGATAGGATTTACGACAATCCTTAAACATGAGATTGCACGGCACATTATTTTAATTTTGACCCACCTTAGACAATTTTCTAAGGCACTCCGTACTTTACTTAGGAATAAAATCTAGGAGCCTTTACTTTCTTAGCGCGTTACGGAAAACAAACCACTCCGCCACAGAGGACGGCATATTTGCCTCTTCGAATGGGGTTTCAGAACTGCCCATACCTTATTCGTTAACTTAGGATATCTACTTTCTATACCTGGTTTGGGAAGCACCAAATGTCAACATAATTTTATATTTGTACGTTGAATAGTTTGTGAAATATCGCAGTCGAAAAAAATCTAATGTTGCAGTGTTTTACAGCAACACACACATATCTATGAATCCACAATTTGCACCCCAGTACAGAAATCCTGCGCACCTCAGTGCTTGTAAGGCAAATGATGACGTAATACCTTTTGTTTCGAGAACATTGGAGGGGATCAGAGCACAAGTGGCGTTAACTCCACTTTTCATTAAAACTAAGTATAACTTAGAAGTGTGAAGTATCAACATTTCAGTGCTAGAAGTATCTCCTAAGTTTCAAATTCTTGCTCATACAGGCGCCACTATGTTTGTGCTCCAAGAGCTAAACATAGGACTAAGATATCTAAATGTGCCTTTTTCTCAAAACTGTATTGAATTGAGTTACGCCACTTGTGCTCTGAACCCCTCACGTATCGGTTGAGGGCTCAAGCCCAATGCCGCCGTCCCTAAATACGCCACTGGATCGATGCAGTAAAATCAGAGGCACAAAGTCAGGAAGAGTTTAAAAGACCGAAGCACGGGAAATATACTGAGATTCTGGAGACGATCGGGCAGATCAGAAAAAGCTACGGAGAGAATCCGTCAGCTACATCACAACAGAGGAACATCTAAGTTGCCTGGATTTGGCATCCGACAGAGATAGATCCAGAATCCGGAAGTAAGCCTAGAACAAAAACGCACTGGAGGAGAAAAAGAGAGGTCCGCACCGGATCTACTTTAGCTGCACAAATACACACAGACTCGACCTGCTCCTCAACGTAGACTTGCTAGAAAGCGCGAAAATATACCCCACCTTGCATTTCTTTAGTATGTTCCATTTGCACATTACCATATTGTACACACTGCCAGCTCGGTGGTCGAGCGCCTTACGTGGTGGACTTTCGATCTCGGCACCGAAGTTCTAGGGTTCGAGTCCCGGCCTGAGAAAGGGGGGGGGGGGTTTCTGAGTCTCCCTTCATAAATTTCATCTCATCACTTAGCTTCGTCGTAGCAATTAGCTAAAAGTTGAGAAGAGCAACGTAAAATAACAAACACAGCACATTCACATTACATTAAGAGGCACAGGGCTTTACTTTTAAATGAAGATGTGAAAAGAGAATAGCGAACAAATGGACTTTTTCAATTGGGGGGGGGGCGAAGAATGCCCAGCCTTCACCCGTATAGATTCGAGGGTATGCGCTTATGTCCTGGTGCTTAAAGAGACCAGGACGTCTTTTACATGAATGTCGGTTCCCACGTTTTTTCTTTTCTTTTTTCTTTATTGTTTAAATTTTACAAGTTGTCTTGATTCTACGGGTGTCTTGTGCAGACATTATGCAGGACCAAGTACCAAGTACCGAGGCTGTTCCGCAGTCCTGGACAGCCCCGGTTTACAAATATATTTTACAATAAGTATATAAATGGATATTGACGAACAAATTGACTAAAAGAACTGTTTCGAAATTTGCTAATGAGGTACAATAAATAAAAAAGAAGACAATGGCAATGAAACAACAGGAAGAAGCAAAGTAATAAATATATAAATTAGAACACAGAAGAAATGCTAAAGGAAAAGTAAACGATAACGGAATAAAGGCGAAGATTGAAATCAGACAACAGAAAGTTGCATATAAGGAAAACAAAAGAGGAACTGAGAAAAACATAAATAAAAAATATAATGAAAAGGGAGAGCAAAAAAGCAAAATAGAAGACGATATAAAAATACAAAAAAAATAAAAAGATAAGGCAAAAAATGAGGGAAAATAAAAGAAAATTTTACTCGTATCATCCACGTGATCCACTAGGGACCTGCTATGCAGAAGCAATTAGATGAAATTATGCAAAACGTCCATGAAACGTGGTAATTTATCCCCACACAAGAAAACCTTCATCCTATCAGAGGCTCAAAAGTATAGGCGGAGGTTCGAGGACAGGCTAATCAGTGGCGTACTTTGCAGAAGTATGCTCGTAAAAGAAAGATTTTACCGTCTATTCTCTTTTGTAGCAGTAAGGTCTTCATTTTTCTATATTTCATTGATTTGACGTTTATTTTTAGGACAACTGAATCAAAAAAGCGCTGCTATTACCTCCATCAACCTTGCCTTACACGCCGCTGAGCTTAATAGAAACTTTCCACACTAGACATTAATGCAGAAAACGTGCCCCATCAAATTTACGGTTTTAGAGAAGTGCGTTGTTTTAACGCTCGTAGTAAACACTGGATGGTTATTAGCAGAAAGTTTGCTTTCTCCCCCATTGTTTCCAGATATATAACCAGATCGAGAAGACGTGCGGTTGAAGGGATAAAACGAAAACCAGAGAATATTTCTTGGCCCCGAGACATCTGTCGTCTTGGGTGAAATTTGTCGGTGCTTTTACCGAAGGAAGTTTTCCCCAAAAGTTATTCCAATTCAGCAAACGTAAGGACGACAATAACTGGAACGACACCCGAGGTCGTTCGTGTGTTAGGACAATGGCTCTTGGGAGAAAGAAAGGGGGGAAAAAGCACTGACCCAATATTGAAGCGACTGACGGGCCTTTTGTCAAAAAATGACCGTAAATAAGGAAACCGGGATCGTTTCCGTCATGTGCCGCGCGTGTGAACTTTTCTTTTTTTGGAGAGCTTTTTCTTTTTTGTAAAACTGTTTTTCTTCCTCTGCGGTTCTGTACTTCAGAATCGCGACGCATCTGAACAAAAGAGAGCGAAATGCAAGACTGAAGAAGAGCCGATGTACCGTGAAATTGGCTTTATGCCAGCGTCTCCCAAACTGAGATCTGTGAACCGGATGGAAGCAACCTGTCGCTGATCTTAAAAGTCTATACTATACACAAGTTTTATTAGCATTGCATGATATAACTTATACAATTTAATATATACAACGAATTGCGTTTATATTCTTTCTAGTGGGAATGTCATTTTTTGGAAAACCATCGTCATTGTGCAAGCCCAGAAACCCGCCGACTCTTTGGGGAGAATGAAACCGGGAGATTACTTGAACATTTTCCCTTCCCATCTCTTCGAACAGGCAAGCAACTAGGCTGCCAGTTTAGTAAATTAGCGCAATCCCAAACCGCAGTCAAGGTAATCTCCTCGTGGGACTATTCATCATACTGATTAAAACCTTTCAATCTTCATGTAGAAGAATAAAAGGATGAAATGAAAGATATAAACCAAAATATAATTATGCAATTGTTATAAATGAATTTTCATTTTGAACAATTGTGCTGTGTAAATATATGTATTCTCTCATTTGCAATTATGGTAAGAAAAAAATAAGACGAATGAGATGTTCGCATTGAAGGTACAAAACAGAGGGTGGAGATATTCGAATGGCTCGCCCCCATTCCCTCCGTAACACCGCAGTCACACCCCGCCTTAGGGTAAGAAAAGGCATGAGCCTTAAACTCCTCCACAAAAAAATAAGACAAAAATAAATAAATAAATATTCAAAATGACTACTACATTGGGTAAGCAAACACAAGTAGAGGTTCGATCCGTTATTCGGTTGCTGTGGACAAAATTGATGGCTCCGATTCAGATATAATGTAAACTTCAAGCTGTTTATGGCTCAAGTGTGATGACTATGCAGAATATGCGAAAATGGTGTCGGGAATTCAGTGGTGTTAGTGAGCATCCCTTCACATAAGAAGTTCTTGTTCTTGCATTGGATTTCCAGCCTCAAGCCAAATAGGGTATACATAAAATAGTAAATGAGCTAGGAACCTTATTCTTTGACTTCCCCTCGTAATCATCATGCATCTTCCTCGTCGCGACTAAACCGACAGACAAGCGCCGTAAGAATGAAAGAATCGCATCCACATTCACACACAAAAACAGCGACTCGAAACACAAGAGAAATTGCCTACGCAGAAAACGAAACTCCAATTGTGTTTCGTCACGCAGAAATCGTCCTCGGTACGCATGCGGAATTAGAGACTCTCCGCTGGTCCGATAACTATGATCAAAAGATATCCGAACGTTAATATTCAAGACGGGAGAAAATCCCGGGAAGATGCATGGGAAGCTGTGCGGTATGGCCTTCACAATTCTCCACGCTGAAGAAGCATGGATCGTGAGATATTGAAGATACTTTCACTTTCGCCTGAGCGGACTGTCACGCTCCGTTGCTCGGAGAACGGAGACCGGGACTCTTGCATCCTGATCATCTGGCCGCAAGGACCAAGGATCTTAGCTGCACGCACTCATGGGTAAAAATGAAATCTTCGGCAATTGATACTATAGTATGCTCATGTTATGGATGCCTCTGTAGACAAGTTAAACAAAACATGTATCCTTTTGGAACATAGTAGAGACTTGGAATAATTGCTGGTAGACTAACAGATGTGTTGGGGAACATCCATGACCGTACCTGCCATGTAGTTTCGGTGCGAGTCTATCTAGTGTGCCACAACAAGCTCCTCCCATTCGACGCTTTATGACGCGCAGGATATTACGGAGTGTGCCATGGCGCATTTCTTTGCGCATAGGTTCGTACACCAGCACGAATGGATATGGATATGATAGAACTCTTCTCAATACTCGTGTTTGCGACTGTTTGTCTATACAGCATGCAGGACTTTCGTACAACCCTTCTATTTTCAGTAGCAATTCTGTCATTTCTCCCCCTGCATTCAATGCTTTTAAACAAAGCTAGGCCAAATGAGGTGGCTTGTGGCTTATAACATTCCCCAATTCTTCGGAGTACGTAAATGACTATTACTTTCTCATTTTATAATAATCTGTTTATGGGCCTTCCTGATGGCGTAGCAGCAACATTATCGAATTGTAATCAAGGGGGCCCGTGTTCGAACCCGGGAAGATGAACATTGCAAGTGGTTAGGATCCAAGTTTAAACTGTCGGTCCATTCACGATCAGCCTATCTGGGCATAAAGTGGACTTTTTATCAAGTATTTCAGTTAATAATAAACTTATCTTGTAACTTGAAACACAACCTACCTCAATATAGCTACATATTATCGTGTCTGCTATTATGCATTACAAGAATAATCACACGAAAAATACGCATAAGCAACATTCGTAAGATAAAGATAAGATTGAAATACCTTTGCGGATACACCCGATTACAAAGTGAGAGAGAGATAAAAGTAAAATATATTTCAGAGTAAAAATGTGGGGAAAACTGTTATCGGAGTTTTAGTTGACCATATTATGGACAGATGGCAGGCCCGGTATTACTGGCATATAAATCTGACTAAAGCTTACACGAGGAATTTAATTAGGTGCACTCTCTGTTAGGACATATTTTACTAACAATTTTCAAATCGTATTAATTATTTCAGCAACTACATATTCAATTCCTTGTAAATGTTAAATTCCCTATCTTTCTCTCAGATATTTTTATACATTTCTTATTTACCACTTCATTCTCGTATCTCATTTTCAGTTTTATGGGGCCTCCCCGGTAGTGCAGTGGCAGCGTCGTCGCCTTGTAATCAAGGGGTCCCGGGTTCGATACCCGGTGGAGGCACATAGTGGTTCGGATCCTACTTTAAGTTGTAGGTCCAGTCTCGATTAGCCATACTGCGCATAAAGTGTGGGGGGAGCAAAAAGTGCCTTGGCTAGAACACACGACTCGTAAATTTATTTTTTCCGTTGAAAATGACACAAAAAACATTCACTTCCTTTTCGAATCGGAAGTTCGACTGATTGTTTCACAACAAAGAAGTTGACTTACAGTTCCTTATCTTCGGTGTATACCACTTTACAGATACGTCCGTCCACTCGTAGATCACCTATGCACTTACCTAAAAATAAAGAAAGGAAATGATTAGATTCATGCACCGATACTATGAGATTACGTAACCTAGGCAAATATTGTTTTACCAACAACTTGAAATTAATTATAACGATAATAATTATCATGCACTGCCTCTATTAAAATATATTTGGACTATTTGTGAAGAGAGAGAGAGAGAGAGAGAGAGAGAGAGAGAGAGAGAGAGACAGACAGACAGACAGACAGAGGGAATCGTAGTATTCATGACAACCAAAGCAATATTCATTGAATATATTTCTTCTAAGCCTAACGGAAAAATCTTTGGCGACGCCACTGCTTATTAGCTTTTTCCTTCAAAGTTTCTTTCTATCTTCTTGCATTCCACGTTTCTTCCTGCCTTATTTCATTTCAGTTTCTTTCTTTCTATCTTTTTGCATTCCACGTTTCTTTCATTCTATCTTTTCTTTCTTTTTCCATATTTCTTACTCTTTTTACCCACTTTTCATTATATTCCACGTCCTTTCTTGCATTCCACGTTTCCTTCTGCCTTTTTCATTCCAGTTTCTTTCTATCTTTTTGTATTCCACGTTCCTTTCATTCTATCTTTCCTTTCTTTTTCCACGTTTCTTACTCTCTTGTGTCCTTATTTTATGAATATCACTCACCAGGAACCATCACGACAATGGATAAGGGGAAGTGAAGGTCATAATCCTCTTTGCTGTAGATATCCTAAGATAATAGCACCGAACGCAGGAAAAGATGACAAATTATATGATACCATGCTACAAAAAAAAGAAGGCATAATCTCCTCGGTTAACGATCATATCCTCCCTTATGAAATTCCTTGGCACGCCACTGATTCACCATTAGCCTAGTGAGGCACGAATCTTCCACAAAGAACCTTATATTATTGAATAGCCATTGTTGTCGGTCTTGCCTTTATGTGGTAGCCTGCCACTGACCTATAAATCTACAGACAACGATCTCCTTGGGATATGAAATATCTCCCAAATAAAGCTAATTTGATTCCATATATATCTTACATAGTTTACGAGAGTCGCGAACAAGACGAGGCTCCCAGACAGTAAGTCTCGACCTCGTTTCGATTTTAGACATGTGTCTTGTTCTTGCTCTCGTGACATATCGGCACGACCCTTGGTTAATGCTACGAGATACCGTAAAGACAAACCTTAATATGCATTCTGTCGAGTTCCACCATACTATGTGCAAAGGAAAACAAATAAAAGCATATACCGCAGATCGAAATTAGCAACGAAGCGGGAGGGGGTGGGAGAGTGAAAGAAAGTTTGTGTATAGCCACTAAAAATCGTACCATTCTCACCCTTGTGTACATGAAAAATGTGCATGCTAACTTGAATATTTTTAATGCAGGGTCATGTAATATTTGATATGTTCAGATTATTGGACAGGGAGACATTTCTATTTCGCCAATCAATTCTATACGTCGCTTGTTTATCGTGACCGAGTGCAAGTGACATATCGACAGATTTGCTGATCAAAGATTTTTACCTTGCAGGATACGCTTAAAATGCAAAAATTATAATTGCCCAGCCAAGAAGCAAAAAAGGCTATAAAAAAACGTTTTATCTACATAGCTGCCGTCACCCATGGTAAATGAATCAGTCATGGGTTAGACAGAAATACTAGGGTGGATGGCACTAAAAAAAATGACCTTAAAGGAGTCACATTGTGGCCTAAAAAGTCAAGTCTCAAAGTCACCCAAATATAGCCAAGCAATATATCTAAAGAAGGTGGGGAAGAGCGAAACAATTTGGCACTATTTTTAGGTCAGAATATTGATCTCAGAAGCAGGTCAAAATTAACTAGTATTTCTGTCAGGCCTATGACCGATTAGTTTTGCACGGGAGGCCGTTATTAACATTCCATGCAGATAAAAAGCCACACTTTTGGTCTTTGGCTGGGCTAATATAAAGGAATACTTTGAATAAGTTCGGATTGTATTAATTTTATTCCTTGCGGTGCAGTTAAAAAGGACAGAAATGTGAGTTTCTTGTACAGACTAGTTTTGTCTCGAACGCTGCTATATACACACCATTAAAGATTCTGTCTAAAACCAGAACAGCGAGGAAGACTGCAGTATTTGTATTTAACTTAATGAAGACGGGGAAGGAATAGTACACATGAGTCTCTTGGCAACACTTGAAGCTCTAACACAGACTATATTCACAGTGGGGTCGACTTCCGTGGCGAAGTGGTCATTGTAACGCGCTACGAAGCCAGAGGTCCCAGGTTCGAACTATGTTCAATCCATAGATGTATCATTATGTTTGCTCCCTGTGCATTGGCGTTCTCTGTTAGTGTCCCTTCATCAATAACACCATGCCTTCACTCATCCTCATCTTCGCAAATAGCCAAACGTGGAAGATGAGCAAAGTAAAATAAACCAAACGAACAACACAGCATTCATTCCCATCGTCACGATTAACTCAAGAGACAGAAAATCGACGTAAAATAACCAAAATAGAAAGAATAATTGTTTTTGGGTAAGTGGAGTATTTTCAGGGATCGAGGAGTCCTGCCATTCTTAAAAGAGGGTGATCAGTAGCGATTCTTATGTTAATTTTCAGCATTGGTTTAGACCTCTCGGGTAACCGTATAATTTCATATGAAAGGGTTTGCCTTTATACTCTTAAGTAAATTGACAATTTATTGCTATTTTTTAGATATTTCGAGGGGAGCTATCGCCCCTTTCACTCTCACCCTTAACTTCTCCATGGCTTGGACTTGCTGATGATGTGGGAATCACACATTTCTCTCTGCTCCACAAGGAACCGCGGCAGGCATGTGGGCACAGGCACTCGTAAAACCTCCACACCACAAGTACGTGATGTGCCCTGTCTTCTCACCGGTGAAAGTGACAGCTACTTTCATCCTCTGAAGGGAAAACACTTTCAGTTTCTTTTGCATCATAATGTCCAGCGTTGTCTCCAGAAAAAGGCAATGTGACCGAAAAAGAAAGAAAAAAATGACAGTTGATTGAAGGAAAAAAAATAGTTGGAACAATGGTCTTCTGTGATGACAATTCTTGTCCATTATCAATGCGATTGCGCTCTTTTCCTTTCTACCGGAAGTACATATAAAAAAATATTGTCACTTTATTGATGTTAATAGCTTCCTCATATGCAAAAATGTTGGTTCAGTTCGTTGAAAGGTGTTCTCTCTAAAGATCGAACCAGGGATTAATAATTGAAAATAGACTAATATTATGGGATTCGAATCCCAATCACTTGCCAGGTCCAAACCTCGTGCTTTTACAATTTCAAGACAACTGGCTCAGTCATTAGGCTAGTACGATATTACAAGTAAACTAAGTACATTAGACATACTTGTAGCAGTAACCACTGGCCGTATCAAGTCCAAGAATTCATATTACGAGTGTTTGAAAAAGTTTTCTGAAAAATTCTGATTTTGGGTGTCGTTGTAACACGGGAAGAGCCCAATAATATAAAAAAAAGCGCATTATACTTGACGAAATAGCAACCAGGGTCTCTTTGCAACGGCTTCAATCTCTTATCTTATTTCTGTAGTATTTATGAAACCACGTTATTACATAATTTATTCTAATTCTTTCACATTAATGACGTTGTTCTGATCGTTAAATTCTCGGTATTTTTTGTGTAAGGGGAAGTTGTGAGCCTGGAAACTACAGAAGAACTCTTATTATACGTGCCGACCTCCGTAGCGGATTGGTTAGCGCGACGTCAGGGATCCTGGGTTCGAATCCCGGCATGGGTGTTCTCTGTGAGTGTCCTTTGTCAATTTCATCATATCGTCACTAATCCTCATGTTCGCGAATAGTCACAGTTGCAGAAGTAAAATAAACCAACAGAATAACAATAACAATTTTATTACACGTGAACTTTTCTTCAGTTCTGCAAGGAATGCCCAGGAGTCGGTATCGACGACACTGCACAACACTCCACGAAATTTCTAAGTGAGATGAGAAGACACCTAAAAAATGCGAACAGCTGTTTGTTTTCTCCCCATCACTTCCCCTTCGCTTGTGCCCGGGAGTGCTCCGTGTTGCCATATTCGTTGCACTCGAATGTGTCGAGAATATCGCCACGTGTTTTGCATGCAAGCGTAACGAACATTAGAAACGTCAGGGGTCCCGAGTCAGAATCCCGGCCCGGGGCATGGGGACTAGATTTCTGAAACGAAAAGTAGGACATCCATGGATGCGTACGGGGAATATTGCGGCTATAGCTATAAAGAGCACAGTGGAAAGCGCACCCATCCCCCCTTCCCTCTTTGGCATCCTACTTACATGTTTTCTGAAATACGAGGCGCATTCGGAAAGGAAGTACCGAAACGGTGTAAGAAATAAAGTAAAATAGTTTTGTACCTTTTTTTATTTGCATTGCATTCTACAGACCTTAAACTACTTTTCTACGTAGTTTCCACCATTTTTCAAGCATTTGTCATAGCGTGGCACTGGTTTTTCTATCCCATCGTCATAGAATGTTCCCGCCTGTGATGAAAGCCATCCATGCATTCCTGCTTCGACATCATCCTCGTCGAAACGCTGACCACAATTTTCGATATTCCAGGCGATTTGTCACAATTTCGTAGAGGACTGTTTTCTTGAAATTTGTGGAATTCCATGGAAAGCGACGATATTGTGAAGCGTCTGTTTTCACGAATTTTCGCGTCGACCGCACGCACCAAATCCTCGGTCACAACAGATGGCCGACCGCTCCTTGGCTTATCGTGAACTGTCTCACGACCTTCTTTAAATATCAAAAATAAAGACCTCTCACAGTTGACGGCGGATGTCTACCGGTTTCACGTTTCTTGCATTGAGAAAACTGATCACAGACCGGACTTCACAGCCGGCGGGCCGATTAATTTTCTTGAACATTTCAAACCTTCATAAACCTACGAAGGAAAAGCATGACCTGCTCCCACGACTGCCTGTGGCTTACTAACGGATGAAGGACGTCAGCGAGAACTCACTCGGTCGCGACTGCAGCGCTACAGCGGCAATATTTGCAAACGGTACTTACTTTACGAATACACCTCGTATTACACAATTATCTTTAATCGTTTTTCTTCTTGATTTCATTTGATTTTTGTTATTTAACGTCGCCTTTCTGTAACTTTTGGCTAATTGCAACAATGATTATGAGTGATGATATGATTAAATTCATGAATGGACACTCACAAAGAACATGCAAGCCCAGGCCGGGACTCGACCACAGGATCTCTGCTGCCCTCCACTCCGCCAAGGAGGTCTTTCCTTCTCTTATATTTCCCTTTTCATTTCTCTCTTTTTCGTTCCTCCTTTTGCTTATCTTTTTGATTTTACAAATTAACCTTCCTATCTCTCTCGTTCTTAATGTTTTTTTTGTTTCCTTACTTTCTTACCATAAAACATCCAATCATTGTGAAATAAAATTAAAATATTAATCAATACTGAGAATATATTTGTCCCTCGCCGCAGCTGTAGTAATCATCTCATCAATGCATCAAACATGCAAATCCCCAGAATTGGGCTATTTTGAATTTTCAAGGCGCCGCTGCATATACTTTTAGTTATCACTCTGTACCTTGCATATCATATCATGAATAGACTGCATGTAATATCTGCTTGTAAGCAATAAATATAACCTTTACAGTAAGACGATTGAAGCGAGAGCGAAAATATTTAGATCTACAAGTATTTTTTTGCAAACTAACAATACTATTAATTTAAAAGACACAAACAGTTTCACAAAGGTTCACAAGCAATTAGTCTGGATGTTTTGCAGGACATTTCGCAGGACCCCGTTGAAAAATAGGACATATTTGGGTTTTTTGAGTAGCATCGCAGACCGCAGGACATGACCCTAAAAAAAAAAAAAAGGACTGTCCTGCGAAAATCATGACGTCTGGTCACTCTAGGCATAGGTGTTCTTTGTGAGCGTTTCTTAATCAATTTCTTCATATCCTCATCTTAGCGATTACTGAAACGTAGCAGAAAAGCAAAGTAAAATAAACCAAATCAATCAGAAGGTGAAAGCAACGAGCTTTGCACTTTTGGCACTGCACGTTTTAGTAACGCAGAGGCAGGGTAACAATGCAAGCAGTTTATTGCATCGTTCACTCTCCAGCTGTTCGCTTACATTTGAAAACTTGACAGCGGCGGAGAGTTTTCTCTTCGCTACTCAACAACTGGGATCGAATCCTAGTCACCTGTATCCAAAACTAACCGAATCTTAATACAGTGTAGCTCGCTACCCGACTTTCCAATCCAGGAATCGATTCTTCCGATCTTGGGATCCGTTCATGTCTGCTTTATAAGGCCATCTCTCTCTTAGCTGTTATGATAATGCATTTTTTTTAAAAAAAAAAAGAAGGGAGAAAACGATATTACCACAGGAGAAAAACAGGGAATTAATCTGGGAGCAAAACCAGTACTTCCTGATTTCAACGGCTGTTGGAGGCAAATAGCCTACAGACAGAAAGGAGATATTTTCTGCACTTGGCCGCTTAAAGCAAACAATTGCAATCACTGACCGAAGGACGTTGATCGATATGGCGCTGGCAAAGCGTGACTGAACCGTTCCGCTCGTGTTTTTCTTCTTCTCCCCATTCACAAAGCGGAAACCACTTATCAGATTACGAAGGCGGATAACGTACGTCACTTATTACGTTTGTGCTCGGCTCCTCCACCAATCTCATTGTTAGCACCCGCGTTACATCACCTCACACGCCCCCTGCAGGCAACAATGAAGAAAGCTTAAGATTTAAAGTTCTTTTAGTTTTATCATTACATTTCATCTTACTGAACGAAGCATATAATGCTTGTGTTCATTCTTATTGCCTGAAAACTATTGACATTTACACACTTAAAGATCAACAAAGTTACTATGCTCACAATAATACTGATTCAATAAGTTTCAGCGTTAATATCAAAGATTTAAAGATATTCGCATCGTGAATGATTCACGATTGTCTCCAGAGAGGGCGCGGCTGAGATGACGAATCCTCTCTGTAACTATCACATACTGTGTTCACGGAAGACTTATTGCCAAGAGCGTAAAAGGGGATTAATTTATTCCTATGCTAATAGATCATTTATCATAAGCTTTAGGTGAATCATTCGCATTAAAGGTTTCACAATTTTGTAACCTAAATAGGCAAAAATGGGAAGAATTATACATTATACCACTTGTCTCAATCGGTAGGTGTCAGGTGTGGTGTGGAATACCTGGTTGGGTGTGAAAATTAAGAATATGCAGGCATAATACATTTTAGAGGTTAAAATTGTAGCTGCGAACACTGAAAATTCGGAACTTGTCCACGAAAAAATCATAGTATCGTGTTCAGCAATGAGAGTCCCATCGTTGCTATCTGTTTTTTTTTGTTTTTTTAATAATTATTATTATTATCGGATCCAGCTACTTTTTTGCACGAATCGCGAGGGCAGTTGGCAAAGACATTATGTGTCCGTCCCACTGTGTATTGATATGATATTGTGTTGATAAAATCAGATTTGAACACTAAAAGAAATGTAGTCAGCATCAAAACTGGATTCAGTGCAGGAAAAGAACGGTCTCAAATGCATTCCTAATGGGCAGTACAGTCACGGACAGTTCTGAGTTCTAACGAACCCACTGACTTTCAATGGAGTTGTTACAGGCCAGAATTGACCGTGACTGTACAACGTAAGAACACTCCAGAGCAAGAGGATTGCACACCTAGTCAGGATATAACTTCCGACTGATCAAGCAATAATGAGAAGAGTACAGTCGGAGAAAGAATTACCTGGGCCACGGTACCTAGAATTTCGTAACGTCTTAAAGCCTGTTGTTTATGCAACCCAAATAACAAATTATTCGCTTAAGTTTGTCTGGTGGATCTGAGTTCTCGGGAACGATTGAGCATTGATAGCATGAGTCACATGACTCATGCCCCAGCAACAACAAACAACAGCTGGGTGCTACGTGGCCTCAAGAAGAACATTTCAGCAACTGGTTTCTTAACAAGATCTACTCGTAAGAAAATATTTTTCGAGTGATACTAGTCATTGTCAAGAAGGTTCACTGAAATGATGGTTCTCATCACAGGCCACATGCCACACGCTAATGGTTTAAGTCCAGTTTATGCACTGGACCTACAGATTAAAGTGGGATCCGAGCCAAATGTTCCTCTATCTGGTATTGAATTCGGAAGTCTTTGATTAGTAGTGTTATTGGGGGGTTTCAAAATAGTACTTAGTAGGTATGGTTTTTTTTTACCAATTGAATATCACTTTTTGACATATTTTGACAATTTTTTGTCGATGTTTTAGCGTTTAGCGATGTTTTAGTACAAATTTTCACTATACTCATTTTTCCCCCACTCGTACTTGGTAGGTATATCATGATGTTACGTGATACAACTTAACCTATCTTTTTTTTACGATTATTTAATTTTTTTACGATCCTAAGTGATATAACTTAACCTATTATTTTTTTTATTTAGGTACTGTTTGAACGTTATTATTTGAGGATCATATTTTGTAGGTATTTTTTTTTATCAATCGAATATAAGTTTTTGACATATTTTGACAATTTTTTGTCGATGTTATAGCGTTTAGCGATGTTTTAGTACAAATTTTCACTGCACTCATTTTTTTTTTACTCGTACTTGGTAGGTATATCACGATGTTACGTGATATAACTTAACCTATCTTTTTTTTTTACGATTTTTTAATTTTTTTTACGATCCTAAGTGATATAACTTAACCTATTATTTTTTTTTATTTACGCACCGAACTAACCTACAAGGGGGAGTCCGTTTGTTTTAATATTTCAGTATTATAAGGTTTTCACAAATTTTATATAACCTAAAATGTGTTGGATGTTGATTTTTAGTATGTGGCAATTTTTTATGAATTTAAAACTGTTCTGTCACTCTCTCGTTCTTCACGTCGTGGACGAAGGACTTCTCTGCAATCAGGATGACGCTGCATAGGGTATCCTCGGGCAGCGCGTCGTGGAACTCGCAGACGACCTTGATGTTGGTTCGATCGTTGACCACCACCTGCCTTCTCTTAGATGTGTTGATGACGGTCATGGGTCTCCGTGCTTTGAATTCGCTGGGCGTGTAATACATGTCCACGCTTCCCTCGGTCACGCGTTTGTAAGCCGTGTAAGCTTCGTAAAGTTTGAGGTAATCGTTTTTGGTCACGTCGAGGTTGTAATTCTCGCGCGGGAACACTTCGTTGCGTCCGTTCTTCAGATAAACGTTCTTGATCTTGCAGTCGTCGAACTTGCTGGAATCTTTTTCCTGATTCTTGTCCCTCCCGGTCTGAAAAAGCACCACGACGAAATCTGGCATGTCGAACTGTATGTTGTTGAACTGCGTCGTCACGTCGAATTCCATGTGACTTCCCGACGCCATCTTCTGCACGCACTGGTAACCGTGAAAGTGAATCAACACCTGCGGACTTTTCAAGATCTCCGCTTTGTACTTGAGGGCGTAGTTTGTTTCGTATTCCACCACCGGCATTCTCAATTCCATGCTCCGGATGACGCATTTCGCCGCTTCGGGTAAAGTGTTGGCTATCGGCGTGGTGCCGTCCGGACCCAACGTAGCGTATCGCATCAGTGCGTCGTTGTCGTTGGCTGCTCTTCGAAACGTGATCCTCAGTCCTCCCTTCCACATGATCTCCTTGTAATCCGAGAAGAAACCTGGCAGCAGACGCATGGGAAAGAGCACCGTGTGACTTTTCGTCGATATTTTGGTTCCGGCTTCGAATCCCCCGGCCTGGTAGTACGTTGCGTCCGTTTTGGATAATTTTAATGTTCCCACTGCCGTCGACGTGATGCCTGGATAATCTATTCTGTCGATGACGGTGTTGTGTTTCCTCACCTCCACCTGCGAGAACAGGTGGGGCACGAAGTTGTCCACGAGTATCAAGTTTGCTGCTGCGGGAAACGCGTCTCCGCTTTCTTTCTTCACCACGTCGAATTGAAGGTAGAGGTCCGCTCTGTGAGGATGAACGAAGCCATCGCCTACGTCCACGTCGTATTCGATCTCCCTGTTCGCCTCGTTGAGATTGGCGAACGTGCGACGGTTGGGAGGGAAAGATTGCAATTCGTAACTTTCGATTTGCTCCATTTTACATGTATGGTTATTTATTATACGTTGATCTCCACGATGGCCGTCGTAGTGGCACCTGCGAAATCCACCACGTCTCCTTTCTCGTTCGTCACCACCAACTCTATGTCGTCTATGCGGTTGCGACATACTGGAAAATAGATCGGCGAAGAGGGCGTGTAGATGATCGGTTCCATGAACTCGGAACTTGGTTTGAAAGTGGCTATGATTCCCGTCTGCTTGTGACTTCCTAACAATCCGTCCGAAGATTTCGTGATCATACCTTCGGCCACGTTGCAGTGTACGTTCAGAGTCTCTATGGCCAAGAATTTAGGAATGTTGGTTGCTACGTGCTTGATGCCAGCTTCGAGTTTGGTGTTGTTCTCGAAACCTAAAAGTTCTCCTATGGTGCCCAGGTCCACGGTCTCCGTCGCGGATAGGATTTCCACTCTGTGCGTGACCGAATTTTGAGAAAGGTATGTGCCTTTGGGTAATTGAGCTTGCAAAGTGGAAAGATTGTATTGTCCTGGCGTGACGACGATGTGTTCGCTTCCGACGCTAATTTTGTTGTTGTGCTGGGTGACGTTAGGTATGAGGTACATGCTGTAGAATGCACGCAGAGCCACTGATTTAGGATAGACGATGTCGTCGTGCAGCGTGAGTTTCAAGATTGAAGATTCGCTCGTGAGATGGAACACGCCCATCCTAGTGATGCTGTTTGAGGTTCCACAATGCTTTCTGGAAATCCTCGATCGTAGGGTTATTTATTTTAGAGAGAAACGCGAGCACGGAGAGGCAGAGATGACCGCAGTTCACGTCTCCGAAATTTTGAATGCGTTCGTCGTTGTAGTATATGGAGGTTTTGTTCGTTTTCAGATAATGAATTAAATTTGTAGGTGGAACACCTCCGAAAGAATCGAAAACGAATGCTTTATCATCGTTTTTGTGGTAACATATCCAATGCGTGCCTGGATTTTCTTGACCGTCCAAGTTGACTACTCCGCATTCTCTTCTTTTGACGGTTGGAGGTAACGAGTCGGACATGAAAACTCCTCTGAAGTGTTTGATTTGTAACGGTTCGATCAGAGATTCAATGTCTCGGTTGGTGAGTGCTTCTGTTTCTTTTTTTTAAACTTTCTCATCACGCCCTTCCCCTTTTTCTTCTCCATGGCCAGGTTGTGACGTTTCTGTTCTTCCAATTCCGCCTTGTTCTTCTTCGAGTCGATGACGGTTTTCGCGATGGCGGCACTTCCGCCGGCCAAACTTCCAACGGCCCCCAATGCTGCCAGGATGGCCGGGATGCTGAATATGAAACCTCCGATCTTTTGCTGTTTCCGCGAACGCTGCAATCTTTTCAATTGAGGTGTGCTGAGAAGTAATTTCATTCCGTGTCCTTTCGACAAGCAAGAACGTTTCTTCTCGCGTTGTTTCTTGGTGAGTAACCCATCGAGGGCACCTAGATTTTTAAGATTGGAGTATGGTATCTGGTACACGACACCCTTGGGCTTCATGTTGATGCTCTATGTGTTATTTTCACGGTATGTTATTTATATATATATTCTGAGATTTTTCTTGTGTAGTTTTTTACGGTATGTTATTTATATATTTTCAAGGCCTCGCAGTCGTTACACAAATTCTATTACGTGCTTCGTTTTCTTGCCAAGAAGTTCCTTTGTCCCCTTGTACACGATTCGAGTTTTGTTCTCGATTAAAATAGATAGCTTCTCGTCGGATAACATGTTAGCGTATCGATCTGGTAAAAATAGACTGTATTGTGCGTTGAGCAACAGGCGTACCTTGGGACCATACTGGGTAGAAACGATTGAACCGGAAGTTATCGTGTAAGGTTTGTCGACTTCCAATTCCTGAATTTTTACATACTCGACTGACAAATTTAGCATTTGTTTTAATGCTTGGAGATCGCTCATTTTTTCAGTTGTCAGAGTGTTAGAGAGAAATTTAATTGCTTTTTTTCACGATGTGTGTTATTTATATATACCAAAAATTATTTTTTTACGATGTGTGTTATTTATATATCAAGTTTTTTTTACGGTATGTTATTTATATACCCCACCCCAATTTTTGTTTCGTGTTCATGGCGATGGTGGTACCCAGTGCGGCGACCCGTTCACCCAGCGATGCGTCTCTGCTCACGAACCTTTCGAAAGCTGCGTGCTCCAATTTTCTGTCTGCTTCGTGACGTGCATCCAGATCCGTCTGCGTAGTGTTGTAAGCGATGTCGTGATCTTTGCATGCGGCGTCCAACGGATTCACACCCTTGTCTCCTCTCTCCAATCTTTTCTCGAGTTTGGTACCCGG
Organism: Lepisma saccharinum; assembly: GCF_977018435.1. NCBI lineage: Eukaryota > Metazoa > Arthropoda > Insecta > Zygentoma > Lepismatidae > Lepisma > Lepisma saccharinum. The sequence continues at coordinate 159,568,816 of NC_139229.1, read as the reverse complement.
CCCGCAGTACTGGTAGCCAGGTAAATGCATCTCGAAAGGTAACTTGTTGATGATGTCGTTCACGAGTCCCTTTCCTTCGGCCACGTTCCAAAATTTCGGAGGCAGCGTGTTGATGATTTTGATCAGGTAACCTATGCCCTTGTCGTCGTTTACGATGAAGTTGGAAAGTTTCGTGCTGATCATGTCCACGATGCCAACCTTCTCGTTGTAGAAATTACGGTTGCCTGCATTCTCTTCGCCGGCTATCACCAACAATCGGTCCACGAGTTTCCTGACGTCGTCCACCCAAACGAATTCTTTGGGTAACGTGTTGTAGCGTTTGACGCCGCTGCCTGTTTTGACCTGGTTCCAAATCGGTTTGATGAGATTCCTGTACTTCTCGCCGCTGCTCGATTTCACCCTATTCTGCGAGGCGTCGTTGTTCTGGTACAAGGCATCCGTCATGATCAGAATTTCCTTGTAACTTTGGTAATCTTCGTCGGTGTAATCTTTCGGCTGCTTTTTGGCGACGAGTTCCCAGAGTCCCACCGTACCCGGATACCTGTTCCAACTATCCTTGTCGCCTAAATTGACTTTAATGTCGTTGCCTTCGAAGGTCACCTTCGATTTCCCAATCTTCCACACCACACCGCCGCCTTCGCTGGTTTCCATGCTGGGATACAATCCGAACACTTCATCCTTGTCGAATTTCCCCGTGCTCAGGTAGTCTCGTGCCAAAGGTCCCAACTCGATTTTATCCGAAGACGACGACGTGCTGCCTATGGCCGGTGCATCCTTCAGTTCGAACGGCGTCGAAGGAATGCTCGAAATAGGCGTGGGTACGGCGTAACTTTTAGCTGCGAGCGGTACGAGTTCATTAATCAAATTTTTATTTTGTTCCGTGACACTTTTAATTTCTTTACCTAGACCGCTGATGGCATCGATCACGGGTTGATCCTGACGTTTCTTCTCTTCGTAGAATCCGCGATTCTCGGATTTCCAACCTTTGAAGCGTTTCGCGAGGTATTTTCGCAACTTGAGATTTTCGTCTTCGATTTTTCGTTTCGTCATGACGTTATTTATATACGTCGTTTCTCACAACGTTGCAACGTTTAGAAAGTCGTTGATTTTGTTTCTGTATTTTCCGTCGTTGGGTTTCCTCGTCATGTCGATCGTCGCGAATCCGAAATCGTCACCGTTCCAGCAAGTAGAGCAGCCTTCCGAAAATTGATTGTAGTTCATGTCTCCGCCTACGTAGTCATCGTACGCATGCTTGAGGTTGGTGTGATCTTGACGAAACAAACATATGAAATTGGCGTTGTCGCGCACTAACTGTTTTGGAATTTTGGAAAACGTTTGAGCTAGGTAAAAACAATCCATTCCTTTGTGACGACCTTGCGTGAAAAAGTTGCGAATTTCATTTTGATTTTCCAGGATGGCGTCGTCGAACACAACGACTGAATTTTCACGACAATCGTCGAGTGGTTTTATTTCCGAGGCAAACGTTGCAATGTCCAGACCATCGTACAGTTTCATCAGTTGCTGGTATTTGGATTGCTCCAAACTTTTCGAGAACACGTACAGGTGTCTGTTCTTCCAATCTAACCAATTTGGTGCGAGGAGAAAATTGTCCACGAGCAGTGTCGTTTTCCCACACCCCGAAGGACCTACGATCAGACAGCGGATGCTGTCGGGAAGCAACTCGCCGTTTTTTTTCTTCGTTTGACTTTCCGGATCCGGTAGACGCTTCACCACGTTCCACGTACTCACAAGATCACTTCGTTCGCGTCGATCCAACTTTTTTCCGGAAGTCCCAGCCATTTGACCAAAAGTTTGTCACCTTTCCTACGCAATACTTTCTCGATGAGGTACGTGTCGGGGTGTTTTGTTTTAGAGAGTTCCTCTTCGTAAAATCTTCCTTTCAAAATCTCGCCGCTACTATCTTTTATTATATACGTGTGTCGGTTTCCAGGTAGAACTCGAACCACCGTAAAGAGTTCCGTGCTCCAATTTTTTGTGAACCCCTTCTCGAAGGTGCGTTTGAATTTGCTGATCCTCACCTGGTCTCCAATTTTGTATTTAGCTTTTTTTGTCGTGGGTGTGTATTTTGGACAGTAAACGGTAGAAATTAAACGCTGCTCGTCGGACTTGGTAACGTCGGCTGGCTTCATGCCTATTGTTCTGTGTACCGTTTCATTATAGGTGTCGACGAGTTCCGGCAGGATGTCGACCCATTTGTAATTTCCCCGAAGCGTGAATCGTTTCCACATGTGTGTTTTCAAGGTTCGATTGAATCTTTCCACGATGCTGGCTTTGACGTGACTGAAAGTCGAATAATGTCGAATCTTGTGTTTTTGAATAAACTTTTGGAATACGGCGTTGTAAAATTCTTTGCCGTTGTCCGTTTGCAGAAACCGTGGTCGTCTGCCACCGCTTTCGCGAAAAATTAATTTGAATGCTTCCGTGACGCACGTTCCCGTTTTCGCCTTCAAAGGTAGAGCCCATGCGAATTTCGAAAACGTGTCTATGACGGTGAGGAGGTACTTGTTGCCCTTGTTCAATTTATGTACGTTTTTCAAATTGCCGCTACTCATCTCCACGAGGTCGCTTTGCCAGAGGTCGTCGATGCCCTTGGTTACCACAGCCAAACGTTCGTAGTTGCGGCGTGCAGGTTTATGCAATTCTTCGACGATGGCTTGCCTAGACATTTTCTTAGAGATTACGTTTCAAGAGAAGCACAAGCGTGATGGGATTCAAAGAGGGTGGCACTTCGCTCGTGTTTTGAATGATCAGCTTATCGCCGGCACTCACGTCGAAAACGGTGAGATCTTCGTCTTCGTGTATTTCATATATGTTGCGCGTTTCGTTCCAACGTGCCAGAGGAATGTTTCCTGCTTTCTGCACACCACGATTCGATATTAAAGTCATGGTGGGAACGCTAGCTTTTCTGCCGTGAGACCAGTACGAAAATTCGTTTATCTGAATCGTGCCATCGAGGAGAAACTTGTAGTACGGATGATAAGGATGCAACATGTACAGTTTGTTACCTTCGACGAACGTGGAGATTCTTTGTTGATTGGGTACGCTGTTGATTTCGATGGCTTGCAGAGAATGCAGTTTAGCGAATTTAGTGTCGACGCTAACGAGGTTGCTGTGAAGCTGACCCAGTGTGTTTTGTACGGGCAACAAATGTTCGACTATGGTATCCGTTACGGTAGAAAATGACGGTTTGATTTTCACTTCCACGTTCAACTGCTTGTAGTTTTCGTTGAGTTCTTGCAACTTAGCACCGAAAGAGGCCAGCGTCGATTCCTGCGTGGATTCCAGCACTCCAACTTGATCTCTGATGTTGACGACAATGTTCTGAAGGTTCTCGACTTGATTCAATTTCGAGCTCTTCTCGGTAAGATCGTTCACGATGCTTCGCATCTCTGTAAACTGCGTGTGAAGGTCGGCGACGCTCTGCGAAGTGGGCAGCGTCGACACCAGCGAACTAATTTCGTCTCGAATCTGTTCCACGTTCGCCGTTTCCGTTTCTAGTCGTTTTAGCATTCGAGATATGTTTCTTTTCAAAGCGTGCAATTCTTTGGAGGTGGGGAGATTGGCCACTTTACTCTCGAGATCGCTCAATGAACTTTTGATGTCGCTCGAATCGGATAGTGCCGTCACCGCCGTTTTCAATTTTTCCAAATCTTCGCTCGAAGGCACGCTCGTCCGTAACGATTCCAAGTCACCCTGTATGTTGTCGAGTACGTGATGAAAATGAGCGAGATTCGTTTCGACGTTCAAATTTTCTAAATATTCGATCTTCTGCTGAACCGTGCTCAACGTGTCTTGAATGCTCGTCAACGCTCTCGCTTCAGCGTGAATATTTTTAATTTCTTCGTTGATCAATTCCAAGGACGCCTGAAGCGTAGCGATGGTGGTTTGAATGTGTTCGAAATCTCGATAGGCCTCCAATTGAATTTTTATGTTCGCGACGCTTTTACCGATGACCTGCAGTTCGTCCGACGATGGTAGGTTCGTCATTGTATCTTCCAAAGTCTGCAACTTGGATTTAATTTCTTCCAACGTACTGGTGAATTCTTCTTGTAATTTGGAAACAACAACATGCAAGCGTTCTACATCAATATCGTTCACGACGGTTTGAAGTTCAGAGAAATTTTTTTCTATTGCGGAAGTTCGTTCTTCGATTTCGAGTTTCAATTTTTCCAAATCTTCATTTTTCGATTGAAATTGCTGTAATTTGGCCAAATCATTTTGAAGCGAATCCACGCTCAACTGTATATTTTGAACATTGTCGTAAGAAGGTACGTCGACATAATTTTTTATGAGCGTTTTCAGTTCGGAATCGATTTTCAGAATGGGGTCGAGACATTGCGTTTGGAGCGTAGCGATTTCCGACTCTAAACTTTTGTTTAAGGTTTCCTGCAAAGCGATCAAATCGGTCCTCAACTTCTTAACTCGAATGTCCAACATGAGAATCTCTTCTGCGTGGTCTACACGCTTGGTGTTGCCGAAAATGTCGTTAGGCATTTTGTTAACGGTTATTTATAATAGGATAGACGATTCGTAATTCTACAAAAAGAGGAATAAGTTTGTCGTAATCTCCGAGGAGTTCTATGTAAAAATAATCTCCTGCAGACACATCGTACGTAATGTTAGAAAGCATCTTGTCGTGCTTGATTCGAAAAATGTTCTTGCCGGTAGAAATTTTGATTTCGCCTGCGTTTTCCGGATTCACGGTGATTTGAAGTTTCCCGTCGATCGGAATTTCGTAGAAATGTAAATTGTTATTAAAAACATAAAACATCTTGCCCACATCGTCATTCAGTTTCGTCCAAATGCTGTTGAGGTGAATGATCAACAGACCGTTGAGTTTAGGTAACACGGAAGGTAAGACTTCATGATCTGGTATGGTTTCCATGATGATCTGTTTTTTGAAACCGAACAAGTTCATAGGCATGCTGGTTATTTAAGGATACGGTCATAGTTTTTTGTAATAACAGTCAGTGTTTTTTTTACTGAGTAACAAAAAGTTTTTTTTGAGTTAGTGAAAATGGTTGTGTGTGGTGGTGAGTGCTAATTATTTGCACTGTGCGCAATTCTTATTTATTTCTAAACGACGATGTCCCCAAGGCAATGTGTGAATACCACACTCGAGGACGCACCTCTTGTCGTCATGCGGATCTAATGCTACTTTCCTAACTTCGTTTGTTGTAATCACATGGTCGACGCTCTGGATTCTTTGTTCTATGCTTAGTATCGTCGATTGTGAGTAAAGGCAATCGATGTAATCGTGGAAGGTGAGTTTGTTCTCCACCGTATTCTTGCCCACACCTTTTGCTTTCTTCGTGACGCTACTCTCTGTTCTCATGGTATACATCTTCGAACGCAAACCCGCGAACTCGACAATAATATCACCGTTACATTCATCTTTCAGCTTACCTAGGATTTTTTTGTTGAGGGAAGGAATTCCAAATCTGTTGGGTTGAGGATACGCAGAAGTATCGAAATACTCAAGCATGGAAGGATTTTTTATGTCCTCGTATAGGTTAGGTGTTTGTATGCTGTAAATGAAGCTGTCGGTGTCCGTGTACAAAAGTGATATCTTATCATTGTAGAAGGGTTTCATCACGTCGTAATGAAATTCGAACATGTAAAGTTTCGACAAGTCGAGAACCGTTGCGCCAACGTAAATTGGTTTTCTGAATTTCATCAATTTTATATGTAGATTGAAAAATGCCAAATTCTCGTTGTAAATTTTTCTCGACTTGAATCTAGGATCGGCTATCCACTTCCGACATTTATTCTTATCGGAAATTAATTTCACGTCTACGTGCTTTCTAACATTCTCCATGGTCTTTCCGTACACCGCATTGTTCATTAATTTAAAGAAGTCCTTGTCTAAATCGGAAGTGGCAGCTGTTCTATGTTGTGTGTTAGTTTCTATGTAAGGTCTTAACCACGTGGAATGTTTGAACTTTAGTATTCTTCTAACATTCACTATCTGAACACCCTTCCCAATCAAAAACCGGAGATTCTTGTAGTGGACGACGTATCTCTGTTTAGGGTCCAATGTTAACAAAAGCTTGTCTTGAACCGAGTCGGGTGGACATTTGATTTCGGGAGTCGGAGGCAAATCCGAAAACGTGTCGTGCAGGTGGTCGGAGAATTGGAGATCTACCTCTGCGAAGAAACCACACTCGCTATCGTCGAAATGAATAATGTCTATCGAAGTGGGATCTAACCATTCGAATCCCCCGTAAGGAAGTTTCTGAACCATGGCATGTCCGTAGAGATTATTAACGTCAGCGTAGAAGATGTAATTCGATGCTCGATTTGAATCGTAATCTTCTTTCATGTGTACGTTATTAGCTTTTGCATGTCTCTGTACGCATTGCACCATTCCACCTCGTATCCCTCTTTCGATGAAAAGTAACATGTCCACGTCCGATATCAGTTCCAGCTTGACCTTTGTCTGGAATAACATTGCCGACCACGCTAATCCCGGTAGACTGTAGAAATACGCTGGATCTAATTTGTAAATATTCGTTGCCGTTTTCCTGAACGCTTGAAAAACATCCGCGAGTATCGTCACGTCCAGTTTTAAGTATGCGTCGTGGTAGTCTCCGAGTGTCCTACATTCTAATTTCTCCCACATGAGTTGCGCGTGTTGGTATTCTTCGTCCGTGATTCCTTTCTCTCTGAGTCTGCTGTAAAATTCTCTTGGAAGTGGAAGAGCGTCGTCGTTAAATTTAGAACCATCACTAACATATTCGTAAGGATAAATCCCTTTACGTCTAACGAGTTCTACGTCTATGTTCGGAAAACTAGCTCTAGTTATTTTAAATTGATCGTCGGTGAGTTTGTTCGCTAAAGCATCCAGACTTGCAGAGAGAAATCTATACGAATCCAGGAAGCGCATCTCGATTGTATTTTTCGTTCCCGGAATCGACACTTGCTTGCTGAGACTAATGTAGCGTTCTTCATTCTCGGCCAAGACACCTATACGTTTCGGATCGTAGCCAAGATGTCTCACCAGGTGGTGAAAATCATATCCGCTTCCGTTGTGAAAGAATATGGGGATGAATTTAGGTTTCTGGATTTTAAGATTGCACGTGTTGCAAATTCCACCTATGTAGTTTCCGCTGAAATGATCGTGGTGGAATATTTTTTTGTTCTCATCAGTGAAACTTTGATCACATACCGGACACACCTCAGTGGAATTGTAATTTTGAAGTTCATTTTCAGTTAAAGGTGCCATCGGTTTTGATGTAAGCAGTACGCTACCAATTACCTCAACCTCCTCCACCATTTTTTCCAGGAAGTGTTCGATTACATTTGGCCCGCGGTATATATATGCTTCATTTATTTTATCACGTCGCACAACAACATAGCCGAAACTATTAGGTTGATGAAGCTGGTACGGCGTTGTGGAGGAAATTTCAGGATCCGGTTCGCAGTAGGAGAGTGGTTTGAGGAACGCCTCGAAATCTGCGACGATGATTGCGGGATGTTCCAACAATGCCTTGTGCATTTTGAATTCTTCGACTTCGTTCGTTTCGGGCATCAACATTCTAGCCGGTCTGTTGTCGCCGCAATAAATTTTATGTTCGACAAGTTTCTCCAGAGCAATTTGACGACTATGAAGATTTTGATGATCACGTCGGTCACGATCGTCGAACGTGGTTAGGCATCTCGGGCAAACTTCGATGCAATTTTTATGCTTGGTTGATTGACTTCTGACCAAACGTGATAGTGAACGAATTAGCGTGTAGTGATGAACATCCTCGTTTGAAATTAGAAGGAGATTTATTACACAGGCATCGTCATCGTCGATATCGCTTATCCTGACAGGGTGCACGAGATATTTATCTGACGTGAAGGAATACACATTAATAGCGATGCGTTTTCCTGTACGATTTTCGAACTTTGTTATATCCGACAATATCACCGGGTATTCAATATCAGACATTACACTTTGAAAGTCGGTCTCGTATTGTTTGTAATGTCCAACCCACTGTGGATTATTTTTGCAATGAACAGGATGCAGTGCAGCCAACACACACCAGAGAAAACACTTTTTATCCCTGTTCTGTATATTTAACACAGCCCTCTTGTGTTGAATGTTTGGTGGAAGAGGAACGTAGCTGGAAGCGCGAAGAGGCGAGAATCGGTTCACGTAAACGGTTAACGTGTGAGGACTTCCACACAGAGACCATCCCGACCCTTTAGCCTCGAAATCGTCGTGTTTCTTAACCAGCTCGTTGGAAACTTTATAATAGAAGTTGTCCAAATTTTCGACGTCAGCAAAATAAAGAGTCTGGTTTTTTGTACGATGATAAAAAATACTCGTTGTGCCATCAACTTTCTTGTATTCGGAAAACAGAACAACGTATACTTTTATAGAGTTGTTTTCCAATTTATTTTTTAGAATATTTATCACGGATGTTTTCGTTTCGTCCAAGAAACTAAGGATGTCACGGCCTGCTTCTGACTTAATTGAAAAATCCTGGAGTTGGTCGTTGAATGCAGATCTAATTGGTTTGGGTTCATCGGATAATTTAATTTGCTTGGAAGTGGAAGCTTCCGTTTCTGAATTATCGATTTTCCTTTTCGATGTTTCTTGTTCGGTCGATGGTTTGCAAATTTTGAGATGTTTACTTAAATTTGTAATGCTGATCATTTTTCCGCATCGAGCACAAGGCTTAGAAGGCAAGGAACGATTAATTCTCGAACCTGTTTCGCTACATCTTGCCCTGTGTACTGATAAATTGTTCCTTGAGATTAGCTTCCCACAAGTAACACATTCAGTTTTGTCATTTTTACGATTGAAACTGGTGGTGGATGCCATTGCTTTCTCCAAAATCACAGAAATCAAAAATTCTAGTATATAGCGACACAATTTTCAGGTATGTTATTTTATATAAAATTTCTTGGAGTGATTACAAAACTCAAAAATTCAATCTACTGTAAATAGAATTTCAGGTATGTTATTTATATAGAATTTCTTGTGTGCGAATACAAAAACTCAAGAATTCAATCTATTGTAAATACAATTTTCAGGTATGTTATTTTATATAGAATTTCTTGGGGTAATTACAAAACTCAAAAAATGAATCTACTGTGAATATAATTTTCAGGTATGTTATTTTATATAGAATTTTCTCGGGGGCGAATACAAAACTCAACATTTCAGCTACTAGGACCTCATTACCATGAGCCTAATCCTAGTAAGTCACATACACACCTGTTCTTCGTATCGCATATGCTAGTAAGTCAGATGACATATTGGGAGAATCACATTTCCCCCAATGATCCCACCACAACAAACGTTGCACATGCTAGAAGCGTCACATCAAGCTTCAGGTATGCATCGTGGTAATCACCAAAAATTCGGCAACCCAACTCGACCCACATAGACTGAGCATGCTTGTACTCCTCGTCGGTAATACCTGAACCTCTCAACTGGCTGTAGAACTTATCCTGGGGAGGCAGCAACTCTTCTTCGAACTTGGAAGGGTCTGTGACGTATTCGTAGGGGTAGACCCCTTTACGTCTGATGAGTGCGACATCTAAGTTTGGGAAACTTGATGTAGTAATGGCTAGTTGGTCGTCTCTGAGCTTCCCAGCAAGAGTATCGAGGCTTGCCTGGAGGAACCTCAGAGAGTCGAGGAACCGAAGCTCGATGCTGTTGCTTGAGTTGGGGATCGGCACCCACTTACTGATGCTAATATAACGCTCCTCGTTCTGCGCCAGGATATTGATTCTCGCATTGTCGTACCCTAGATGTGTAACCAAGTGATGGAAATCATATCCCGAGCCATTGTGAAAAAAAACCGGTATTCCATCAGACGGTTTCTTATACTTGCAGCATAGCACGGCATAGAATTTAGTGGAGTATGTAGGCAATGCATCGTTGAGGATGGATATTATCTTAGCTCGCTCGCTCTCCAGAAAACTACGCACATCGCAGAAGCTGTCTGATGTTATGTTAAAGTCTTCTAATAAATGCTCAAACGCAATTCGGTCTGCTTTCTTCGTCAGCTTGACGCATTTGGTAGGTGGCGATGCATCGAGGGAGGTTACTTCTACCTTTCGCTTGGAAGGTTACGGTAGAGATGTTCCAGTGCTCTTGCAAGTAAGCTGGTGTCGCTTGAAGTAGTCAATAGAAAAATTGTTTCCATACTTAGAGCACAGTTTGGTTGCACATATTCGCTTTCCCGGCACACAAGTACGACAGTGCCTTTGAAAATGTTTACTTGACACAGCAGTTTGACACGTAGGGGCAATTTTTTACAGAACGCATAATGCAGAGATTTTTTGGGGGTATGTTATTTAATACCAAATGCTGTGCAATGCAAAATATAATTGCTCACTTTTTTAACTATTTTCTATGACCTTACTTTGGGTTTTTTTTTTTCGCCAAATTATATGCTTCTAGTCTCCTATACAATACAATATACGTACAATATATTGTCAACAGTATTATATTTGAGCGGGTCGTTTGTCACCTAAACACTACAGCTCACAGGTCGGGAAAATCTGACATGAAAACAGATAATACGCTTATGGCTTATTTATATATAATTTTCACGGGGCGTACAATATTGTCAACGGTATTATATTTGAGCGCATCGCTTGTCGCCTAAACACTACAGCTCACAGGTCGGGAAAATCTGACATGAAAGCAGATAATACGCTTATCCTTATTTATATATAATTTTCACGGGGCGTACAATATTGTCAACGGTATTATATTTGAGCGAGTCGCTTGTCGCCTAAACACTACAGCTCACAGGTCGGGAAAATCTGACATGAAAGCAGATAATACGCTTATCCTTATTTATATATAATTTTCACGGGGCGTACAATATTGTCAACGGTATTATATTTGAGCGCATCGTTTGTCGCCTAAACACTACAGCTCACAGGTCGGGAAAATCTGACATGAAAGCAGATAATACGCTTATGGCTTATTTATATATAATTTTCACGGGGCGTACAATATTATCAAGAGCATCATATTTGAGCGCGTCGCTTGTCACGTAAACACTACAGCTCACAGGTCGGTAAAATCTGACATGAAAGCAGATAATACGCTTATCCTTATTTATATATAATTTTCACGGGGCGTACAATATTGTCAACGGTATTATATTTGAGCGCGTCGCTTGTCACCTAAACACTACAGCTCACAGGTCGGGAAAATCTGACATGAAAGCAGATAATACGCTTATCCTTATTTATATATAATTTTCACGGGGCGTACAATATTGTCAACGGTATTATATTTGAATGCGTCGCTTGTCGCCTAAACACTACAGCTCACAGGTCGGGAAAATCTGACATGAAAGCAGATAATACGCTTATGGCTTATTTATATATAATTTTCACGGGGCGTACAATATTATCAAGAGCATCATATTTGAGCGCGTCGCTTGTCACGTAAACACTACAGCTCACAGGTCGGGAAAATCTGACATGAAAGCAGATAATACGCTTATGGCTTATTTATATATAATTTTCACGGGACGTACAATATTGTTAAGAGCGTTAGTTTCCGTAGAGCTCTCTTTTCCATCTTTCCTCTAAACAGTAAAGCTGTAGAAGACACAATTAGCTAACCTAGCATACGACATACCTTCCTAATTAATATGGATATTGTCACACGTTCCTCTTATTTATTTTATACTGTTGTAAATGGAAAAAATTATGTACGGTAAATGTTTTGTATATTATAGGAAAAAACTGCAAAATATCCCTCAATTTTAATTCGAATTTTATCGAATTTTTACATATTTCCACGCCACCACATATTGTCCTATTTGCTTCTTTTACTTACCTTGCTTAATTAACTCTCGCTAATTAGCAATTTTTTGGAAGAAGTCAACTAGAACAACATATGGCGGTATGAGAAATATGCAAATCAAAAAACATTTTAGCAATATATGGGCCCTAGCAACTAGCTTTGTCGACTAAGAGTACTCTTTTAAACATCTTCAGCTAATCGTATTACTAAACGAGGACGTTTAAAATTTTTGGGTGTTGAAAAAGTTTGACCCTACTTTTTTATTTCTATTGTTTGCTAATAGATGGCGCTAATAGTACCCCCTCCCCTCCCCTCTCCCCTCTTCTCCTCTGCTGTATGACAAATAGCACAAATCAAGATTTTGGAGAGCAAAACATAAAATTTGCATGCATCTGATGTCGAACCAGGAACTTTTATCTTTCGGGGAGTCAACATTATTTTTTTACTCAGTCGTCATATAACATGAACACACGCAAAAATTCACATGTGCTTTTATTATTTTGTGTTCGGTAAGTACAAGTATATTCTTACATAAATTATTGTTTAATTTAATAAATTGTAAACTCAAAACCTGCTAAACTAACACTCCTTCTGTATTTCATTAAACTATTGAAAGCGAATGTTGCGTGCATGCGGAAATAACACAGGAAAAAAAACCGGATGGAAGCAATTTAAAATCACTGGGGCAAGGTCAGTATTACGAGAGCGTAAAAAACACGTGCTTCATTCAACTTCGAAAAATAAGAATGAATGTGTAATAACACTGGTATTATTTGTAATCACAGTGCTTACTCATGTATTTTGTTTAATATTTTATTTCAAATTCACTGTCAGAAACTAGTGTTGTTAGTTTCTCCATGTAGGTTTATTTACTCTGTTAGTTGTCACTGTCAAGTTTTTAGTATTCGTACAGCATAAAAAGCTATAACTCCCCTCTCAAAATATATACATTGTATACGCCAAGATGCCCAATAGCCTGGCAACACATCATGAAAAAACATGCCAAGAAGACCCAGTGGCTTTATAAGTCAGTGCTGCCAATTCCTATTTGTAGCTTAGCTTAGCCAGTGAAAAATCATATAGTAGAATTTTTGTAGAGTGGGTGTTTGCGAGTTCCACGACGCGCTGCCCGAGGATACCCTATGCAGCGTCATCCTGATTGCAGAGAAGTCCTTCGTCCACGACGTGAAGAACGAGAGAGTGACAGAACAGTTTTAAATTCATAAAAAATTGCCACATACTAAAAATCAACATCCAACACATTTTAGGTTATATAAAATTTGTGAAAACCTTATAATACTGAAATATTAAAACAAACGGACTCCCCCTTGTAGGTTAGTTCGGTGCGTAAATAAAAAAAAATAATAGGTTAAGTTATATCACTTAGGATCGTAAAAAAAATTAAAAAATCGTAAAAAAAAAAAATAGGTTAAGTTATATCACGTAACATCGTGATATACCTACCAAGTACGAGTAAAAAAAAAATGAGTGCAGTGAAAATTTGTACTAAAACATCGCTAAACGCTATAACATCGACAAAAAATTGTCAAAATATGTCAAAAACTTATATTCGATTGATAAAAAAAAATACCTACAAAATATGATCCTCAAATAATAACGTTCAAACAGTACCTAAATAAAAAAAATAATAGGTTAAGTTATATCACTTAGGATCGTAAAAAAATTAAATAATCGTAAAAAAAAAATAGGTTAAGTTGTATCACGTAACATCATGATATACCTACCAAGTACGAGTGGGGGAAAAATGAGTATAGTGAAAATTTGTACTAAAACATCGCTAAACACTAAAACATCGACAAAAAATTGTCAAAATATGTCAAAAAGTGATATTCAATTGGTAAAAAAAAACCATACCTACTAAGTACTATTTTGAAACCCCCCAATAACACTACTTTGATTACATGTCGAAGACGTTACCACTACGCCATCGGAGAGGCAATGGAACGCCTTGAGAAAGAGACGAGTGAAACTATATTTGGCGTAAATTTTTAAAAAAAGACAATATTTTGTGGTCACAGTTTCGAACCGTGGGAGAGGCATATATATATTTTTGTCCCATCGTCCATTTCACGAGTTTATAATTCTTCCTCACCGACACGATTAACGCCAGTGGGAGAAGAAAAGCGAAGTAAAATAACTGAAACAGAAATAAAAGGAAAAAGCGAAACAAATTTTATCCATAATATTCTGCGGTCACTTCAGTCGTATTCAAGGAATCCTACATTTAAAGAGAGCCGTGGTCTCTGAATTGTCTTTCCCCCTTCCTTTGTGCTCTCGATTCCCTCTGTGACGATTGGTCTAAAACTAATTAATGCGACGTTAATTAAACAATCCAAACAACGAAACAATGCACAATCAACTACACAAAACAACATTTGTTTTCGAACCGGAAAACAATTGAGATGCTGTAAAATGAAGCAAGAAGCAGTAATAAACTGGGAATTTGGTACGGTATAGAATTAAATCGGTGAAGATGTTCCATTTGATTGGATTTTTGTTATTTAGTGTCGCTATTCTTTCACTTTTGGCAAATAGCGACGATGAAGATGATATGATGACATTGATTCACGGACACTCACCAAGAACACCCATGGCCAAGCCGAGATTCGAACCAGGGGCCCATGCTGTCGTAGCGCGCTGTGCTAACCACTCCGCCACGGAGGTTGGTTAGGAGTGGACATTATACCATATTTTGTGTACGCAATTGGGATCAATCAATCGAATGACTAGGCATATTATATTATTAATATATTCATATCATAATATCACGTCATATTATTCGGCACGAAGTAACATCATAGACATTCAATCTTGCATGATTGCCTTTCAACTAATTCTTCGCCTTCAGGTTAATAACATCAATAAGATAAATTATGAAACAAATGATAATGAATGTGGGATATTGACAGTTATTTCGAATTACCTGACACAAGCAACATTAAGCAGACTCGGTGGGCAAGCTCATTAAGTGATCAACCTTCGATCTCGTGACCAAAGTTCCCGGATTTGAGTACCGTCCTTGTCACAGGTGTTTGAGTATTTCGTCATTAATTTGATGTAATGGTCACTCGTCCGCGACTAGGAAGAAAAGTGATGTCACGTAACAAAACTAATAAAAATAAACATGATCGAAAAGTACTTATTTCATCTCTCACGAAATCTCCTATAAAACCGGGATATATGAAATACTATTTCGATTTCTATATTTAACTAGCCGAGACCGAGAACGGGAGAGCAATTTTCAATTCGAGAAACCGAGAGACGGAGACACTGTAAAGTCTTGTTTCTTTCTTGACATCTGCCTCTGTTCGTTATTGGCTTTGTATTGGCAATTATTGTCATTATTCCTCCCCTGGAAGTAAACCATAACGACGATTTATGATGAAATACAGTAGAGCAGATAAAAGGGCAAGAACAAGAGAGTCATGCCTGCCCTGGACTTCAACCCAGAACCTTACGTAACGAGATTTGAAATTCTGGAGAAGGCATCTGTGTTTCGCTTGGCTTTCTCTTTCCTCAACTTCTGTTATTTTATCATGAACGTATAATTAAAATGGATCTGAGAAAATACGTTGCGATCCATAATTGTGTTGGTTAGATGCTATAAATTTGAACTCCAACATGGAATAAATTATTCCCTTTTGTATGTGGTTGAACATGAAATTTTCTTACACTGTGACAATTTCTTTTTTTAGTTTTTCTGCACAGATAAGCTAATCTGGACTGGACCTTCAGTTTAAAATGACATACGAACTACTACGTGCATCCACCGTGTATCGAACCCGGGATCCCTTGATTATAAGGTGACGACGTTATCATTACGCCATCGAGGAGGCCCCGTGAGAAAATATTATTCACTCGATCTATACAATAATTTATTTAAACATTTACATTTTCGTTTTCTTCTTTCTTTTTTGTTAACTACTCTTCTACGACTCTTTTTTTGTCTTGGAATTTCTTCTTGTTTCAGGAAAAAAATAATACATGCAGGCTGTATACCCCCCCCCCCCTCCGTGCAAATAGATAGAAAGCTCACTCTCGAGAACTAATTTACAAATAACGTAACCATTAGGAAACTATTCGAACGTTAACTGATATAACTGCAGATGAAACAATACTTACAGACGCTAACGAAATATCTATTCCTGTATAAGCTCACAGGCAACAGGTATCTGGTGAGTCATTCACTCTTGCTAACTACGAGCGAAGGTCACGGAACCAAAGGGTGGCAAACAAGCGTCTGCTCTACGAAACTAGGGTTTGCAGACGAGGCCGTTTTCCTGTTATCAATGACGTACGAAATAAGGAGGAACACAGCTTTCATATCAAACCAGACCAGTGTTTTGGTCTAGTCATTGCATGTAAAACACTTTTTCGTCGTGACCTTGAAGCCCTACCTAAAGGCTTCTCTGCAAGAAAGAAATCTTACCATTGAGGGGAGAAAAAGTGTGTGTGTCTATCGAGGTCCTTCAACTTACGTATTCTTCTTCATTTTAGAACGCGTGATGTATCGTCGATTTAATCCAATCTAGCCGTTCTAGGTTCTGTTTCTGTTGGGTAATTTCACATTGTCTTCCTGCTTATGTTATTCGCGACGAAGCTTCTGGTTTCGATAATCTGGACGATAACGGGATTGTGTTGGTTGGTTGATTTGGTGTCTTAAGTCCACTTTATGCACCGTAAGACTAATCGGGAATGCACCTACAGTTTAAAGTGGTATCCGAACCACTATGTGCCTACACATTACTTTGCTGCTAGATATTTGCATGCTAAGAGGTAGGAAATGCTACATTTTCAGTGTGTGGAATTGAGAGTTATTTCGGATACGAAGAATTGGAGAATGGAGTAGTGAAAAAAGTATCACCTCACATGTTTGAATTATAGCCCCCCCCCCCCCCCCCACACACACACAGGATATCGGCCGTGGTTTTTATAACGAAATATAACATGAATGAATTGTGTCAAGAAAAACTGGAGCCTATTCACATCCCTACGAAACTTTGAAGAAAGTCCACATAGAAATTAGAAAGTTCTGTTCCGACAAAATCGGGACATATAGTAAATGAAAGAGCAAAGTGCTACCTTTGCACCAAGCCATGAAGGCGTGTAGGGGGTGCGGAGTTAGGGTCGCACACTTTCTTGTTACGGCCGAAGGTGGGGATAATGTGATCAGCACCACGTCCCTGGCCGCCTTTACCCCCCCCCCCCACAAGTTTCCTAGAGGTACCCACTTTATACGACGCTAGGTGGGCGCCGGAGCCACTTGAACAGGTGGACAACATTCCAATTCTCCCCAGTCGGAGATCGAACTCAGATCTCTCGCATGGTAATCAAACTCCCTAACGACCGAGCTACCGCGGCACATATAGTATAGTAGCCTTTGTAATTAAGGCAAGAATTATTTTAGCGTTTCGTTCAACGGTTTTAGGGGAATCATTTTCGGACATAGGCTATAACTCTTGTCTGTTCTGCGACCTGGCTTGAGAAAAGGCGATTTTATGACGAACAACATTCCACCTGATGTCACGTGACTTTCCTACATTTCCTGTGTCTGTTGGCTATTGCATAAAAGACGAGTTGGTCCTTGAGACAGACAGAATCACCCGATCACCTAAAGGTGCAATGTGTGTTGCCTACCTTTCCGGCATTATTTACTGCCATTAAAGTCTTATGGGGAAGAACTTTTTTCCACCACTGTACATTCTATTACTGGTCTAAAGTTGTAAAAGTTGTTTTGAGGTCACTTTATGCTCAAATAGGCTAATAGCAATGGACCTACAGTTTAAAGCGGGATCCGAACACTGAAGAAAGTACCTCCCATCAGGGATTGGAC
Organism: Lepisma saccharinum; assembly: GCF_977018435.1. NCBI lineage: Eukaryota > Metazoa > Arthropoda > Insecta > Zygentoma > Lepismatidae > Lepisma > Lepisma saccharinum. Next base: position 159,551,168 of record NC_139229.1, on the reverse strand, counting down.
TTGGAAATGGCAGAGTGGCGTGTCCAGAGGTTTTCATGGAGATTATAACCCTCATTTCTGGTACATTTTCCTCCAAGAGAACGTCACACACATTAAAGGATAACCAATAACAAGAAGCTATACACGCTTCCCCTATTTACCCCTTACAAAATTCCTTAACACGACACTGGCAATCTACAATTCACTGTACCAAGATTTTCCGCAGTCTTATCTAACCCAATTTCCCCGGCAGCATTTTGGATCTATGCAAACACTTGTTAACGTTATCGAGAGACATCCAAAGAGGAGCTCTACGGGAATGGAACGATGGTGTGGGTACTTTAATTTCGGTTTGTCTGTTGCGTTAACCTCGCTTTTATTACCGAAAAGAAAGAAAATGACTTTCAGGTTCACCGTGTTTGCCCTTTTTAACCTGCCTGCGTGAATTTATCACCCTCACGTTCACTCTTCTAGGTGGAGATTTCTTGTGCAAACCACTTGGATCTGGAAGTCGAAATTGAAACCAATATATTCTCATTCCGCGCTTGGTACTGCCGACCGAACTGGATTCCGGCTGCGGAAATTAGACCAGCACGTTTGGTATTCTGAATTCGCAGACATGGTATCTGCACCACCTCCTTGGTTGTTAACCCGGACTCAGTCTTATTACGAATCAAATCCCTTTGATCTTTGGAATGAGGAGAGAGATGTAACTTGGAATACATTTACAATATGAAAACATATGAATTAAACAGACTTTTAACATTTATATGATAATATACGAAACGAGAATTTTGCCTATATTCTTGCCCATCTAAAATGACAAACATTTAGTGACTAATAAATGAAATTCCTCAATATACAGTGCGTTCAGTTGGGCTCGGGGAAGAGAAAGCGCGTGACTGCACACGGCGAGGTATGATGCAGATTTTCGATCTGTAACGTCCAGCTCATTTTTACGCACATGTTCTTAGCATGCAGACAATTATATTTACATTGCATAAAGAGTTCTAACCTTTGTTATAGTTGTTCAAAGTAGTGGCCAACTACATTCACACATTCCCGGCATCTTTTGATGGAATTTTGACACGTGAAAGTTCCTCTTCCGTAATCCATGTAAGTTCTGTTTCTCTTAATCTGAGAACAAATTGCCTAACTTATATAATGGACCTCAAAACAACAACCTAGTGCACTTATTTCTAGGAAAATTATGAATGCATAAAAATATTTTTCCTCATGCTCTTCTCTTTTTTTAAAAAAAATAACAAAAATGATAACCAGGGCCCGGAATTTCTTCCTAATGAAGAATTGGGCATTTTTTCGTCATATTTTCTATTCTTTAAGTTTTGCGTCATTTTTTAAAGTTTTACGTCATTTTTCTATCATATTTTTAAGTTTTACGTCGTTTTTCGCGTTTTACTTTCTTTCTAGTATTTTTTGGTGTAATTATATATATATATATATATATTATAATAATGTAATTGCATTACGTTTCATTCACTCATTTTCAGCCAGGAACTGACATTTATCGCCTTGATGTCTGTAACAATGAAAACAAAAATTCTATTGCCACGTGAATGTAGGAACAAAGCACCATGCCTCTCGGCATTACCTACTGCAATAATTTTCAATAAGTCAAGATTTTTACAGATTTTTATACTTAACATCATGGGCGGAGTTTGAGCTTTTGCTTATGGAGGGGGGGGGGGCAGACTCTGGGAGAAGCATATGATGTATCTGAGGGTTGTTGAATATCCCCTAGCTTATAAGGGGGACCGGAGACCTTCCCCCGGAAATTAAAAAACAATAACTTTAAGGCCATTTAGATTTGAAAATGTTAAATTTCCTCGCTTAAGTAAACAAAAACCATTTTTTAATGATACAATGCTCGTATTACTTCAAAACACTTACGGTACAATAGTAAGCTTCAGAAATTTTAGAAAAATTAAATTGAAAGTTCTTTTGATACCTCAGCAGTAACTGTTGACTCAATACAAAGTCATTATACGTTTTTCTTTCTTCAAACCGTACATATCAATCAAATCATCTAAGACCCGCTATTGCGGCGCAATTACCGCACATCCCATCACGCCAAACGTCAAGATTTGCGGTATGGCTTCATAACAAAAATGTAGTAACTGAACTTAATCATGTGTTATTATTTTAGTCTTTTTCAAGTTTGTGGCCCTGGCCACTCCGCCTATGCTTAACATTACATACACCTTGAAATTTCAGTTCTAACGTTATAGAAATAAGAACTACGCCGTACTAATTGTCATACTTTGAAATAAAGACAAAATTTTTTTTAAGCCATTTTATAGATCTTTTTTCAGATATATTTAGGTCATCAAAATCCGGGCCCTGATGATAACATTTACATAAAGTTTAAAATGTATTAACTTCGTCGATATTAAGCTATCTCGTTGATGATGAAAGTATTCCCTAATCTACAAAATTGAATTTATCTGTACCCTAATTTTAACATATATGCAACCTAACCTAACCAATTAGAAAATATATCAGTTTTTATATAATAGATTTTTTTTTCTTAGTTTTGGACCTTTTAACCCCTATGTTAATCTTAAAAATACTAACGTTTCGGAGGATGATTCTGCCTCCGTCTTCAGGGTAGTGTGTAATCTACTAAATCATACCATCCCCAAACACAGTGTGTTCAGTCCCTGGACACAATGTGTTTGGGGACGGTGTCTATATGGAGAGTGAGAAGAAATGGTTTCCTTGGAGGATTATTCTCAGTGGTCAAGGTTCAACCTCGTCTATTGGTCACAAAGACCTCTTGTACATGAAGGTGCCAAGGAGGCTTATCAGTGGCCCAGGCTCCACCTCGTCTGATGGTCACTTCAAGACCTATTTTTATATGTAAGTTGCCAGGGGGGGATTATATTGCGGTGGCCCAGGCTCCACCTTGTCAAAGGATTGATACTGCTGGGAATCTACCCCAAAAATGCAATATTCTCCTTCAGTGACGCTTACGTGCAACTGTCAGATCCTGAATGGTTGTGGGCATACAGTTTTCCCAGTGCGTGTGCTACACTGATTCGTTTGTATAGCATCACAATTAATTAAGCGAGGAATTTTCTGCAAGAGATTCTGCATGGAGATAGATGCTGCCTGCATTGATATTTTAGATAGTTCTGGTCCCTTGAATATGGTCCCTGTATTTGCAACAGACGCGACATTTTCTTGACGAGAAATGGGTTGAAAGTTAATCAAATCCCTCACACTCGAGTTACCACGGTTTACACACGTTAACTCCATTGCAGATAAAGGATTTAGTTCATTATGTAACGCAGATCTGCTGGTTGAAGACATTCCGGCGAAGGAAATTCCTTGTGGAGTATCTAGTACACCCGTTTCGTCTACAGTTGCAAATGAGTTTGACAGGTAGTGCGCCATTATACCGAAATTTTAACTGCCCCACACAATTCGACAGAGAACCATGCTCTGCATCTGTATGCACGTTAAACTGGCTTGTTTAATGCATACAAACCTTGAAGTAAGCGCGCAGTGGAAGATTTCCGCCTTAAAGGTCTACTTATTAGCTATGGGGCAGCTATGCTATTCGAATGTACAGATACAACACTGTTCCAAATTATGCGAGTTTATTGACATAATGTGCAAGCACAATTAGATTACATAAAGAAAGATTGTTCGATGATAAACTCGCTGAAATAAACATTGTCTCATCACTTGGGTCAGTTTGATGGATATTAGTTTAACTAATTAATAATAATGAACTAAATCTGTCTTTTGACTGTCAAGTCACTTTTCACGTAGTATAGACGAGAAAGATGAACAAAATATAAATGAGTGAGTGAGTGCAAGATCGGAACTTAAAACTCCTTCTCCTCCATATCGGGGTTCCTCGGACACCTTCACAAAGTGTCTACCTTGAGGAAAACAACTTCCTCTCTCTGGGTCAGGATCCAAAATGCGCTGCCTGAAGGGCTGCGCGGTTGCGCCGAGGCATCCGTATTATGTCATTGCGTAACCGATTCTATTGACCTCTGGTGGCAAAATTAATAATGATTCCATCAATCTGGCACAAATAAAACAGAAATATAACAAAATGACGGCTCCGCGCGCACTACGGTCCATACTGGCCAAACCAGGGTTGGAGATGTAAAGTAATATAATCTTATATATAACAATATAATCCCCCTGGCAACTTGCATATAAGAACAGGTCTTGACTTGACCATCAGACGAGGTGGAGCCTGGGCCACTGATAATCCTCCCTGGCACCTTCATGTACAAGATGTCTTTGTGACCAGTAGATGAGGTGGAACCTTGACCACTGAGAATAATCCTCCAAGGAAACCATTTCTTCTCACTCTCCATATAGACACCATCCCCAAACACATCACGTGTCCAGGGACTGAAGTATGATTTAGTAGATTACACACTACCCTGAAGACGGAGGTAGAATCGGCCTCTGAAACTTTGGTATTTTTAAGATTAACACAGTGGTCAAAAGTCCAAAACTAAGAATGAATGAATCACCTCTGATCAGCTACAAAGTAGATTTTTCTTATTGGCAATCACAAAAAAGTGAAATCGTTCAATTTATGAAGGTGGCCGAGAGTTGCAGACTAATCACAGAAATGACTGATTGGTAAAGTTATTTCCTAACTTACATATTACCTAATAATACAGTGTCATGCCATAAGAGTATGACGTTATTTTGTGGGAAATATTTCCGTGGTCCAGACCTGGCTTTAAACTGTAGTAGGATTAGTCTTAACATCTGGACACAGCAAAGGTTTCAAAAATAACCTTTATCATCATAGTGTAAAAGGAAGAGAAGTTTCCATACGTATCGTATCTCTAATTTAATATTCATCACGCGGTCCTTTATATATATATATATACTATACATTGGATGGTGTATATGCACATACACACACACAAAGATGACCCCACTTCACCTTCCGTGTAAGAGTTTCTTCTTTCTATTCTGTCATCGTAACCTCAATCGGCCCATGACGCAACGTATACGCACTCTTAGGGGGCAAAAACTGCAACTGGTCATTGAATCAGGAATTGAAGATACTGGTATGGTCCGCAAACACCTTCTGAGCCTGCTATAACTTTCCGGTTTATTCAGGTCCACTCCGAGGAAAAGGTAGTTTTAACGTTTTGATAGTGCGGTAACCAATTAACGCTCGAGTAACTTTCACATGAACGGAAGAACACCATGTTTCTATCTTATCTTGCAAACCTTCACGCCTCTGGGTACTGAAATAATAACAATGTTTCAACAAATAACTCCACTGATAGTATTCAGGGGGTATATTTAAGTGCTTGCCGCAAGGTGGCACTGCTTCTTCCTGATCAGTCACTTATATCACACTTAATAATTGCTTGGACGATATATCTACTAATAACAGGGAAGTTGTTAATAAATAAAGACTGTTTTTGTTCTCAGGAACATTTCTTTCTCTCGATATTACTAAAAATAACCCAACAGTCATATATCGCACGAGCCAAAATGAAATAGCTCCAAAATTATTGTTCTTTCTCATAACACAGCTCTGCTTATCAATATTGTTTGTCGACAGTTTTCTATCTGAATTAATTCTTGAAGCTTCATTGGGATATTAACCAGGTAATTTCCGGATAGTTTTCCGAGCTTTCGAGAGCTAACGTCACTCATTTTCAGGGAAGACAACAGTGACGTTAACTCTCGAAAGCCTATCCGGAAATCAGCAGGTTGATATCCCGAGAAAACCTCTTCATCAATTTTATATGTATTAATCATAAGGAAGGATACGAGAGACAATTACATTGTTAAAAATTACCGTTAAATTTACCAGTCTGCCAGTTAATTTACAAAAATCGGACGCAACCGCTTTTTTCGTGCATTTATGTCGTTACTTCTCCGTGTTGTGACTAGAATGAGAAAAAAATATAGCGTTGCTAATCGCTTAGAATATTAAACAAAGACATACACACACTCGTGCATGTTACATAGATCTATACGTGCTTGCACTACGGTATTGATACATACTGTATAGGAAGACAACTTTCAGATTTCAATTTCAATACTTTATCTTACATAAAGATACATAATGATTATAATTTGCAGTTGTGTGCACCACAAATATAGTTTTAAAAACTAATCAAAATTACATTGCTGCCGTCCTTTTTTACGGCAGTTGGATGGCAGCGAAAATTGATACTTTTGACAGTATCGTTTTAAATTTACCATCGTAGACATAGGGTATCGCTGGTATTTTCTTCCCAGCGGTTAACATCAAATTTCAGGACTTGGGACAAATTAGGCTGCCTACCATTAGAATAAAAGCGCAAGGGGCCCATCATAATTAAGTACTTAAATTATTGACGAACTGGTAATGGCAGGAACCCACATATCCATCTTGTATGTTCTGCACATGAATCATTTATATGAACATGAAAAGGGCATCACCGACACACATGTCATATTCATGGGCGCATTTAGCTTGGCAGACGGCAATCACTCCTTGACGTCTGAAACAAAATTAAATCTTCATGAAATGTTCCGGTCGATAGGAACGCTTATATCTCAGGCACATTAAGGTTTATATTAAGCATCGTATATATATATCATATATTCATACTCAAGGACTGACCATTAAGTGGAAATAAAGAAAGCCGGGTAATGTTATGCGAAAGGAAAAAAAAATGGGTCACGATTTTTGTTACTCGTTAATGGAAACAATGTGGTGATTATCTTTATTATCCTATCTCTCCACCTTTGAAAGAATATAATATCTTAATGTGCTTGTGTTAATGATTTGTTGTCGATAAATTATCGTCCATATTATTATTGTTGCATGGCTCTTATTTCTAGTGATAATGAATATTTCATGAACTTATCACTTTTCATCTATATATTCTGAATTTTTGGCAAAAATATCCATTTTCCTCTTTATGTCTTAGAATCTTTCTCCAACAGTTTTTTTTTTCTCCAAGAGGATTCTTTATTTCAGCATTAAGTACGTTTTATGCACAGTAAGGCTAATCGGCTCTCGACCTACAGTTTAAAGTGGCCACATTGTGCCTCCACCAGGTATCGAATCCGGGACTCCTTGATCACAAGGCGGCGACGTTACAGCTACGCCATCGGGGAGGCTTCGAAGTACTTGAATGTTTATTTCAAAATAAAGATATTCTACGTAATAGTTGCTCAGAAATAACAAAATTGGTTCATTTTTACTAGTTTATGATAGTTATTATAATAATAACAATAATAACCATGATTTTTATTATGTCTACTACAAGTTTTATCAATGATCTCATCCCCCCTTACAAAAATTACTTCAGTTTTTTAGCCTAGTTTCCATTTTTTCTTTCAAGGATGCACTTTTATAGCGACCTAACCGCGCAGGGGAAACTGCTAACGGTTGCATACGTCCGTAAGAAAGTGTGTCAGAATTTACGCTAGTTGAGATGACTGCGATAACTGCTTATCTCGTTTTCGTGAAAGTTTGTAGGGTAGTGGTTACCGTTGTAGAATGTCAACCTGATGGTCGTAGGTTCAAACCCCTCCGGTGGAGTCGTTACAACCCAGAAGTGTCCGTGACTGTACACCCTGCACTGCATTTTGCAGACTAACGAGGCTCTGGTTTCCGAAAAATATTTGGACCTAGAAGAGATGGTGAAACAGATAAAGGGAGCCTTCACAAATGTGAACTACGTGTAAACCGTAAAAGTGCAGTCTTAAAAATACGCAGAATGGCGTAACAGATGATGCTAATGCGGAATTGATGTTTAGCACTATTTTTCGAGTCTCCTTACAACTTTATGTACAGCCAGGCTAATTGAGACTGAACCTACGGTTTAAAGTGGGACTTAAAACACCAACTCAATTAAACAAGAGCATTGTAACATTATATGTAATAGCAGTGTAAAGTAGCTACATTGTTCTGCATCTGGAATTTACTAAAAAAAAATAAACAATTAAATGAATTGACACATTTTCATAGGGATATTTTTATGTATATGATACTCTAACGATAATTGTATACTGCTTCAAAGGCACTGACAAATATTAATGAAATAACTATTTATATTTGTGGTAATTCAGGACATACTAATTTTACCCCTTTACCCACTCCAGTTCAAGGCAAGGATCCCTCCGCAAATATCGAATGAAAAGTTTTCATGATGTGCAATTCTCCATAAAATGGTTGCGCCGGGTATCGAACCTGGGTCCACTTGATTACAAGGCGGCGACGTTACCCCTAGGCCATCAGGGAGGAAGAATTATTTTTGGGAAGTCTGACGAAAGGAAAGTGGGGTCGGAATCACTGTGCAATGTGCCTCTGTCAGGAATTGAACCAAGAACCACTCGCCATCAAGAGCGAGAGGGGGTTCTCCCTTATCGCACAACGCGAGAACAACCTTGCGTTCTGACGTCACCACGGAATTTTTCATTGTTAGCCTAAATGCCTAAGTTGTTAGGTTAGGCTTGTTAAGTTTAGTACCCTTAGCATTAACTAATACGTTTTCAGTGTATTTATGCTAAGAGAACCAAACTCAACAGACCTAACCTAACAACGTAGGCATTTCACATCTTACGTCAGAACACGAAGTTCTTCACCAGCTGTGCGATAAAGGGGACCCGAGTAAAAGGCTTGTGTTGCAGCTACAATAAACCGCGTTTTCCATCTTCCTAACTGCTTCTCCAAATACCAACATACAGTACCTCACTTCAGAAACCCAAAGCAGGAAGCATACAGAAGACAACCATCTGACAGGCTCGTTACTAGCCTGTCAAGAACCCGGCTGTTCGATCCTCGACGGAGAAAGCGACCAATCAAAAGTGGAGCGCCTCCTTGTTCTTACCTTGTTCAATTACAAGTTACTTTTGGGCGTGTGCGACAATACAATATAGAAGCTGCATGTAGCGCGGTTAGGAGGAAAGTACAATGGACGAGATGTCTTATCGGCGCACCGCCTTTTTCCAATTTACACCCGCGTGGGCGTGTAGCGGGATTTGTTGGAAAGTTGCCGCGTTTTGTTGTGTGTGGGGGAAAAGGAAGGTGCTGATGCAGCAAATACAAGCGCCAACCAGACGCTTGCATCTTCGCCCAGACCAGAACGAGACGAGACTGAGATGTTGGACCGTTGAGTGCGAATGTCGTCAAGATGTTCGGTCACCTGCCAGCAGGGGCGTGCCGTGAATTTTCGTGATAGGCAAGCGATGGATCAGTTTTCATTTCGGCTAATTAGAACATTTTCAAATGTAATATAAGGGGGGTAAATTTGGATCCAAAATTATCAAAAATTGGGCGTTGGTGATTTTTTCTAGGAGGGTATTGAGGAAATGGGGGGGGGGTTGTGAGGTGTGTGGATAATAAATCACTGGTATACACACAGGAGGGAGATGAAATTGTAAAGGGGGCTCTTGCTCCCCCCGCTAACCCGCCCCCTACAATTAGTTTGTCGTATTTTTCCTGCCTTAGCCTTTTTTAAGCAATATTGTGCCAAAAGAGGGGTTATGTCCCCACCAATCCCCCCTTCCTACATTACTGCACGAGTGTGATTTTGGGAATGTTCATGTCTTTGCACTGCATTGTGGAAATTACTGAAGTCATTCTTGCCTGTAAAGTTCCACGTTCCAACAAAATGATTTGTAAATAACATTGCTACTACATAACCACACAATACGTAAAAAAAAAAAAAAAAACGGGCCTCGGATTCGATAATCGGTCGACTGGTTCGGATCCGACTTTAAACTGTAGGTCGAGTCCCAATTAGCCTTTCTGTGCATAAGGTTGACTTAAACAAATTCAAACATAATATTGTTTTTTACTGAGACACTTTTAACTACTATAATGAAAATTTTCCCGTTTTTCTTACTTGATTTGGTTATGTATAGTTCGGGACACGGTCTCTCATGATTCACCACCTCCAACTTTTCAAACAAGTTCTTGAACTGAATGGTTCTCAAAGAAGACCCCTAATCGACCTCTTACCATCACCACTCCAAATCGATGGGCCGTCTCGTTTGTGAACCCTGGTGGTTATTTTCAAAGTAGACCATACTTTAACACAATATAGCAAAAACACGGCACGAAAGAACAGAATAATACAGGACGATGATTCACTAAAGAAAACACGTATCCGCAGCTCCTACTCTTCCTCACCCTGTTTGCAGTGTTACATACCCTCTATATATTTCGGAGTTACTGACCGCATGACGGATATGTCCAAGTATTGGCTGGTAATTTTATTTCTAATAAATACCATACGACCGGTACTCATTGACTAACTTCATAAGCTAATTTGTTCATTACTATTAAGTTTCACACGTGAATAATCGTACCGAGTTAGGTGATGGTACGGATGCATAGAAAATTCTGGAAGTTAGCAACACTTGTGGCCAGCGTGAACGAGGTATTTGGAACACCCTTGCCAAAGACGAAGCGGGTCGGGAATCGCTTGCGGTCGACCTTTTATTCGTGAAGGAGGAAGAACTGTGACCATGCAAGAACTGCATATAAGTCACTCGAAAAGCGGGGAGAAAGGCTAGCAGTCCTCTTCCTTCCAACGCGGATCAGCTATGCCGCGTTGCCGAGCCTCGTGAAGGGCGCAGCCGCTTTATGTTTGCAGCCAATACGAAAGGAAATGAAAAGTCTGCATATGTAAATATGTTAAAGTAGATAAATTCCATTCCAAGGTGTATTAAGGCATTGAAAAAATATGAACTTAAGATATCAAAATTGTTTTTAAAAAATAACGCAAGCGGCGCTTGATCTGCCTTCCTTTACCGCACGCTTCTGCCTGCCAGACACAATATTGAAAACATGAGATGAGTGATACTTCGTGTATATTGATGTCCTACACGTATTGCGAATTTGTATTTTTGTTACTTTATGTCGGTTTCTTCAACTTTTGGCTAGTCGCGACGACGAGAATGAGATGAAACTAATGAAGGGACACGCCCAGGCCGGGGCTCGAGTCCGGAAAGTTTTGCTGCGAGAACGAAAGTCAACCATTTAACGCTCTCGCTTATAGTCGACGGATTTAATATGGTGTGTGTGCGTGGGGGGGTTATGTGTAAACATAATATTCATTGCGTTATTATTTCTACCACCTGTAGAATTCAAATTACATAATTATACCTTTTGAAACATAATTGCATCGTATTACTTATCGTTATCATCTTCTTTAAGAACTAAAGTTGAGTATTACATTTTACTGTTTGCACATAGAAGTAAAAATGGACAATATGAACAGCGTGGACAGTGGAAATGAACAATATTGAATATATGAATGACATACCAGCACGGGATTAGGAAGGGACCGAACCGGTCCATCGACCCCTCCCCCCACAAAAAAAATTGCATTGCTTATTTCAAGTTACAGAAAGGAGAAAGCTTGTTATCTTCATTGCTAATAACAAAATAGAATTCAGTTAGTCAAACTGCGTTAGATCGAAAAGATTGAATGCAAAATTCAGGAACGAGATTAGGTTTTCATATTCCATCATTACAAAGAGTAAATAAATGGCTCCACAGTTTTCAAAATTAAACAAAAAATGCGAAACGTTTCAGGAAATAAAACTGACTAAAATTAGCCCTTAAAGCTTTTCTTGAATAAGTGTAGGAGTTAATAACAAAATAGAATAACTATGCTTTTTAGTGCACCAACTGTATGAAATCTAAAATAATAATAATAATAATAGGCTAATAATGAAAAAAAACTGTGCTAGATATTCATTCAATCCAGTGGCTGGAGTAAATATAATAATAGTACAGCAATTCCAGAGGTAAGAGATTGACACTTTAGAAGCAGTTTTTATTTATTTATGATTCATGAAATATGTAATGAAAAAATATATAACCCAAGAAATTATTAGTAGTAGCCCTTCTTCTTGCACAGCACAATTTCTTCAAATGTACTCTGCCAGCACTATATAAAAAAAAAAAATTGAAGGTAACAGATTGACGCAACTGGCAACCTATGAATCTGGATTTTCTGAATCAAAGTTAGTGGAATAGTACTTCAAGTAATCTTTTTGTAGGCAAAATTTAGAGTTTAGAAACACATGTATTGTGTATATGCGCAATCTAAAGATATTCTCCCTTAAAACAATGTACAGCACATTGCTCTTCGCTGATAGTCATAAAATTTTGACCATCAAGGTTTACATTTTTCTGGAATTGCTCAGAAATAACAAAATTGGTTCCTTTTTACTAGTTTATGATAGTTATTATAATAATAACAATAATAACCATGATTTTTATTATCTCTACTACAAGTTTTATCAATGATCTCATCCCCCCCTACAAATATTTCAGGCGACGCCCATGCATACCAGCAACAATTGCGTGCTTACGCTGATATTTCGCACCAAGATATGGGGGAAAAATCATTTTAAAGTGACACAATGAAGACGTTCCACCTAGTTATCGCAGACATCTCAACTAGCGTAAATTCTGACACACTTTCTTACGGACGTATGCAACCGTTAGCAGTTTCCCCTGCGCAGTTAGATCGCTATAAAAGTGCATCCTTGAAAGAAAAAAATGGAAACTAGGCTAAAAAACTGAAGTAATTTAATATCGCACACATATTCCACGATGTGTCTCGCGTTACGACACATTAAGGTTTATATTAAGCATCGTATATATCATATATTCATACTCAAGGACTGACCATGGGCATTACGTAATTATTCCTGTTATAATTAATTAAGTGGAAATGAAGAAAGCCGGGTAATGTTATGCGAAAGGAAAAAAATGGGTCACGATTTTTGTTACTCGTTAGTGGAAACAATGTGGTGATTATCTTTATTATCCTATCTCTCCACCTTTGAAAGAATATAATATCTTAATGTGCTTGATGAAATTTTTTTTTACGACATTTGTGTTAATGATTTGTTGTCGGTAAATTATCGTCCATATTATTATTGTTGCATGGCTCTTATTTTTAGTGATAATGAATATTTCATGAACATGTTAATTTCAGAGATTTGCTCATCTAAGTATTGCAATCATAACATTTACAATGTTCGCTAAAAATAGATCGACCATTGCTTTCACGAAAATTTTCTACCCAGCTAATCTACACCAAGGTAGATAGAGATTAGGTAAAGCCATCCGAAGATTGCCGATCTTGCACGAACCCGTGACGTCACCGGAGAAGCAATGAGCTCGGCTGAAGCAGACGGCCCCTAGCATTTATATGGGAGATTCAGAGAGTGAAAGTATATTATTACTTTTAGGAGGGGGGAAATATTAATTGTCATCCTCCAAGATGGTATTGAGGCATCCTTTTAATGATTAGTAACATAATTGAAAACGCGCTACTTTTAAAAGGGGGCAAAGTACATGTGAAAAAATGTATTTTGAAAATCCATATTCCTGAAACTTTCTGACCGATGCACTACAAAGAAAGTTGCGTGTTCTCCTTTAGAATTTCGTCATTTTACAAATTGTAATATAATTTTAACAAAAACGTGGCATGCTAAAGAAGAATTAAAGAGTTTAAAAAAATAATTGATTAATAGACTTAGTTTATTTTACTTCGCTTATCTGTCACATATGGCTAATCGCAAAGATGAGGATGTGTGATGATATGATGAAATTGAAGAAAGGAAAGTAGACCCATGCCCGGGCGGGGATTCGAACCTGGGGGCCCTTGGCATCGTAATGCGTTGTGCTAACTACTTCGCCACAGAGGTCAGCATTACAAGGAAATAAACAGAAAATGGCACATATGTTTTAATATGCGAGAAACATTTGCGAGGAGGTTATTGAAGTAACAAATAATTATACAAGACGTTGTGATGAAAATTATTAATATATCTGAAATATCGAGAGTTGACCTTGCAGTCTCTAAATGTACTTTTGGGGTTACGCAAAACCTTTACTCAAAATTGCTAGTGTAAATTTATAAGCTATTAAAATTTAAAACTTATTCCTGTTCGAAAAAAGAAACTGCCAAGTCAAATTAATATTTCGTAGAAATACATATATTTTTCTTTCATGAGAATATTTGGAGGGGGGTGGCTTGGGAAGGCTATAACCCCGGATCTCGATCTGCAAAGGGGCTTCCAGTGGGAAAACATTGCTATGAAATAGTCCAGAAGAAGGAGCGAAATGATTTTTTTAAAAAAATGGCTCAAGAATACAAAGATATAAGTGGACATTTGACAAGCTTAGTCTAAAACTTACAACTGAAGTCGTACGTGTGTGTGGGCAGGGGGGGGGGGGTTGGCTACGCGAGGTAACACAGTGGAATATGATTCACAATAGTAAAATTAAAATAAATATGTGGGAACAATAGAAATCAAGATATGTTGTAGCTAGTGACGGCGCAATAGTAAAGATGGAGGGGTAAATCATATTTTCCCGGGGCAATCATGTTTATTATTCCGTTACATACGACACAAAAATGCATATTTTGGCTAAAAGAGCATTCATTCATTTATTTATTTTTGTCGTTTTACTGGGGGCAGATAAGAGAGAGAGAGAGAGAGAGAGAAATTGTCGAACGAGAATAGGGGGCGTTCCTGCCCCCCCTCCCCCCGTAGTATGTTCACTATATATGCTGGAGAAGAATGCACCAATTAATACACTATTAAATAAAACAGATAGTTTTAAAATTTTTAATCAAATTATTTGTGAACTATGATTTAAATTTAGAGAGAGCATATTTAATTGGGATGAGTTAACTTCTAAAGCCTGCCATTTCCGAGCCTTCTTCTGGTGTAACTGCACTGCACTTTGAGCCCTAGCTGCTGCGTTCAGGTGGCGGAACGAGCAGAATACTAAGTAAAACAAATATGTGACAAATATATATATATAAAACCAACGTGTTGAAGCTATTGACGGCGCGAAAGAAAAGACAGAAGAGAAACGTGGAGAGTGCAGTGATATTTTACGGGAAGCAGCAGGCACGTATCCAGGGATTCCCTTCGGGGGAGGCTGAACACCAATTTTTAAAGGGGTATCACAATTGTATGTTTAAGGCCAGTGGTGGAAATTGGGTTCCAAAATGTGAGGGGGGGGGGAGGGTGGGTAGACAAGAAGACAAGCATTAAGAAGCCATAGTGTGATAGTGTGGAGGCAAAATAATGGGGAGCAACTATCTCCTAAATCGTCGCCACTGTTTAAGGTTGTCATTTTAATCAGAACGTGAAATCGGGACTTTTTCTACCACTCAACTCCTCTGTTTCCATGCATTAACATTGTGTGCCGGAACCATCTCAGTATGTGTGTTTGTCCATTTCTTCTCATCAGGCATCAAAACATCTATGTTCCAGAAGTGTTATTACGAAGGTGTTACACATGCACGGAATGCACAATCCACTCGACAAGGCGAGATTCAAACTGTGTGCTGGGAACTGGACGCAGACAGTTCACGGATATTTCTCTCTCATTCGAGCCTGAACACCACTAATGTGTCTTGTCTTCCCATGTGTGCAGCTCTTATAAAAGCCGAAACCCACCAAATTGTTCATATTCAGGCCTAAGCACTCGCAAGTGTTCAAAATTGTCTGTTGAGTGTGTGTCGAACCCAGTAGCCTTAAACAAAAGTATTTTTTTTATGCCATGAAATTCTCGGACTGCATACACAAATCATCACTCAAAACTTTGATTTTCAGTTGATCTGTGCAGCTTATTTTTTTTATTAATAAATCGCTCAAATTCCCAGCCCAATACTGCCGAAATATTCACTTTAGAGAGAGAGACCTTCGATCTCTTCGTCTTTCGACCCGAACTACTCGTAGCACCACTCGAAGTTCTGCTGTCGCCAATGTCTTTAGCTTTGGGACCGAACTGGAACTAGTAGTAGACTTCGATAATTTACGGTATTTAGTCCATTTCATTTTCGAATCACTAGAACTTATAAAGCAACCAATGGACACTGACTGATCACTAATCGACTGTATGAATTGTCATACTTACCTCTGAAGTCTCCACCTATTCTGTTGTACAGATCAACCGGGAAATTGAAGCCGCGTATTAATATCCTCATTATATTCTAGAACGTTCCGCAGATAAAACGATTCGTAAATATTGACAGTAGTTCGACTCCTTCTCTTTTTCAAGAACGTTCCCTCTCGCGCTTTCCAAAGATTAAAAAATTACAATGAATCCGAATCGCCCTACGTGTGGCGCTACCTTTGTTGTGCAGCTTGCAAATGCTGACAAGTCTCTACATAGAGTTCAAGTTCGCTACGACAACACCGAAAGCGTAAGAAAAGTTTACGTGCAATATTATCAACAGCAGGGTTATAGAACATTCTCCGTCTAGCCTTGATAAGTATTTCTCTCCTACAATTATCGTCACATTATTCAAGAAGACAACAACCTAATTTTATGTAGTGTAAACTGAAAAATTTCCTGGTGGGGGGAGGGGGGGCACGAGTTACGATCCCCACCTTGGATACGCGCTATAAACAATAACAGGGTTATAGAACATTCTCCGTCTTGCCTCGTTAATTATTTATCTCCTTAAATTATCGTCACATTATTGAAGAAAACAAAAACCTAATTTTATCTCGTGTAAACTGAAAAATTTCCTGGGGGAGGGGGCTCGAAACACCTGATGCCCACCTTGGATACGCACTATTAACAATAACAGGGTTATAGAACATTCTCCGTCTCGCGTCGATAATTATATATCTCAAATTATTATCACATTATTCAAGAAGCCAAAAACCTACGTAATTTTGTCTAGTGTAAACAAAACAATTTCCTAAAAGGGGGAGAGCTCGAACCCCTGATCCCCACCTTGGATACGTGCCATTAACAATAATAGGGTTATAGAACATTCTCCGTCTTGTCTCGATAATTATTCCTCTCCTTAAATTATCGTCACATTATTCAAGAAGTCAGAAACCTAATTTTATAAGTGTAAACCGAAAACTTTCCTTGGGAAGCGGGGGGGCCTCGAGCCACCTGATCACTACCTTGGATACGCGCTATTAACAATAACAGGCTTATAGAAAATTCTCCATCTTGCCTAGATAATTATCTCTCAAATTATCACCATATTATTCAAGAAGCCAAAAACTAATTTTATCTACCGTAAACTGAAAATTTTCTAAAGGGGGGTTTGAGCCCCCTGATTCCCCCCTTGGATCGAGCTGTTACCAATAACAAGGTTATGGAATATTCTCCGTCTTGCCTCGATAATTATTTCTCTCCTTAAATTAACGTCACATTATTTTATTTGACACCACAAGAAACAAAAAATCTCATTTTATCTAGTGTAAACCGAAAACATTTGGGGGGCTCGAGCCCCTAAGCCCCCCCTTGGATACGTGCCTGGGAAGCAGTCACGTTTATTACACCCTTACATTTATATACAATATTAAAAGTTCTGCTTTTAGATCTCGCACAATGCCTTTTCACAAAAATGGGCAATACCGCATTTTTTATATCAGTCAAGCTGTGATATTTTAGATTTATTCCGTTAGTTTTCGGATAATAGTTTTTACAGTTTTCCATATCATTTAGGCATGATTTCAGCTGACAAGAACAAAATAATCTTATTTCAAAACATAGAGCAAAAATAAATCCAACGCGCTTAAGTTAAAACTCCCTTACATTGGAAGCCTGGAGAGAACAAAACAGGGGTTCATTCGTAACACGATTTCTTGAAAACCATTTTACACATTTGAATCAACTTTGTGATAAATTGATTAGAAAGGATGAATCTTGACAGTAAAAGTTGTAACTTTTCCCCTGCTACTATATTTTAGAAGATATTCGTTGTCAAATATCTCAATATTTGCATAAGGAACCAGCCTTTTCCGTGCCGAGTGTTTCGATGATGACGTCATGCATCCACGGACAACTGCGCATACGATCTGCGCCGCCGAACGAGCACCCCCTGAATCTACACGCTGAAATAAAGAAACCTCTTGGGGGGAAAAAAAACTGTTGGAGAAAGATTCTAAGACAAAAAGAGGAAAAGGGGTATTTTTGCCAAAAATTCAGAATATATAGATGAAAAAGAGTAACATATTCACTGATGCTTTAGCAGGAGCAATTTTATAGTAATAAGTTGATACATTGCAACTATTTTTGAGACGATATATTATCCTTACTTAATAAGTATGTATACTGTAAAATATATGTGAATACAGAATATGTTGGAATGTTACTTGCACTTTATAGTTAATAGTAGTTGCACACATTGAGCACATAAAATACATAAAAGTAACTCGGTATTTGTAGGAAGACATGTAATAATTCATTGCGGACATTTTATGTTTAGAATTACAATCTTATGAATATTACATCAAAATGTGACTAAAGTAAGAATCACGAACCTTCCGACCCTCTGTAAACAACCGTCTCACTTCGAGTAACGTATCACTCCGCGCCAGCTGTTCGTGAATGGTGCGGCCATCATATGCTGCTCACTCGCAACCTTTAATTTTACGTAACATGGAAAAATGTATTCTTATTTTAACTAATCTACACATTGAAGTATAATACATTTTCTACAAGTGATTAAATACGTGTTCTTGTTCAAGAATGAACATATTTTTCTACGCCAAAAGTTCAATTTATCTGACACTGGGTTAACAGATCCCCCTTCCTCCCTCCTCTCTCAGTATGACAGTGCCAAAGTTATACAAGAGAGAGAGAGAGATTCGTTTCGGTAAATTCAAGCCTTTTGGTTTTATTGCTTCCTTCTCCACCAACATTGTTGACATGTAGAGTATTGTTTTCTCCTTTGTGCAACAAATATACCGCCAGTTTTAGCAGGAGCTAAACAAAGATAAGCCGGGGAATAAAAAGAGATTGTTTATCTTTCTCTCGGTTTCTCGTGCAGTAGAAAACAAGAAGACGATAATAAGCAAATTATTTACGCACGTCTCATGCAAGTAATGTATTTTCTTACCTTGATTCAGCAGTTCCTTTTTTAACTTTAGGCATTTTCGGCGCTAGACATCATCCTGTCAGAGTACGGTCTGTCAAATTTGCTTCCCAAAAAGGAACTCAACGTGGCACAAGAGGCGATTTAACGTCGACTGCTAAAATTGGGGAGATCGTCATCAATCATCACTATCAACATCTTCCCCACAGTGGACAGGACGGCTCTTTGATTGAAAGAATACGAAAGCACCTCGCGTTGTATTGCGCTTATCTCAAAATCGGTGTACTTGTTTATACGAGCAACAACGTGTTTTTTTCGCGGGACTCGCAACTTGACCGGTCGTTTTCCTTTCTTTCACAACACCGTAAACACAAAGACGCAGACACACAATTACACTTGGACACCAACTTCACTGCTTGCTCAGGATAGCACCGACACAACGTCACATAAACGTTAAGAACAACCTGCTTCTTACCACTTTTCAAACGGCTGTATTTCCGAAAGACTCTGAAAACAAGGGAGACCTTCCTGCTCGCATGGAAGTCGCCATGTTCGAAACTGGCGCTATTTTCTTGCTGTTCACGTGATCGATTTTAATTTATACAATAACCACGTATTATTATTATAAACAGAAACCTTTAATGAAAATATATTTTAAAATATATAATCAAATGTAATTTACACGTTTTTCTTCCATTAGCGTACTTTCATAGAACGGACTACATGATGCGGAAGAAATCCGTTATTAGGCTGTTGCCAACCTCAATACTTCTCACTAAGTCAAGTACAGAAACGGAAGTGGTATGTCGAATGTCGGCATATGACAGTGTGATTTCATGTTGTCAGTGACGATCCTCCGGGTATGGGGTAGGGGGTGGGACGCAGGAGTCGATCTATAATCCAGAGGTGTTCATTATTCGGATGGTGACATCCTCACACTCCGGAATACTTTTGCGGGTGAAGGAGGGCAGGCCGTAGGGTGAGGGAGGTTGATTTAAAATGAACACCTCTCAACAAGAGAGAAGAAAAATGTGACAATATTTAAAAATTCACCTCCAAATATGCATTTTATTTTATATGTAGCGTACAATAAAATGTAACTGCCTCAAAATATTTCTGTATTCTACAGTCTTCTTTCCCCACTTTTATGCTTCTCTAAGTTGCCGTTTTAGTTTCCCTTGGTGTCATTGCTGCATAATCCAGCATATTTGAACGGGATGAAAAGGACATACGAGTGTGTTTTTGGATGAAATAACTTTAGAGATGTTGAAGTACACTCTGGAGGATACTGGAATGTGTGACATTGAGGTGTAGATCGACCACGTTGTGACACACACATTTGTCATTAGTTACGAGACGATTAGGGATAGGTGATCTTTAAATTCCAAATTAGTTAGCCGCCCCCGTGACGGAGTGGTTAGCACATCGCGCTACGACGCCAGGAGTTCCGGGTTCGAATCGTGACTTAGGCATGAATGTTTGTGAATATCCATTCATCGATTTCATCATATCATCATCATTCATCCCCATCTTCGCAAATTAGCCATAAGTGGCACAAGAGGGGAAGTAAAATAAAGCAAATCAATCAAACCAAATGAATTATTTCCATTATTTTTATATAATTAATAATTATTAATTTAGTCAATCAAATAATATGTATTAGCTTACTTTCATTATCTATAATAATAAATCATAACACTTTCAAACATCAAATAAATTTAATGAAGAAACCCCGGTTTCAAAACGTAATTTATCTCAATGTGTCACATTCTTCTAGGAAGGTTTTTAGTGAAATATGAGAGAAAATTAATCCTTTGGTACGGAACCGTCTTACTCCTGGGGGATAAGATGTAAATTTTGTATCTGATTTTTTTAATTTAGCGTTGCTTTTCTTCCACTTTTGGCTAATCCAGACGATGAGAATGAGTGATCGTCAGATGAAATTGATGAAGGGACACCCACAAATAACACCCATGCCGGGATTCGAGCCAGGGAACTTCGGTGATGAGTCTGAAAGTCGCCTACGAAGCAAGATGTACATTTTTTTTTGCATCTTTCAACAGGTGATCAGTGATACATGCTTATTCCGCATCTGTTGACAAATGGAATGTTTTTACACCTTGTAGGTTATGTGGATTATTTTTTCGTAAGTTTGCAACACTGTTAGGGTACACGTGCTTTTGTTTACAGAAGGTCTTAAGTTCTATGATTCTCACTTTACAGTGCGCAAATTTCCTCACTTGGGATATACTTTTGTATCGCACGCTCTCTATAAAGATGAAGTAGTTAAAATATCCTGTTTGTATTTTTGGATACTTTACGTCGTCTCTCTCTCTCTAATGGGGACGATGAAGATGAACAGTGAACTAACACAAATAGACGAAGGATCTAACATGATTTAACGTTTACGCCGCGCTCAGGAAGCCCTCTTCACCGATCGTAACAACAAAAAAGCCCTTGAGTGCACTCTTGACGCCGAGTTGAAAATTGGATTACCAAAAAACACTTTTTGAGAAATTAACACTCGCCTCAAGATAATAACGTGATATTTTTAATGGCAATTACTGATACTATCATTTACAAGGATGTTTGATGGTTAGCTTTGGTACCTCTCATCTCGTGAATGAGAAAGTCGGTTTCATTCTCGTCTCGGTCTTGAAAGAAAACCTAGATATTGTCTCGAGTCTAAAAAAAAATCCTAACATTCGTAAAGAATGTTTGTGTCGGGCGAAATGTTCATATACCTTACATACTAATTTACTGAAGCTTCAAGGTTCTCCAGTAATGCTGTAACGTTGTAATCAAGAGGTCACGAGTTCGGTTACCGGTGGAGACTGCATGTCCAGTCCCGATTAACCTATCTAAACATGAACTCTGACTAAAATCAAAGATTCTACCTCACCTCGATTTTGCAAATTTTTATCTCAATTTTTTGAAAATATAGTATCCGTCTAGTGATGTAAATTTCTGCTTGTTAACCAAGATCAAGCTTACAACTCTTTTACAAAAACATTTGTTGTTGTATTCGGATACTCTAGACAACCGGTTTCACTCTTCTGCGCCTCGAGGTTGCGAACATGCGTTTTGAATACATGCTTCAAAATGACAAGTACCCCTTGCGCCAATTGCAGTCATAAACATTGTCCATAACTCGAACAGGTACTATTATTGTCCCAGTTTCCTCTTCAGAGAATACCATGTCTGATAAAAGCCGGTTCTGTATCTGAGAAAGCGTGCTGCACTAAATCTGATCATAATCTCGTTCGTGTTCGCGAAATAACATGTTTTGGATTTCGATTTCGTTTCCTACATCATCTGACCTTTAGCCTTATAATAGCCCCTAAGGGCGGAAGAATATAATGGAGGCATTTCGAATTGAAATGTCGACTATCATTGTCCTATCGGCTTCCATCTCCGATTCAAAGAGGGGGGGGGGGGGGGGGCTCGGTCCTTTGTTCCAAGCCGTTGTGGTCTGCCGCGGGTGGAGAGTGATTTCGGATCTCTTATTCTCACAGTAATGGATTTGCATTATTACCTTTTTTTTTTCTGCAAGCAGCTCCACACATTTCACGTTCCGACGCCCGAACTTTCTTGGGCGTGTTTTCGCAAAGTTTGCTACCGTCCGATTGCCCTTTTCCCCCTCAAGATCTGCATTCTCCCTATTTGCAAAGAGCAAGTCGTGACGTCGAAAGCGAATTTGGCGCAGTTTGTAAATTGCAAATCAGGCTCGGTTTTTTTCTCCCTTCTTCTTCTGGTAGTGCCGGGTGCGCGGACCAATTTGGAATGAAAATACGGCGTGGAAGCATTCGCCGAACTTTTTTTTTGGGGGGGGGGGGAGTTACCACCGCTGAGAAAATGAAGGAATTCCTATGTGCTCCGCTCTTTACGTAACTTGAAGCCGACAGTGAGGAGAAAACATGTTTTTGTGCTTTCATATGGATAGGATAGCCACGCTTTCAGCAGCCTTACTTGCATCATGAAGTAAATAAGGGTTATTAACTCTTCGATATAAAAAAAATAAATCCCGTTAACATTGTTTGCCAGAGACGCGTTAGTTTTACGGATAGCCACAAATTGTAGAAAACCTGTACAATGAAATACGAAAATGACGAATAAAAGAATATGTGGACATCCCGTAAAACGGATAAACGAAAAAAGTGTCCGGATAATGCACTCATTCGGATAATCCGAAAAATTCGGATATCCGGATAACTTTACCTAGCAATCATAGCGGCTTCATTCCATAATATGTATTTCGAGAACGTCAATGAAACTCACCTACGATATTTTTCTTTTCGACGCCTCATGTCGACGCTATGAACCATCGAAAAACGG
Source organism: Lepisma saccharinum (assembly GCF_977018435.1). Classification (NCBI taxonomy): domain Eukaryota; kingdom Metazoa; phylum Arthropoda; class Insecta; order Zygentoma; family Lepismatidae; genus Lepisma; species Lepisma saccharinum. Next base: position 159,527,997 of record NC_139229.1, on the reverse strand, counting down.
AAATTTACAAGGAATGTATGCAACCACGCCGCAAAGGTTCATGGTTGTGTTTCAACTAAAAAAAGGTGAATTTTCAAATATCGTGCAATATAGTTGACAGCGAGAGCGAGAATTCCAGACACTAAATCACATCTCGTCTCGACGAGTGCTTTGGTCTAGTCTTGATTTTGAAAAGGTCGTCTCAGTCTGGGTACCACACCTACCGACGGTCTTGGCACTGCCTATACAAACCTTCAAAAAACTGCTAGATCTTAAATTTCTGAAAATTTTGGATCTTCACATTTGCCAGTTTCCGAGATATTGACAGGAATATGTCGATTGCTTATTCCCTCTCTCTCAGGCGTACTGGCCAAATGTTAAATAATGCTGTTGAAAATATAGATTTAAAAAATATATTAATTGAATCTGGTTTAGAGTGCTGCAGGGAGATAATTTTGCTCGAGCGCCAAATAGTTCGCGTGGGAGACACTAGATAGCGTACGGAATTGAGAGCTTCTTTGCTCGAGCCCAATAATTGAATCGGCAGTTTTAAGAACGGAGTAAGTCCAAAAAGTAAATTTGTGGGAAATAAAAAAAAACTGTATAAGTGGGAGAGTTTGCGTCCAAGAACAACAAAATTCGTACTGGAACGTGAGAACCCTGAGTAGGTATAGAGGAGTACGTGAAAAACAATGTACGCGTAACCAGAACGTGTATAAAATGTAAAAAAGGTGGTGGATTTATTTCCTTCTTAAAACGTATACGTTTTTGCTGGGGAAAGAACGGAAGTAAAGTGTACAATGGAAAAGAAAATATATTCTCGTGTAGTTTACAACACGAAAGTGCACAATGGAATGAATAATACAAAATAATGTCCAAATTTTGGAAATTTGAAGGCAAGTGAAACAACAAATAGTCATTCACCCACCGACTGATCTTCATCGTGGTGAGAAGTTGTAGGCCAAGTTACCATGACGTCGTAGAAAGGTTTTTTGTCGTCTGGAATTTTGGGGATGATTTTCCTAACATCATTCACTTTTCTTTTTTCGTTGATTGCTAATGCGGCATTGTAATAGGTCCGGGATTAATTTCCATCTTACACCTTACGTTGATTTCAGGGTTCTTTATCTTCCTCTAGGGACGGCTTTTTATATCTTTCTTCACACTCACGCGTAGAGCGACGCTTTCCGATGATGTCGAGTACAAAAGGTCATTTTGCCTTTTTTTTGGGGGGGGGGTATTCATTCCCTTCTTAAACCTGCCGATTCAATATGTCTCTGGTAGTGGGCCCTCAAATATGGATCGTGAAGTGAAACGCAGTGAAATTGAAACTTAAGTAAACTTAGTCATCACCTTCATGTTAAGATGTAGTTTATACTCTGTCCCAACTATCTCTGGAGCAAAAAAAACGAAACCAAGCCTCTGCGCAAGTAGTGACGCGACTGTAGTTACCAGCCTTCGCAACAGCGTGTACTGCTTCGCCCTGCCCACTCGATTGCCCCCCCTTCTCTGCCCCTATGAGCGGCCTTGCTCCAGAGATAGCCGGGAGAATGTATAGTACATCTTAATAAATAAAGTGATATATGACAATGAAATAGATGACTGTGGATTGTGAATGCATCCAAGAACCACGCGTTGCAACATAATACCCCCATCCAGCAGTATAAATCTCATTTTTCATGGAATGCATATGGGAAATGCAAGGATCCGCTCCCAGTTCTTAGCGATTGCTGGAGAGTACATCCGTCTTGTCTCCATTTCGCCACAAAACTGTAAATTTGCGTAATCCCTTCTCTCTTTCCCGCCAGCGCGCAAGTTCGGTCCTGGTGAAAGCAGGCCAATGCTAAATCTGTCATTTGCTGCGGTGGAAACACTCGGAGTAATTTAATATCCCGTGCGGGGTGCATCTCTCTCGTGGGTTCCTTCCAGTTGCGAGGAAATACGACCTCGTCCATCAGGCCCTCCTGCCGTCCGATGGCCGTGAATAACGCCGCATTTTTGTTTAATGAAGCCTCCACTTTCAGCGATTGCTTCCTAGTAACGCGTTCCATTGGGCAAGGTTAGGTTGCGGTTTCTGTGGAAGTATTTTATCCGCTCGGTCCTCAAGGTTCCGCTGGCTACATATCAGCAACTCTCGCAGGTGACTTTCAATCTACGCAGAGGAGAAATAATTCCAATATATAGGGTATTTTTGTAGATAACTTTCTTCAATAGAAGAGGATTATTGGAAGTTGTTTTATCCCTACCAATCCCCTCGGTAAAAATCACCTTCCAGGCATTTTGAAAGTTACGGTTTTTCAATGGGTGATGTAAGAATGTACAAAATAATTAATCTTTCTAGATTTTCAACGTTTTAATTAATTCTTTTTTTCATAATTTAATCCGTATCTGAGCACGCTTTCTTTACTTAAGCTGTATCTCTGTTTTACCTATTCTGTATCTCCGTACACTTTATTTACTTAATTTGTATCTCCGTGCGCACCTTTAATAGTGTTGCCCACGGAACGAGACGGGACAGGCTTTTTAAAATTCGAGACGAGACGAGATTGACCATGTGTCATAAGACAAACTAATATTTTCGAGACGAGACAGCATTTCCACGAGACTCCACGAGACGAGACAGGCCAAAGTCTCGTCTCGTGGGCAACACTAACCTTTAATATATCTCAGCAAGACTTCCTCCCTTGCTTATTCTACCTGTGTGTGTGTGTGTGTGTTTCCATACTCCTTCACTTACTTTGTATGCGTTCTTCACTTAACTTATATCTCTACAAGACTTTCTCCCCTACTTCTTCCTTCTCCACGTACGCTTCCTTCCGTTGATCTGTATCCCCGTGAGATTTCCTCCATTACTTACTCTGCTCTCCATGAGCATTCTTCACTTCATTTATATCGCTATGCGCCTTCTTCACTTAATTTGTCTCTCCGTGCGGCTCCTTAACTTGATCCATATTTTCATGTGCTCTCTGCGCGCTTTTTTTCTCTTGGCTGTATCCCTGTATAACTTCCTTACTTATTTTGTATCTCCGTATCTTGTATCTTCTTCCCTTACTTAACCTTTTATCTCCGCACAACTTCTACCCTTACTTGGCCTATCTCCGCACACTTTCTTCCTTTACTTACTCTGTTATCTACGTACGCCTTCTTCTTTTACTTTATCTGTTATCTCTGCACGCCTTCGTCGCTTATTTAATGTGTTATTTCCGCACATCTTCTTCTCTTAAACTGTTACCTCCACACATATCTTCCCCCACTTAATCTGTTATCTCCGCACACTTTCCTCTTTTACTTAATCTATTATCTCCGACTCGGCACACCTTCCTCCTTTACTTAGTCTGTTATCTCCATACATCTTTCCCCATTATCCAATCTGCATTATGCAATCTGCTATGATATCAGCAGCATAGCCAAGGACTCTGGTCGTAGGCTGCAATATAAGTGCAATTCGTTTGATCTCTTCACCATCACTTTCTCCACCCGGCCTGTTCACGGTCGCCTCCATGATGAATGTGACATTGGCGCTGGGAACAAAGCAGGTCAGTGGGCTGTCACATTCCTCCATGCTCCGCTGTCGTTAAAGGACATAACACGACAGCACGCACTTTCTCGGGGCATACGCGCAGGATGCGAATCGAGGCTGGGAACCCGCACACATCATCCATCCATGGGGCTTTGCGCAAACAGAAACAAGACACTCGACGGGTTAGGCAACAGGAAAAAGGATACATGAATTAGCGACTAACAAAACAGGATTTTTCAAGCGGAGGGACAATAGGCTGAAAGTTCATTCAAGAACATATATTTTACATCTTTTTTGTTGACAGGTAAAAGTTAACTTACCCCATCCTGGGGAAGTTAGTTAATCAAACATGTTGTAAAATGAAAGGTGAAATAATTGCTGCCTCATGCCTACTATTTGTACAGTAAGTGGGTCTGCAAATAGGAGGCGAAAGCGTTTACAAATAAACCACTTCTGTTTTTGTTTCTTTTTCAAAGACTGTTTTGTGCCAATGTTTGTTTTAAGCTCATTTTATGCACAGTTGCAATAGGGACTGGATCTTAACCTCACGAATAAAACAGTGGAATAAACTACACACAAAACTGCCGTCAGAGGAATGCTAGCTCACAACTTACAAACTAAATTTAAGAAACAGTTACGGAACAAACAATAATATTATATTTACATCTCAGTCTTACAAATGGACAAAACTATTGTTATGGGCATACATTATACAAAAATTGTTTCACGGTATAGTATAGAGCATGTTCACTATAATAAAGCCATGACGAAAGCCTTCAACTGTAAAGTTCATTATTTCTTACTTCAGCAAGATCTGGCTTGCTGGAAAGTGCGCTCTCCAGTATTCGAACATGCGATACCTGGAATACTAGGCGAAAGCATTATTAATTCGCTTTCTATATACAGGTACGTAAAGGATTAGCGATACAAATGACATCTGTAGCCATCGTAAATGGGGATTAAGGACACTTCTCTAGCAGTCTATATACATTTGAGGTCATTAAAAATCGGGACAAGAGCGAGAGAGCGGACTCTTCGTGACTTGTTGCGACCCTGACTTACTGCGCGAAAAAGTATCGCCTTGTTCGAGAATTTAGTAAATTATAATGACAGTGTGTATGAAAATTTCACCACAATCAAAAATTCTTTACCATGTCATTTATTCAAGGAAATGGCTTATTTACAGACATTATGTGCTATTTAATGTAGTTACAAATTGATGTATTTCGAGGCTCGAGACGAGAACAGGCTCAGAGTTTACAAATCGAGACCGAGAACGAGACGATGGTGCCAAGTCTCGTCTCTGTACTACCATGAATTTTCGTGTTCTTCAGCCTTCATCGCTCCAATTATATTAAAATATTCTACCTCAACAACACTTGGCAACATGTCTTACAAGTTATCTTCGATGTACGCGCTTATTATATCTGCGGCTTGGATCTAAAAGTGCCAATTTCATACTTTGATAACAATTAGACTGCAGTAGAATTCAACTCCGCTGGATGCTAATTTTCTTGTCAAAAAGGTCCAAGTTGGGTGGTCAATAGTTTCCAATCCAAATTATTTCCTATTCGATTTGGTCCCATTGGTACACGAAATAGCACCTATGGGAGGTGAATTTCACTGCAGTCTCATTTTTATCAAATATGACACTGGTCCATTTTCTCGCAGATCCTAGCCAGAACACTCCCCCGTTCCCACGAAAACAGTGGTTTTCTCCTACGCAAAAATTGTTCCAGTACTTTTCGTGTTTCAAGGGATAATTGTGCAAAAATTATACATTAAGAGTTACTAAAAAATACTGTGGCATATTCATACATGATTGTACATATAATATACATTTTGCTAAACACAAATAGATTGTATTTTCAAAATATCGATAGCATAGGAATACCCAGGCCTTTCTTGCAGGTGGGGAGGGGGAGGGAAAACGACACTTTCCAAATGAAGACAATGCTTTATTTTGAATAATCTGAACTGTGTATCATAGGCGTGCGCACGAAGGGGGCAAGAAGGGGCAGTTGCCACCCTAGTACTTTCACTTAGAAATTTAGTGTAGGGAAATCCTATCTGTTATTAAACAATATTATGCTCTTAAGAAAAATGAGTATTTTGAAGCCGACGCAAGTTCCAAGCAACTACGGAGGGGGGGGGGTATTATTTCCTATAAAATTGGAACTATCCAACTTCGTTCTCTACCAAATTTCTAGTTATTAACACTCCCACAAACTTTATTCGTTAGTTGTGTTACCTCTAAGTGTTTGCAGAATAAATTGCCCATACATTGGAGCAGTAGCGGCGACTTGGTGACAAAAGCGAGGAGGCGGTGGGGCAAAGTTAGTTTACTTTTTATTTGTAGACAAAGCTTAGCATTAGGAGGCCATATTGCGGGGGCAAAAAGTGACAAAAGTGTGGGCGGCAACTGCCCCCCCCCCAAGCCCTCTTAATTGCCATCACTGTTGGAAATGAAGGAGAAGGGCAAATAACATTGGTGTCACAGAAGTTTGAATTCTTCTAATACAGTGATATTCGGGGATCCGGACACACACTACATACGCCCCTGTTCCATTCCCATTAATACAATAAAACAGTGAGATGGAATGAGGTTTTCTTTCTACGAATGAACTTTCATAAAGCCTTTTACCTCCCCCCCTCCCCCCACATAATCAGAGGGTCTGTGCACGCCTATGATGGGTATGATATTATTACTTTCCATGAAAAAAGCTCGATGAATAAAATGAAAATTTTCATAACTCGTTGCCCAGGAAGGGGGGGGGGCAAGTGCCTCCGCTGAATACACCCATGGTCGGTAGATATTGTGCCATTGTGTACTATTATAAAATAACACTGTATAATGCCTCCCCAATTGTGTAGTGTAATTAAAGGTCCTGGGGTCGATTTCCGATGGAGTCAAATTGCACAGTGGTTCAGATCTAATTTCAAACTGTAGATCCAGTACCGTTTAGACTGAGCGTATAGACTTAAAACTAATTCTTCATCATTTGAATACCTCACGAAAAGTGTATATTTTAATTTACGTCGCTTTTCTACTAAGCTATGTTAATTTCGAAGATGAGAATAGATAGTTATTGGATTAAATTGAAAAAGATTCATCCAGGACTCGAACCTCTTGTGGCGATATCTAGTCAACCACTCAACATCAAGAAAGAATTGCAACTACTTCTTCCATTAATGCACGACATTGCACACGGAATGTATCATTGTATCAAGAACTGCAGGTCAATGCACTCACTATTATACATAATAGCAGTTTAAATACAGTCTTTGTCTTTATATAATTGCATTTTAAAATGCTCTAATGTAACACATGCTCTAATGCCGGCCAACTGCACCTCAGATGAAAGGAGACAGGTGAAAGACAGGAAATAAAACTGGTGCAAGAATAGCCAGAATGATGAATTCGAGAAAGGAAAAAGTGAAAGTCCAATCATAATGGAGGAAAAAAAACCTGAAGTTTTGTGTTAATGTTTCTAGATGTGTGAATGAGCAGAAGAGCGGAAGATGCACTTGATTGCTTGATTTGCTTACTCGTCACAGCCTTCTTCAATATGGAGAGCAGTGTTGCTAGCTATAGACTGTAAATGTTCCTAAAATAATTGATCACCCCTCACCCCACCATCTGTCGACAATATTGCCCGTCTGTTACCATCATTGTGCATTTAATTGTCGAGATTACTTGGTAAAAAAGAAAACAACTCATGTGCACATTTTTGACTCCCTTCCTTGTGTAGAGTTGGATGAAGAAATGAATATCGATTGATTGTACGCGAAAATTTAACTTCCTTCCCAAACATTGAGATAGATACGTTCTGAACTGGACAAGTACATTGACGTTCAAATCACAAAGACTGATTTGTTGTTTCAAGCACACTTTATGCACAGAAAAGCTAATTGATTTCAAGGCGACGACGTCACATCACGAAGAGGTCATATAATATGCAACAGGGAACAATGACAAACTGTAAGACAACATATCAAAAAATGAGGGATTGAAGAGAAAAGAATACAGATACATCTTAAGAGATAGACAACGAAGAAGAGATAGAGAAGAAGGCAGAAGGTAAAAGTGATACAATGTGGGAGATAAAAATGTGGAAAAAGAAATGAAGATAATGAACTGAGAAGAAGAAAGACAAAATGAAGGGGTAAAATGTAGAAATAAGATACAGAAAAGGGGAAATGGACAAATCGGAACAAAAGAAGGGTTAAAAATGAACTGGAAGAAGAAAAGAATATAATAAAGAAGAAAGTAAACTACAGACATTGAAAAATCGGGGCAGAATTTTTTTAAACATTTATGCAGAAATAAACAGAACAGTTTTTTCCCAGTATGCCTCTCCTTTCATTTACGTCGCTATCAACATCAGCAGCATCTGTGGTTACATATCCGTTTCACGATATTGTAGCGTGTACCAGTCCGAAATGGGGTGTTCATGAACAATAATAAACGCAAAATAGTATGGAATAATGATGGAAGCCATCAAGAAAAGAAATAAACTATTTTGGAAACAGGCGAAGAAGGAATTGTCTGTGCAACGTGCCACCACTCCTTGCTCCGGCTGGTCAGTTGGGAGCACCAGTTCTCACCCAGGGTTCGGGATTAAGAAGATCCACCCTTCCTCCAGGAAGGAAACCACCGAATTGCGACACGTGACAGTAAATAAAAATAATTCAAATACTTTATAATTAAAATGTCCAAAATCTTTAATTACGAATCGCGCGCGTACATACTGATTCGCACAAGCCAAAAATATAATGTGTTGGGTCCTGCTCGCTTGTAGGCAGTGATGAGTAACTTATTTATCACGACAGAATCCGCGCACCGCCTTCACCGTTAATAGCAAGACCTCAACTGCTACCTCAAGCGCGAGGCGCAGCATAACAGATTGTTCTAACTTACAATACAAACTCATAATATAAAATAGCACAAGAAAAACTGATAATTTATATAACACATCAATGTTAATTAGCGATAGTAAGCTAAGGTTCAGGTTGGCAACAATTAAAAATGCCAATGTGGAAGTTTTTACATCGCCAAGAACACGAAGCGTGGTTCCCCTACTCCTAACATAAACAGCCAATAGGAATACGATATTTTATTGAAAAGGAGGGAGAAATACTTTGTTATACTGATTTTATCAAATAAATCATATTTGCCCTTGTACATAAAAAAAATGATTAAATAAAGATTTAGTTTATAACGAAGACAAATTACTTCAATCTTGTACATTGTTGAACAAAACTCGATATTAAAAGCAATGTATTTAACTTGTGCTTGAAAAACAATGAAAACGTTGCATATATTATTTGCAAAAATACGCGAATAATATTATAACGTAAGATAAAACGTAAATATATACATGAATTATAAAAACAATTAAGTATAAATAATTTAATGCAAGTTCTTAACTTGAAAGTATACGAATAAAATAAATGCCAATATACAACTTAAATCTGCCTAACATGGCGGTCGTTACATCTGCTAAATGAAAGAACTGGAAGGAATGGTTAACAGGAAAAGGATCCGAGAAGAAGATATCAGTGATAGATTATATTACATAATACGGTGCTAGATCGGAAGGTTTGGAGGTTACTGCCAGCCAATTTGAGGAATGGTAATTGATGAATAACATCAAAGTTTTCGATTTTTGACCCAGGCCCAAAGAAAGTCAACGAGTTAGCAACACTGACTACATCAAATTATTTTCCGCTTCCCTACTGGAAGGATTCGACTGCATCCAAGTCTCCACACTTATCTCACTGGAAGTGACGATCGAGATACAGAGAAGAGAGAAAGACAAAATGTTGGGAGAGGACGCCAAGAATCGGCCGTCGAAATAAATTACTTCCTCCAGAAACTCAACACAATGGCCATTAGGCAGACGCCATTTAGAAGTTCCTAGGAAATCAGAACTTTCACCACAATGTCTCTGCAACAACGCGTTGCTATTTCTTTATCTCCTCTTCTTTTAAAATCGAAGCAGCTGCTCTGTAATTTTGGAGAAACAATGGTTGCTATTTCTAGCCTAATAATTTCAAGGCTTCCGTATCTCAGAATTATGTAACACGTACAAAATAGCAAATACTGACGTATATTACATTTCTTATCAACCTTTCTACATCATATTCACGTATTAATGTAAACAGATTTTTTGGGGTACGAACTAGCATGTGTGTCGCTACGAATTTTTGTAGGGGAGGTCAGGACGTCGATATATATTGTTTTTATTGTTAAGACTTTTATTCTAAACAGAAAATGAACGAATACCTGGCACAATTGTGTGTGTGTGATTTAATTCAACCTAAACATGAACAATAGTCTACGGATTCTGCCGAGACCGAAAGAGAGTTTCGGTATGATATTTGAAATTGTGGAAAGAGCCGTCAAATTCAAAACTTCATCAAGGAAAGTTGTTCACCACCATGGTATCAATACGCTGAGAACGCATGTGCTGTGGCACGCTCTACATGTTGCTTACACCATACAATACCCACATGTTATTACTATCTTTCTGTCGGGTTTAGTTTTGTTTGGGTCACCCTATATTTCCTATACTCCATATTCTTATTCTATATTCCTAGTCCTAAACCCTATATATTTGTTTGTACAACACCTGTACACACACACACATGTACAAACATATTTCGAGACGCGTCTCATCTCGATATGTCAAATGGGTAATAAGTAGGGACACAAATTTATGGTAAATAAAAACTGAGGAGAGCGGTAAATAAAATTATAGATCAGCGGTATATACCAGCGGTGAAAAAAAAAATGGCACACACTTTTTCATCATGAGAGGAAACAACATACAAAAGAGCTATAAATTGATAAACTTCTTCATTTTTATATACTGTACACATACACAAGTACTTAGCTGTCCAACCAAAAAGAAAACATCAACACAAAATCACTTCATTTCTAAATTGCATATCTCAAGTGATTTATTCATTGTATGTATTTAAAGGATATCCTTGCTGTCCAACAAATAAAATAATCACTACTGCACATACACAAACACAGGTTGAAAATCACATGATGATAAACAAAATTCATTCATGACTGAACACAAATGACACCATTGTTTCCCTTGATTTGCGGGAACAGACTAATCTTATCGCTGCTACAGCTAGCAAGTTCAATGAAACTGGAAGTTGAGTAGACATTCGGGGAAGAAAGGAATGCAGCTTGACAGGGAGCGAAAATTTCGAACTGAGATTATGTGCATCGGAAATCCCAATTTGCAGTGTCTTCCTGATGTGATCGAAGATAAAACGTTCTTCAGCTTCAAGTGGTAGGAAACGTTAGGCAAACGTTTCGTTACAAATCGACAGTTTGCGCGCACAACCTCAATTGCCGGTTTTTGCGTGTTTTCTATTTAATTTGATGATATTTCACGGTTATTTCGCGAAAAAGCGTTCATTTCGTGGAAAAGCACACATTTCGCATTACTTCGCGAATAAAACTCATGCATATTTCATCATTGGGGGTGTAGTTACGTGCAGAATATTCAAAATTGCATATTTTTTTCACATTTCGCGATTTCGCGCATCGCGAAAATTCAATGTCCCTAGTAATAAGTTAAGTGAATACAATTCGAATTTATATTAACGCACAATAACTGAATACAATTCAACAGTGGCGGCGATTAGCAGTTTTTGAACCCAATCGCCGTCACTGTATACTAATGAACAATAAGTGGAAAATTTACACTATTGAACAAGAAGTTAATATAATTCAAATTTACATATCAATGCATGAAAATGTCAATTCGAAGGTATATCACGCACAAAATAACTACCTAATTACCCGTATCGATGGGACAAACGTTTAGAAAATTGCAAATCACTCTGACGGTACACTATGCACCAGCCAAACTGTGTCGCTAAGAATCTGGTTTACGCAAGCATTTTTCCTCCTCTTCCACTTGGTCTACAATGAACAGAGTGACACCGACGTTTGCACGCAACTTTCCAAAGCAATTATTCCTTCCGTCAGTCCACATCCACGTCCTCTCATCAACGAGCTAAATCACTAATCAAGCAGCTCAAGTGGCGCCATCTTCCTTCGGCGGGAATCACGCTTTCGGTGAAAGGCACACGTTCCTGCCATGAAGTGGAAGATCCTAATTGTCTTGAAGAGATTCAAAGAAAAGGGAAGATAAATATTTACACGGTGATTACCAACAAACAAACAGCTCGAGAAGATTAACACGGATGCTTTCACGTGGCATCTTGACGATTGAATTACGTCAAGAACGAAAGCTAATTTGCTGTGAAAGCATTTTGTTGCTTCTAAGGACTCTGGCAAGTCCGAAGCGAGTGATTGTTTCAAATTTAATAGCCTGGTAATAATGAAATAAAGCATTCAAGCAAACTGAATCGAATGAATGCCTTATCGTTGATAAGAACCGACAGTGTTCAACTGCTATACTCTTGCAGTGCAGGGATGTCGCCAACGTCTTCCTTATTGCTCTACACTTGAGCAACCTTTCGTTCTGACATCAGAAGAGGAATGCCTACGTGGTTAGGTTTGGTTCTATTAGCATAAATACAATGAAAAATTATTATTTATCCTAAGAGAACTAAATCTACCTACCTAAACCTAACAACTTAGGCATTTAGTCTAAAATTAAAAGAATTCTCCCGTGACGTCAGAACACAAGGTTGTGCGATAAGGGAGGCCTGTGTGGGGGTGAGGATCGGCTTTTGCTCACCAACACGAGCTGCAAGAATGTCGCACACGCGGAAAGAGAGAGGGGGGGGGATAGTGTGAAAAAGTAGAAGAAAAGACAAGGTAGGAAGAGATAGAGAATAGAGGAATAAAAAAGAGCATAAGAGAAAGAATAAAGAGGAATTTGTGTTCAGCCTCGAGTCCACCCAAACGAAACTTTGGGGCGACGCCACTGTATTCTTGATATTACACTCTCTTGAGAACGACAGAGAGATAAGACTCCATTCTCCACACCACAGTATCGAGAAAACAAGTTTACTATTAATTTGAATTAATTCTACATTCTGGTGAATGTAGTTCGCACCAATTAATGTTCGCTACTTAAAGTCAATCAACAGTGTATGCATGCAGCGCGGATTAGAAGACCTTTCTTCTTCTTTTTTTTAGCTCTCACGCTGAACTCTTGTAAATGTCTACTGAAGCTATGGTTAATCATATTTGAGCGGCTCCACTTACCTACAAGTCACACATGATATAGTAGTATTTTTTAATTGAACTGTAACTGTGAATTTACACGTCTCACGGATAGATTGGATTGAGTTGGTGTTTTTAAGTCCACTTTATGCACAGTAAGGCTAATCGGGACTGGACCTACAGTTTAAAGTGGGATTCGAACCACTAAGTGCCTCCACAGGGTATCGAACCCTGGACTCCTTGATTACAAGGCGAGGACGCTACTATTGCGCCATCGGGGAGGCCCGTCTCAAGGATAGAAAATAATGCGACACGGTGAAATGTAATCTATCGGTTACCAAACCTGCGACTTTTGATTGTAAGACCTTGCCATGTTAACCCGTAACCTTGGAGGTGGGGTAGATTTTACCCTAGCCTTTTTAATATTATACATTAATTCTCTCATCTATAACCCAAGTAATGTTCTGATGTTAATTTTTGTTCGTAATTATCTTACGTGTTTTTACTATGTGTCTATTAACAGTGTAAAATCGTGTCCAGGAATTTCCTAAAGTACAAATTTGTTGGCAGTAAAGCTTTCCTTTCCACAAAAATTATTATATTTTATGCTTTTAATGATGAAATATTATCACATGTGCTTACAAAATTAATTTGATTATCATATTCCATGTAGACTAGAAAATTGTGCCTGGTTATTAGAACAGGGTAGAAAATACCCCACGCCCAAGGTAGCGTGACAAAAATTATATGACAAAGTTGACAGACTGTTTGGAATGTGGTGGGAGTAGGAATAGTTTTAGAACCAATGTCCGTGACACGATCACCCATCATCTTCATCGCCACGTCTGGATTTTTTGGAGAGTCACTTGAAACTGCTCACCGACAGTAAACAGCAACCCTGTGGTTCTTTCATTTTTTCGGTGTTTTCATATAACAAGAGACCTCACTTGATTTAAGGGGACTCCGTGAGGTTATTTGTGGGATCTTGCAATTTTTTATAACTGGAGAAATTGAACGGATAGTGTGGCATAAGCACAATATCATTGTATGGGACATACTTATACAGGGCATGCACGTGCGGAGCTTGTATTGTGCGAATCGATAGCTTACAGCCAATAATAAACTCTTCTGGCAAACATCATCGTGAGGGACCCCGTATATACAATTTCAGTTGAAACTTTTTGGGCAAGTCATGTTATATGATTACTGATTAGTATATATTAATATATTTGTATCACATTCCAATTATGTCGCTTTTTTCATTATTTTGTGGCGCTTTTCAAAACACCCTCCTCCCGTCTCGGGTCTGGCTAGGTTAACAAATGTCTGAATTGTAAAGCCATCCATTGTTTTAAGTATGCTCAGGGTAAGAAACATCTATAGAGCGAGGTTATTTCCGTAACGTCTCTGGTTGTTCTGCATTTGCAGTTTGGAAGCGAGTCACAATTATTGAAGCATCCAATCAACACGTGAGTCGCTGACGTCATTTTAACCGAGCATCTATCGCTAACCGTATTGCTCGCGTTCTAGGCTGTTGGTAGCCTCAATAACTAAACTCGTACTGTCAGCTGAAGATTCTGAGAAAATAATTACTATTTACTGGAGATGAACTTCGAAGATGTATCAACAAAAGATGATACTAAACGATGACTTCCCTCTGGTGTCGTCACTCTTTATACTATTCTTGATTGTTTTTCCACTAAAGACTCGGCATACTTTTCCCGCGGGGGACCACGCCATTGGCAAACTGGCCACTCAAGGAAGTTGCACTGCAACTCGTGAAGCCGTTGTCAAAACATGTTATGTATATACTTCCGCAGTACCGAGGAGAAGTGTAGATTTCCTAAGCGAAGGAGGCTCTCCTGTTTCTTGGTTTTTCTTTCTTTGACAGCCGCGGCATGCCTTTTATGCAGTGTGTACAGAACTGCACGTCCAGTCACCGTCCACGCCTGATTTCTGCTGAGATCATTCGCGAGTGGAAATTAATCTTACACAATAGCGTTGCTTTCTCGTTAGTATCTGTTGCAATTGATGCAGGGCTACTTTCACGTTTCCACCAGTTGCTCTGAGGACGTGAGCTGTCCGGTTTCACCTCCAGGACTGGCTCCAGCGCTTCCAGTAAAGCCTATTAACCTTTGAGCCCTTGAGTTATTATAAGTGATGCATCTTCACACCACTTTCCTTTATAATGTATCCCTCTAAAAGAGCAATTGATGGAATTCTGAATGTAGTGGCTGTGTTGATTCTTAGGGTAGTGCAGAGACGAGAGGAGTCTCGTAGTCCCGTCTCGGGATGCAAATTCTCTCTTTCTCGGTCTCGTTTATGTCTCACATTCAGCGAACAAAACTAAGCATTGAAGTTTCTGTACACCACACACTAAAAAAATATGCAACTGAGCTACCACCAGAAGTGATCATAACAGGAAATTTCTTGGTGTTGTTTAGCACCACCTTTGTCTTGTTACACTATTCGCTGCCAACGACGCCAGGTATGGAGGCCTTTAACACTCGATAACGTGTTGCGTTAGACCAATCAGTGTTACACCACTTTTGGTAGCAATCCAGTTGCATATGCGTTTAGAGTATAGGCGGAACAGAAAGCCTGTCTGTAAACGAACAGACATGTATTTGTTTGTACCAGGGCAACCGCGACCGTGAGGCGAGGATATAGAACGGAAAGGACATAAAAGCGACTGTGGTCTTTCTTAAAGGTACTGTCCCGGCACTCGCCTGGAGTTCAAAAAACACGAAAAAACCTAAATAAGGATGAGCCTAAGACTTTCCGAATACGAGACCGTCATTTTAACCACAACCTAATTCCTTTCGGTAGAGACAATGTTTTTACATTAGCATCAAATCTTGTATTAACATTATCATTGGTCTTATGACATCCCCCTTTTAAACATAGTGTTTCAAAAAGAATGTTCGTCGTACTTCGTATTAAGCAAACTTTATGCACAGATAGGACTGGAGCCGAACTATTGAAATGTGTCTTTTCCCGCTCGGAAACAAACCCGAGATCCTCAACTGTAGAGTTTCTATTTTTACTCTTCTATTCTCACGTCATGTTAGTTCTAACCCAGGACCTTTTGATTACTGATCCAATATAACTTGTTAGTACATCTAAAAGAAAACAATCTGGCGCTGAAATCACAAATCTTCCACCAATTTTCTTCAATTCACCACCGCCGACGTGTTTTCGACTTCATATTTGCATTGGTTGGTTGAATTTTGTTATTTTTACGCCCCTTTTCTTCCACTTTTGGCTAATCGCAACGATATGAATGAATGGTGATTATGATGAGACACACACAAACACATATGGACGAAACAACACAATTTCTACAAAGGATTATCCTGGTTGCAGGTTCAGACGCCAGAGTCTCGTTAGTCTGCAAGCAGTCCAGGGTGTACCTTCTGAAAGGGTCACCTCTTACACCACTCCAGTTTCCGGTCTCAGTCTTGAACAGTACATAATGCTTATTCTGAACGCTAATGAAAGTAGTTAAAAATAAACCCAATCCGCTAAGGTATGACAGGAATCCCTGGATAGACGCGTCCGCTACTTCCCTTCAAGTGTCTGTCAAGATGTTGGTTCAACCACCATAATTCTAAGAGCTCTCACCAGAACTCGATCCCGGGACCTCTCGCACCAAAGGCAACAGCGCTAACCACTTGGAGTTCAAACTAATAACATTTTTGAAAATTTTCAAAATCAAATAGAAGACACAATATAAGTTTTGGAGGGGGAGAGAACAAATAGGTTCCTTCAGCGTTGTGAATCAACGTTAAGAATTTCTGTGTTAATATCTTCAAATTTTATCCTGTTGCCCTTAAAGCACAACCGAAATTCGAACTAAGAACTATGATAATATTTTCAACAGTCTTAATATGTAGGTCAGTGGGGAAACTGCAGGGCAGACCTGAGACTCTTGATTGTAGCACTTGGCTAGCACATTTCGTCGAATTTTTTTTACATGATTTTCTAAATGTTCAGATTTCTCTTTTATGACCTGGCAACATTTCTGGTATTCATTCTCTTCCCCAGGAAAAAGAAATATAAAAATGGCTATCTTGTCTTTTTGTTCTTTTTTCACTTCCCCTTTCTGCACCTTCTGAATTTAAACACGATGTCTTCCTCTCATCCTTCCTTGTGTACTCACTTCGATACCGTTCCTGGTCTTGCAGAGTGGAAAGTACGTTCACTTACTAGGAATGGGTGATATCGAGAAGATAAAATCACATTCTAGTCAACAGACCACTATATCCTTGCTACAAAGATACATTTTTATCCCCGTTAGAGATGATTTTATCCCCTCCCCCCTGCTTCTCGAAAAAAAGAATAAAAAGTCGCATTTTGTATTTTTCTAATATAAAGATGTAGTATCGTTGTGTGCTTTCAAACAGCATTTTCAATGATTGACAATATGTCGGACAACTGTGAAACTAACAGTGTGCATTCACTTTATTTTCAAAAAATACTGAACAATATTTTAGGTATAAACTATTATTCATTTTAAATACAGTATTGCGTTAATTTGACGCTAACAGTTTCTGAGGCGGGAAAATTTGTCCAACTACAAAGCTTCTTATTTCATCCTTCTCACTCGTATTTTGTATTTGTTGTTATTTAGCGTCGCTTTTCTTCCACGTTTGGCTAATCGCCAAATCTTTCTCACTTGTATCTTGTATTTGATGTTATTTAGTGTCACTTTTCTTCCACTTTGGGCTAATCGCGACGATGTGGATGGGTGGTGATATGATGAAATTGATGAAGGGGCACTCACAAAGAACACACATACCCAAGACGGGATTCGAACCCGGACTCCAGTCTCTGGCTTCATCATACTTCCATTAGATCATTGCACAAAAAGGTGAAGTGGATGCAAGTTCACACATAAGATCCAACAAATGTGTAATTAATTTAAATACTGGTTCTGTAGAAACAGATATTTTTTTTTCGGAACTAGACAAGCCTAATACAAAATGAAAATAAAATCAATATGACCATCCTTCTACGAAAGATGCATGCAATGTTCCCCATAGCGTTTCGGAGCGCAACAGAATTAATTCACTTAAAATACACATATCGCCATACAATATAAATCTAGCATTTCTCTAACTTTATATATATACTGATTCCGGGTATGTGGATTTGAAGTATATTTTGTAGCCGTCTAAAGCTTGTCGCCCACTCTGGTGCTCCGGAACGCAATGTAGAACATTCCATATTCCTTTCGGAGAGCGATTTGTCGTACACATTGATTTTGTAAATATTTACACTAATCGTCATTTTATTTGGTGTTAGATTTGTCTTGTGGAGAAACAAATTAATATGTTTTATGGGCCTCTGCAACTTACTAACTGGCTTTACTTAAAGTCTTACTTGAATTTCTGGAATTCAGTTCATGGTACGGAGCAGTCAGGTGTTTAGCGATTCTAAAAATCCCCAAGGACGCCTAACTTACAATTAATTAAAGACATTTCCCATAGGTACAGTTACAATTGACATCCCATAAAAGGCCTATTACAGTGAGAGTTTGAATTTCAAGTCCACTTTATGGAGAGGAGGACTGGACCTTCTGCTTATATGGGATTCGAACTACTCATATACGTCCTTCCACCGAATATCGAACTTATACAGTCAGAGCCTCGATGTGTGGCCCCCTTCCAAGAAACTTTTTACTGGATTACTTAGGGGGCACATACCTTCTCTGCAATCTCCCTGCCCATGCAGATAAGCATCAGCAAATATGACATGTGTAGGCAGGCCTATATTTACACACTCTCCAGTGTCTAGTCTTCTGTTTACAAAAGCAAGACATGTCACTTGCTTATCATGCAGAACGCACGGGTGTCCTTGAATTGGCAGACCTCGAAGTTGTTGGCAGGTTGCTAATGAAGACAAAGCGATATTAACTAGCTCGCGAGTAGCATATGAGCGAGTCTTCTGAACTCCTATTAGCAGCCAACCGTGAAAGGCACGTCTGGATGGATCGAGATATCTTGCTCGCTCGCCTACATCAGACTGTATCATGTCGGCAGAAGCGTGCTCAAAAAAAAGCCCCATTTCTTGTGACGTCATAAAAGGGCAACATAATGCTTATTGCATGGAGAACAATGGTCTCTGTCAAAACACATAAAATGTATCGAGTAGACACGATAGGATTGGCCTTCCTTCAAAGAAATAAATATGAATTACTTTATACTGTTATTCTCAACAACTCAACGTCGTGTAATAGTATTATAGCAGTCGGAGAAATGTTGATTGATTCTTGATTGATTGATTTTGTGTTTTATGTCCACTTTATGCACTGTAAGGTTAATCGGGGACTGGACCTACGGTTTAAAGTGAAATCCGAACCAATACGGACCTCCATCTGGTATCGAACCCGGGACCCCTTGATTACAAGGCGACGACGTTACCACTACGTCATCAGGGAGGCCCTTTGAACAAAAGTGTCAAGGCGCTAATACAGCTCCAAGTGCCCCTGCAAGAAACGCCACTGCATGTCTTAAGAAGAGCACACCAGCAGGTGCAAGGAGCTCGTATTTCCAAAATTACAGTTTCCCCAACTCCAAGAATCCATCAAGTTCATTGTGCACAATCTTACCGGTAGCCTACTCTGGATAACTGGTGCCGGTGGTGCACTGTTACCATTCCCTATGGAACCGTATTATCGGTTCCTTGAGCAGTGCTCGAAGTGGAAATCATTTAGGGAGGAAGAGGTTCTTCAGCCTTGGGGCTAGGTAGAAGACAAATGCTTCCAGGTTTTAACATGGGCACAATGGGGCAGCTGGGAGGATGTTTTGCGTAATTCATCCCCGTTATCCGTGAGGTTAAATGAGATGCGACATTGAGTACGAATAAACTATATGGTCTCTGGGTTTAGAATACTACATGCGCAGCGACGATGGGAATCGATGTGCTGTACACACACTTCAACCAACGTAGAACATGATCTTTGTTTTGTTTTGTTCAATTCAGGATGAGGTGAAGGGTAAGCAATAACGAGCATACTTTTTGCTATTTTTCAGTGGCGTAGCATGGGCATTTCGGGTAGGAACGCCAAGTCCGAAGGAAGGGTCGCCCCTTTTTTGCTTAATGCGTAATTTTCTTATGGAATTAGTCGCCACAGGTATTATTTGCTTGAAGTCAGCTGGGTTTTCAATAAAACATCATCCAAGCATGTTTTAGCTAGAAAATTTGTTTGCGTTCCGGACCGTACAGGACCAAAACTGAATGTAGAACCTGTCCGGCTGTGAAGGACCAGAAATGAATGATGATCCGAACCGGTAGGATCTAAATGTAAGTGAAATTGTAGGTACCACTTACATCTCTCTGGTATGGATTGTGTCGCTACAGGGCAAAGTTCACCGCGATCCTCTTGGTAGTTGTAAAGAAAACACAGGCACACACACTGATAACTATAACTATGTATTATAAGGTATATACACATAACACTTGATTACACTTCCCATGCACTCCTCTCTAGGGAAAACTGTTTACACGAAGTTGCAGCTGGTGTTACAACAACGCGCCACTAATGAAACGTAGCCACGTTGGGCTTACGGTATCCATAATTGTCCGCGACGGTTTCTGGCTGTGTCCCGAGTGGCCTCTCTACGCACACTGGCTGGAAGTAACTACCGCGCTAAAATGGCGGCAACTAGACACCGCGCTAAGATTGAATAGCCAATGGGAGTGCAGGTTACTTAAGGCATTTGAAATACACAAATAAACAATTGAAGCTATATGCAATATAAAATATATAAAGAAAGAATAAACATGGTTACTTTTATAGATAAATCTCCAACATACTCCCCCCCGTTGGAATGTTCACATCCAACCTAACACTAGGGGATACATTGTCAATGCTTTAGCTCATGGAGCGTCTTCTTCCCAATGTGGTAAAGGCACAATTTTGCTTAATGCTCTCTTGTAGACTCCGTCTCTAGTACGAACGGTGACTACGCGCACTAGGTTATCCCTTCCTGGAAACACTTCTTGGACGACGCCGACTCTCCACGAGAGTGGTGGAATATTGTCCTCCTTCAATAGCACTGGTGTGCCAGGCTTCAAATTCGACTGAACGGCTGTCCATTTCTGTCGCTGCTGCAGACTATGCAGGTAGTCCTGAGACCACTTCCTCCACACTCGCTGCTGGAACTGCTGTATGCGCTGCCATCTGGATAATCTGTTGGCAGTCAGATCTGTAATGTTTGGTTCAGGAAATGAGGTTAGAGGACCTCCAATAAGAAAATGACCAGGGGTAATGTAGCTGAATTCATCATGAGAATCAGGGAGTGTGGAAAGAGGACGGGAGTTGAGGCAGGCCTCTATTTGGCATAGCAGAGTTACTAGTTCTTCGTATGTTAGCACGGCGTTTCCTGCTACTCTGCGGAGATGGTATTTCATAGACTTCACTGCACTTTCAAAAATCCCGCCAAATGATGGACTGCGTGGTGGAGAATACTTCCATTGGAAATTCTCTTCTGCTGCAAATCTGTTAATGTCCTTGTTGAATTCTTGTGATTGAAAGAGTTTACGTAATTCCTGCAATTCATTTTTAGCACCATGGAACGTCGTAGCATTGTCGCTAAAAATACTTGCACACTTTCCTCTTCTCGCGGTGAAGCGTAGTAGAGCTGCGATGAAGGCTTGCGATGTCAAGTCTGAGACAATCTCTAGATGAATTGCCCTTGTGGCAAGACAAGTGAAAACTGCAATGTAGCATTTTCTTGTGGATCTGCTTCTTGCGGCCCCGGTCTTGATGTGGTATGGCCCTGCGTAATCAACGCCTACGTGATGGAATGCCTTGCTGGGTCTCACTCTACTGGAGGGTAACTGCCCCATCAGCTGCTGGGCGGCTGAAGCCTTCAAACGATAGCATATGTTGCACTGATGAATGATCTGTTTGACCACCTGTCGTATGCGAGGTATCCAGTATCTCTCACGAAGTGATGATATGAGAAGCTGTGGACCAGCATGTAGAAGTCTCTTGTGTTCTGATGATATCAGAATTTTCGCGAAATGGCTCTTCGGATGAAGAATAATTTGATGTTTGCTTTGAAACTCCAATTCACTGTTTTCCAATCTTCCTCCGACACGAATTACTTTTTCATTGTCGAGAAATGGATGAAGGTTCCTCAAAATGCTTTTGTTGTGTACTTGCTGCTTGTCAGACAAATCCTTGATTTCCTGAGAGAAGAATGCACGTTGTGTTATCTTGATGCACGCAAGTGTGGCGCCTTGAATTTCAAAGGTGGTAAAGTCTTCACTCCTTTTCTCTCTTGAGTTTCTACAATTGCTGATGAACCTTTTGCAGAGTGAAACTACTCTCAGTAGCTTGGATAAACTTGAATATCTAGATATGATTTCTTCTTCAGTTGTTACATGAGTGACCAATGTGGTAGCTGCTACCTTACGCTGCTCTGGAATAGTGTTGTCGTCTGGACGGAATGCTAAACTGGATGATGGCCACTGTGTCTCCTCTTCTTGGAGCCAGGTGGGTCCGTGCCACCAAAGCTGAAGTGATCTGATAGTTTTTGCATCGACTCCTCGTGAGATCAGATCTGCAGGATTGTCTTTTGACGGAACGTGCTTCCAATCACTGACCTGCGTGAGTTCCTGTACAATTGCCACTCGGTTGGCAACAAAAGGTTTCCATTTACTGGCTGGTGACGCCAGCCAAGCTAGGACGATTTTTGAGTCGGTCCATAGGTGAATGGTGTCTATACATAGACGCAGTATGGACAATGCTTTGTGTACCAGTTTGGCTAGTAGAACTGCCGCACATAATTCCAAACGTGGAAGAGTGGTTCTCTTCACCGGAGCCACCTTGGACTTTGAACACAATAAGTTCACACTTATGTGACCCTCTGAATCAATTGATCTTACGAAGAGAACACTGCCATAGTTTCTCTCTGATGCATCAGAGAAACCGTGAATTTGAACTTTATGTATGTCTCCTGGAGCCAAAACGAACCGTGGTACTTTTACTTCGTTAATACATGTGAGCTGCGAATGAAGACGACGCCATGTTTTCTGCAAATCTATAGGAAGCGGATCATCCCATCCTACATTGTGGAGCCATAACTGCTGCAGGAATGACTTGTATGTAATCACCACTGGCGATATTAGTCCGATTGGATCGAACACTTGTGCAATTATGCTGGCAACTTGGCGCTTTGAGAAGATCTTCAACGAGCCTACATCCACTGTTGTGGCGACCTTGCTGTCCATGAGAAATTCGTCCGTGGATGGGCGCCATGAAATTCCCAATGTTTTTGTGCCTTCTGTGTCGAATTGCACTAGATCCTGTACTGCCTTCAATTCTTCTGGAATAGATTGCAACACTGCCTTGCTATTGGAGCACCATTTACGTAGATTGAATCCTCCCTTCCGGAGTAATTCTGTGAGACTTTCACGCAGCTTTATTGCACCTTCAATGCAATGATTTCCTCCCAGAAAATCGTCAACGTAGAAGTCATGTGTCAAGACATGAGTGGCTACTGTGAAATTTGATGATTCATCTTCTGCCAACTGCTTGAGGCATCTTGTGGCCAAGAATGAACTTGAAGTTAATCCATAAGTGACTGTGTTCAAACTGTAAACATGGATCGGTTCGTCACGTGATGCTCTCCATAAGATGCATTGAAGTGGTCTGTCTTCTGAATGCATGTTAATTTGCCTATACATTTTAGCCGTGTCTGCAGTCAGTGCGATTTTGTGACTACGAAATCTGAGCAGGATTGAAAACAATTCTTCTTGTATCGTGGGACCAATCATCTGTATACTGTTCAACGATTCCCCTGTAGTTGTTGGCGAGCTTCCATCAAAAACCACTCTTAAACGTGTAGTTTTGCTTGATTCCTTGATCACACAGTGATGTGGAATGTAGTACCTTGTCTCCTTGTCTCTGGATACATCTTCCAATGTCCCAATTGGTTGCATGTGTTTGAGTTGTTGGTACTCGACCATGAATTCTGTGTACTCTCTTTTCAATTCCATGTTCCGATCAAGTCTTCTTTCTAATTGGTTAAATCGTGAAATCGCTGTTTGCAGAGAATCCCCAAGAACGGATCTGTCCTTCTTCAAGGGTAGCTTGACCGTGTATCGACCTTCTCGATCACGAGATGTAGTTTCCTGGAAATGTTTTTCACAGGCGATTTCTTCTGGCGAAGACAACTTATCATGGAATTCCTCCAAATCCCAAAATCTCTGTAAATGGAAATTGACTGTATCTTCTGTGCGAACAAAGAATGACTTCGAAGGTCCGTTATTAGATGGTGCATTGGGAATCCTTCCTGCTACAATCCATCCAAATTCAGTGTTTTGCAACGCTGGATAGTTTCCTGTTCTTGAAAGTTTTTCTGGCTTGAGAATCGTGTAGAACACATCTGCAGACAGAAGTAGGTCAATGTTGCCAGGTGTATGGAAGCTAGGATCTGCTAAATGTATGTCACTCGGAATTCCCCATGTGGAAGTTTCGAGCCTCTGCGCTGGCATCGAACCTGTGATGTTTGGCAAGATGGAACAAGATATATCCATGGTGAATCCACTTATGCTAGATTTAATCTGCGTCTCCATGGTGTGAAAGGCTTGGACTGTAGCTTCATTTATCCCTTGGATAGGTATTCGGCGTTTTTCTTTCTTGATGCGTAGCTGCTGAGCAAGGTTCTCTGTCATAATGTTACTCTGCGAGGCTCCATCCAAAAGTGCACAACATGGGAGCCACTCGCCGTATGCGTTCTTGATTTTTATGACTGCTGTGGCTAGGAGAACTTGCGAAGTTTCTCTGTTCTTCACAGAACAATATGTTGCTTTAGTCTGGGCATCATTATCCTGAAAACGAGTATCATCGCCTACTGCCGATTTTCTTCTGGATTTACTGGGCTGCTTCTGTGTTTGACGTTCTCTGTTGTTCTTATCTTCATGAAGAAGGGAATTATGTTTCTCGCCGCAATACTTGCAAGATCCTGCCTTGCATCCTGACCTAAATCCCTGGTGATCTGACTGTCCAAGACAATTGAAACAGATCTGGTTTTCTCGAAGAAATTTGTACTTTTGAGCTATAGTAGCTGCTTTGAAAGAACTGCACGCAAACAGCGGATGCTTATTATTCTTCATAGTATCCTTGCAATACAGGCATGAAGGAGATACAGTAGAAACATACGATCTTGAAGGAGAAGGATGCGCAGGTTTGTGACTTTGTTGTTTGGTGTTGCCACTAAACTGTGGTTTGAATGTTGATCTTTCATTGGAAATTGGTTTGAATTTCTCTAAAGCCTTGGTTCTGTGCTCTAGAAATTGAAACAAACTGTCAAGAGTGGTGAATTCAGAATCATTCACTTCTAATTCAAAAGCTTTTCGTGTGGTGGCATCAAGCTGAGAAGTAAGATGTTGAACTAACACTATATCTGATAGTGAACTATCTCCTGCTAATAATTTTAACGCTGAGATGGAACTGATAGCTGTGTTTGTGAACGATCGCAACTCTTCTGCGTTTTCTCTCGACACTGGTTTTATATGCAAAATATCATTGACGTGTGAAGCAGCTATGAGACGCTTGTTGTCAAAACGCTCTTGGAGTTGTTTCCACGCTACACCGTAGTTGGATGCTGTAATTGGTATGCTTTCAATGATTTGCAATGCCTCACCCTTCAGTGCGACACGTAAATACTGGAATTTCTGAATATCTGAAATATCCGAATTATCATGTATGAGCGAAGAAAATGTGTCTTTGAATGATACCCATTGGGTGTAATTTCCACTGAAATGTGGAAGCTCTATTAACGGCAACTTGACTTGAGACTTGCACGAAGCCCTGTGTTCATTTTCCGCTCCGTCTGTATTTGAATGATTTCCCTCAATTAATGTTAGCATCTGCGACTTGAGATCGAAATATGAAAGTTCGATTGTCTCTCGAACTGCCGTGTGTTCATCGTCTGTGGCTTCAAATTCAATGCAATCCTGAATTTCTTCTATCTTGGGCCATAATGTGTTCAGTTGCTCCAGCCGAACCTTGATCTGTTGAACGTTCGGCGCCTCTGGATCAACACTGCTAATATACGACTGCAATCTCGTTATTTGCCCCCTGTAGGCGGCACGTTGCTTTAGAAGATGTGCTAAGTCTGCCATGCCTCAAGGTGGGAGGGACAAGCAATGCGTATTGAAATGAAAGGAAAAAGTGAGGAAATATTGAACCAAACACTGTTGTACTCACCGATCTGGCATTCACTGGACCATCTAGGCATCTGAAGTCCTGGTTAGGCTGCAACACTGCGGGTACTCGAACAGCTGATGCACGGTTGCTATAGTGATGTCACGTCTGCACGCGTGGGCTGCTATGCACCTCTCCGCGATACGTTTTTCCTCGCTACGAGTTTCCCGCACGAAACGAACGAAAAAGCCAGTCCCGCGGGGGAACAGAAAACTGCAGTCTAAAAATAACTCAGGGACACACCACGGGTGTATGACGTCATGTCACTGGTCGCCGACCGAAAGTCCTCGTACAGTGGGAGGGGACAAGGGAGAGGAGTGTGAAACGTCACTGACAAGCGAACAGCGAGAGCGTTCTCGGTCGGGGAAGTCCCGGGCGTGTTCTTCAGCCACGTGGAAAATATCTCGCGCGCTACAACGAATGACGTAATGCTTTCAATAACTTGCAGTTACTGTACTTGAAAATAAAGTTTGCACAACACAATGTCACTAAAATCACTGATAGTAACGTACCTCATGTTCAATACAAAGGAGATCGCGGCCTGCGGAGGACCAAAATGTTTGCGTTCCGGACCGTACAGGACCAAAACTGAATGTAGAACCTGTCCGGCTGTGAAGGACCAGAAATGAATGATGATCCGAACCGGTAGGATCTAAATGTAAGTGAAATTGTAGGTACCACTTACATCTCTCTGGTATGGATTGTGTCGCTACAGGGCAAAGTTCACCGCGATCCTCTTGGTAGTTGTAAAGAAAACACAGGCACACACACTGATAACTATAACTATGTATTATAAGGTATATACACATAACACTTGATTACCCTTCCCATGCACTCCTCTCTAGGGAAAACTGTTTACACGAAGTTGCAGCTGGTGTTACAACAACGCGCCACTAATGAAACGTAGCCACGTTGGGCTTACGGTATCCATAATTGTCCGCGACGGTTTCTGGCTGTGTCCCGAGTGGCCTCTCTACGCACACTGGCTGGAAGTAACTACCGCGCTAAAATGGCGGCAACTAGACACCGCGCTAAGATTGAATAGCCAATGGGAGTGCAGGTTACTTAAGGCATTTGAAATACACAAATAAACAATTGAAGCTATATGCAATATAAAATATATAAAGAAAGAATAAACATGGTTACTTTTATAGATAAATCTCCAACAAAATTAGATGCCTCACTATGCCACAAATGTTTTGAACTCTGGTGTTTTATACCATTTTTATACCTTTCTGCATGACGCAAGTCATTAAAAACCTACCTGAATCACAAGCGCCTCTGCACAACAGTAGACGTCATTGTTGTGGATGATCCAACTACTGATTGATTTGGTTTATTTTACTTCGCTTTTCTACCACTTTTGGTTAATCGCGAATACGAATATGAGTGATGATGTTGAAGAAGGGACACTCACAAAGAACACCCGTGCTCACGCCGCGATTCGAATCAGGGGCCTCTGTCGTCTTGGCACGCTGTGCAATACACTCTGACACGGAGGCGGGTGGATGATCCAACTATCGTACACTCTACTGACGTAACAGTGCCGATTAGTAATTCAGACCACTGTTTATTGCATTTTGGAATGATTATAAACATTTTAAAATAATTTTGTCCACAGACCATTCGATGTTAAGTTTTCAAATGAATACTAAACATTTCCATTGACACAAAATTAAGCAGTTAAATACTAACGATATAATAATAATAATAATAATACTAATACTAATAATAATAAAAACAGTTTTGCGGGTTAAGTGGTAGAGCAGACACAGGCTGAACTTCTACCACGAGGACTTCACCAACTTATTTGACAAAAACTATGTTGATCTTTTAGTTTTTAATACACATCGCTGTTCGTGCGATAAATTATACAATGCAATTGTCATTAAGAAATGGTATATTTGAGTTTGGTAAAGTTACATCAGTCAATATTGCGTATTGTAACATCACATAGCACGAGTGGCACGTGCGCGAAGAACCGGGTAGGAATTCTACTTCTGTCGTCTGCTTCAGAAGGCAGGAAGGGTCACATGAACCAATCACGTAGCCCTCTGCTCCATACGCTGGCGTAAGAGAGAGCATTTGCGCGCGTGCTGTAGATATACAAGCTTTCCCTCCAGCAAGACAGCAAGGAATATAGAGTTCTTTACGCCGAACCTGCCCGGCGTCCAGGCAGGAAAGGCATTGAAAAATGCTGGAACGAGTGTTGTTAGTGGAGCGTTGCAAGCGGATCGCGAAAAATAGCTATTATAATGCCATGAAGGTCAAACATATATGATATTAGTCAAGATTTACTTTATATTAACAGCATTTACGTATTTTTGAAATTTTAGATCAGGGAACGCCGGGCGTATGGGCGTACTATAACGCTACGCCACTAGTATTTTTAATTCTGAGTTTCTTAAACCAGTTTCCCCATCGTTAAACGTGAATGAAGGAAAGGGGTGTCAATATCTACGATTTCTCAAAACAGTACAGGCAAATTTCTCTGAACTTACATTTCGGAAGAGTAAGTCGAGCTGTCTCAAGAAAAATCAGCGATTCCATTTTCACACAGACACACATACTTCTTTCTGTCTTAGGATATTTAAAATTCATTGTAAATACTTTTTAAAACTAGAAATTTGGCATTAATGTTTGTTGCTTCGAGGGCATTGCATTTTGAGGTGGGGTGAAGGGATCAAGGCCGTTACGTAGCCCCCCACCCCTCCCTAGTACGTAACAGTGCTTAGTGTGTTCGCCATTACCTACACAGAGAGAAATGTTTCTTTGACATAACCGGAAAATAGATTCTGGTAACCAAACATTTGTTTATTAGGAGAAAAAGAAATGATTCTTTGCAAACACCATTTTTTAAGTAATTCTGTCCAAATCGGACTCATTTGTTTACTTACCAAATAATTTAACCCAAAATTTCCCTTTTTTTATGATTAGCAACAAGTTCTACTCTTTCTAGTTAAATCAGCTATTCTGAGTGACAATGGATTATCAAAAGAAGTATAGAACAAAGAGCTGATAATGACATGGACCTAATTTCGTACAACACTAAATATTTTACGAAAACATATAATAATCTTACTTCTGTGGTAAAGAGACGAAAAAGTTCAAAAATCTAGATATTAGTGATGTTTTCAGGGATCTTTTAATTCTTACCTAATAATATTAATAATAACACAAGGCAAACAATGAGAGCCAATCACGAAACAAGACACCTTCATAGTCTGTCAGTTCCAAATAAGATAAACTGTCTGAATCAAAAAAAAAAAAAAAAAAAAGCCACAAGATATACGAAGCCGGTTACTGTAATATTCTATCTGGGGTAAAATTTCTGCGGAACTGGAGGCTCTGGCTTCATATTTGGTCAATTTCATTGCAGCCATGAACAGAAGCTGGTTGCATCTCACACGAGCGAAATAAAAACTTTCATTCACAAAGCATGGAATCATATCAAAACAATCCAAAAAGTGCTGAATCCTTACCGATAACTTGACGGATTTTCACCCCATCTATGTAACAACGGTGTCACACTGTCAACTCACCTGCAAAATAAAAGAGAACTATATTAAAGGATGACAAAATCGTTTAATCAAAGAGGGAAAGAAATAAAAATAATGTATTCTGATAAAAAAACACAAAAACGCCAACTGCGGCGAATGGAGCATTAGCGGTAAAATCCAAACAAATTTATTTGAGCTTATTTTTCACGTGACATGACATGTGTTGCCTTTATGTAATAAATTGAGAACACTCTTTACTCGGATTTTACGGACACGGTATAGTAAAGATCACGGAAGTATCATGGGCTAATTCATCCACAATTTCTAATCGTATTATACTTGTGTTGCTATATCTTGCGTACATAAATTATATACACTAAATCTAATATGTGGATTCTTTCATTCTGTACATAAACGTATTATCTTACACAATAAAAATTAACAAATCGTATCAATCTCATCTAAATAGAGATTTATAGCAAGCCAGTAGTTAACCTTTATCACCGGCCGTTGTTCTCTCAGGTATTCAAACAATGCCATGTCAGGAATTAACCAATCTTCCTGGTCGAATGGAGTTAAGGTGCTGATCACCCGGAAATAGCAGGGCCAATGACCAGGGAATTGGAAGAAGGGATAAGTGAGCGAACAACGAGCAAGGTGGGGTCTTTTGTCTTGGATATTGAAGCGAGAAGAAACTGGGGAGATTGAGCGAGCCAGGACAGACGTATTCGGAGTGTCTTCTACGGGAACCTCTTCATCATCAGACAGACAGGTATTATCCTATTCCAACCATGTTGATCTAGACTTGAAGGTATAATTCCAGATGCTAGTGTTTTGCCATTTCTAAGTGTGTAAAGTAACCTCTCGTCCATTACCATTAAGTTATCTGCCAGGGGCGAGTGCTCACCAGTGAGGATGAATGATTAAGTGAGCTATGTCACCCACCTCAATGGTTAATGGTTTGATCCCAGTTTCTCTGAGAACGTTACTATATTAACGTGACATCAACAAGTATTATGGATAATTTAGCCCCTGCTCCATCATTGATCGTTGTTAGTATCTAACAATGACTTGATTGAAGGTTCTGAGAATTGTGCGAATTCAGCTTTTTCCTTTGGGGGGACGCCCACTCAGTGGCGTATTTGTCATTTCATTTTGGGAGATAGTTGTTTTCTTTTTTGGGGGAGGGGGTATGCAATTGTGTATCATTATGTTACCAGTCAGTAAACTAAGCTATTGTCTTGCGGTTCTTAGTACTTTAGAACAGTGTTCTAACCTGGGCCATTAAACCTTTTGATACCTTTACACGTAATTTACGGCCTCTCCGATGGCGTAGTGGTAACAACGTCGCCTTGTAATCACGGGGTCCCGGGTTCGATACCCGGTGGAAGTCCCGATTAGCCTTCCCGTGCATAAAGTGGACTTAAAACAACAAATCAATCAATAAATACACGTAATTTAGAAACACTATATTTACATTCTAAAAAAAACTGAACTCCTACAATTAATAGACTCGCATGTGTTACACAGTTAAGAAATGGTATTCTATAATATTCTATGAGGGGGGTAAAAAAATCCCTGGTAGGGATAAAAATAATTTTCTCTTGCTGAGGATAAATTCTTTTGTGAGGTTGAAAATCTCCGGCATCACCCCGCTAATTCGCACACTCATTCTGAGGCAAAAATTTAGCTCGCGGTGACGACTAGAGAAATGAAAGTCAACATGGCATTTCAATGCTGATCTCGGAGATGAATAAAAAGAAGCGAACGGACAAAGGACACCGAGGCGTCCTTGGGTACGGCAACAAGACCTTCGATTTGGAACATTTGTAGCCACGGAGGAATCACGTCCCAGCTTCACTGCGAAAGAGGATAAGAGTGGAAGTAGACAATCAGCAAAGGGGACAGAGAGCATTTTTGTGCCCTCCTATTACTCTGCCATGACGTAAGGTACAGCAGCCTTCGCCGAAACGCCTTCGCATTGACTCCCAGGTGTTTGGAACTGTGGGAAAAAAGAGAAAGTACATTCCCGGATCGTCTCCAGGGAACTGTTTGCTTTTTACGTAACGCAATGCCGTAATACGGGTGAAGGGAAGAAGACACCCCTGCGCATTTCTCAAGCGAGATGAGGAAGAGAACCGTGGTCCATTTCCCATCCTCCGCGGAGAGAGTATTATCTCTCCGTGAAATCTTCCAGATCATCTCAGCTCGCAGGAGACACGGAGGTAAAGGTTAGCTGATAATCTAATGTGTGTCACTTTCACTGTTCGGAGGAGTCGTATATTTCCCTTTAATGGTGGAAAAGTCGCATTGTTTTGCTCCCAGCGCATTTAAGTGGACGCGCGCTGGTTGCGATTCTGCATGATCTTGAGGGAAAGGGGCACGTTCTAGGAAGAGGGAAGCGGATCCTCTCTCGTAATTATTCCGTCTTGAATCTCGTCGTTCTTGTCTTGTGAAAGGGATGCGGTATGTTTCCCACACAGAAACACAATCCCCGTTTCTCGCAATCAACAATATTTATTCAGAATCTTAACCAGGACTAAGTAATCTTGGAGCTACTGAGAAAGAGAAAAGGAGAAGGAAGGGAGAAGAGAAAAAAGAGAGAGAGCACGGACTAATACAGAAATGGAGAGGAAGAAGAAAAAGAAAAATAGAAAAAGAAGAGAGGGCAAAATGGTTAGTTACAACATTTGTTCTAGAAAACTTCCAAATTATCACACATTTATTTTTTAATGTTTTACCTGTCTCATACGATTGTTTGATTTCGTGTTTTAAGTCCACTTTATGCACAGTAAGGCAAATCGGGACTGGACCTACAGTTTAAAGTGGGATCGAACCACTATGTGCCTTCACTGGCAATCGAACCCAGGACCCCTTGCTTACAAGGCAACGACGCTACCACTGCGCCATCGGGGAAGTCCTGTCTCATGCGAGATACGAATCCATAACTTCATAGCGTGTTAAGGCAGTCACAAACAACGTTTCGATATATTCACCTGTTCGAAGTAACGATCCATATCATGGGGGGGGGGGATATACGGGGTGATATAGGGCCCACATGGACTTACTCGTCCGTATTTTTAAACACATGGCAGTGTAAAAAAAAAGTGATTGAAGATAAAGAGTATTTCGGTCACTTTGCTTTGAAATCTACACCAGGAGCGTACATTCTAGGCTAGCTAGACTACCTGCGAAGCCTGAAGTCTAGATAATAAAATACAGGAGAAAAGTCTATCAGAAATTGTAAATAAAATTATTCATATCAGTGAGATTATGATGATCGTGTTTCTGGAGTTGGCAACCTATTTCCTATGAGTTGGTAACCTCAATTCCTATCAGTTGGCAAACACACAAGTTAACGAGTTAAAATGAGCCACGGATATAGACATGCTGATACACAGAGGGTTTTTGTTGCATATTCCACAGAGCGAGTCTTGAAAGTGGTGTAAGCTCCTCCCACGCATACTAATTCGTCAATTACACGCGCAGATTGGCAACGGAACATGCAGTTGCGAACATCTGCATCTTAGCGGTTATTTTGAACATTGAGCCTTGCTGAAATATTAAAACAAGTATATTCTGGGTATAAGCGAATATGCATTCACGCTAAAACGTTGTGATTGTACGGAGATGGCCAATGCCTGCTTGGCAAAGAGCCTTGACATGAATTATCACTATCAATGCAAGTACTTAGTCACAGTATTATAAAACGAAATGCTCCATTGTCATGCAATTCCTTCCAACTACTTCGACTCTTCCATTGTATTAAAAAAAAAACAGATTTTGTGTGGGTTCCACAAGAACTTCGCTTGTACGCACTGCCATAACACCTGCTAGAGCACAACCAACAGGGTGGTAACTAGATTTGGCGTGACGTGGGACACAAAAAAGAGACTATAATGAAAACCAGCTTGTCAGGAATTGGACTGGTAATCATTTGAAATAGCTTCGAAGGCCAGACTGGGACTGTAATTGTATTGCCGTTGTTTAAAAAGCAGCCGCCTGCAAGAGGCGGGAAGTCTAGGATGCGTTAGGATGCAATTTGGAGAAGCCCGGCAATCACTGAAGCCAATACAGAGAGCATCAAGGTTCCTTAACGCTGTAAGGAACCACCAGGAAGCATCGGCACTTTCCAAACAAAAGGATGAAAAGGAGGTTCAAGGACACATTGGTAACCTACTTCCAAGCCAATTTGCAAATCGCAAGGAGCTAGTTTTCGACGAGGAGTCGACGATCATGGTAGTATGGACCACAGGCGAACGTGCCTTGTGTGTGAAGAAAGACACACGCTCTCTCTTGCCCTCGAGGAATCGCATGTTTGAAAGGAGAAACGTGTCACAATGCTCCGTTTGGTTGTCGAAGGTTCCGATAGACCTTGGGCCTCGGTATGTACTCAAACTCACGTTTCGTGTAGAAAATTGCTGTGTTATTTTGTAGTTTTAATTGCAAGAAATTCATGATAATGCAAAAGCGAAGTGAGCACTTATTGAAAACAGGTGACAAACTTCCCCTCTTTCGTTCCAAGTCCGTCATTTCCTTTGCCTTTTAATTTTTTCTTTGCATTACAGCTTTGCCTTTTTATATATATATATACTGAAATCTCGGACATCAAGTCTCGGTTTCGTCTCGTTCTCGGTTGTCATTCCTGTTCGATTCTGCCACTAGCAGATTCAATGAATACGAACTTTTCTATTGCCAATAAAGAATTGATTACCGTATATGCTGGCGTATAAGACGCACTTTTCCCTTTAAAAATAGGTCCCAAAAAGAGTGTGTCGTATGCGCCGATATTAGGTATTTGATTGATTACGTTCAAGGAAGAGGATTAGCATTTCATGGGATGCTTTGAAAACTTATGCAGTGGTTAAATAATTTAAGAATTGTGGCATTAGTAATGCACCGGATGGTACAGAGGACAATTCGTTGTATGAGGACTCAAATTCTGATTTAGAAGAGGTTTTAAGTGAATCTTCATTTAGCTCTGGAGATGAATGGGTTTTGACGAAGAAGACTGAAATATATTCTTTTCTAGTTACATTTGGTAAGTTATTTGTTTATTTTATTTTATTTATTTTACTTCACTTTTGTGCCACTGTTGGCTAATTGCGAAGATGGGGATGGGTGATGATATGATGAATGAACACTCACAAACACCCATGCCCAGGCAGGAATTCGAATCCGGGACCCCTGGCGAGTTATTTGTTGAAAATAATCTTAAGATGGTTAAGTGTAAGAAAAGGCATTAATTAAAGCCTCAACTTCGCCATGTATACAAGGCCGATATAAATAAATAAATAAATAAATACATATTACTTTATATTTGAAATAATATAAATTACTTATAATATTCTGTAATAAAGGTTTTTCCTCAAAAATGTGTACCCTTGTTATCAACGAGCATTTTCTTCGCTGACGTAACTTGTTTTAAAAAAAAAAGTTGTGATGACATAACATGTTGTTCTTGGCTTGTACCTCAAGAGGGCAAGAAAGAGCCACAAGTACTACATCATAAATTGCATCAGTACTGGAAGAACAAGCCAGAAACTGCACTGGACACTTGCTGGAAACAAAACAGAACTGCTGCCACTTGAAGGAGTTGAAGCGCTAGGCCTGGAGCGGGAAGAAACTGAAAGCGTTTTGAAACATCGCCAAAGGCTTTTGACTTCCTGTTCTTTGTGTCCAATTCTCACATCAGGGATGCTTGCTTTCTGTGGGAATTTCTCTGCAACCGAAAGTAAACAAAAAACAAAACAAAACTGTGCTACGAGTGCAAAAAAGGGCTAGCCATTTACGTCCTGAGCAGGAACTCTTACATCTTTGCGTACTGCTACGAACAGTTATGTTGTCTATGTGATTCGATTATCTCGTGGATGCTGCTAAGGGAAGTCAACACTGAGAAACTCTTGTTTACCTTAAATGAACTTCAGAGCCAGCTAGGAGCGATAACTTGCATTAAACAAACAAGGAAAATTTGTCATTCGCGTTTTTTGTCCAATGGGAGTCTGATAGTAAGCATTCTCAACGCTTTCTAATAAGATGGGCAGTACTCAGGATTGTAAATCAATCAGCTCCTTTATCTCAGAAATCAGTATTACGGGCTATGATAAAGCTACACATTTTGAAATGTGGTCTTAAAACATTTGTTTCGTGAATTAATACAAGACTGAATTAAAAGTAATTAATTCTTACGCTGGTAGTTGCGTTCTAAAGAAGGCTCTACCGGTAACAGCATGATTAACGAACTCGAAATTTTTAATAAACAACATAGAATTAACTTTGAAAATTCAGGCGCCGGTTGAAATCTTTTAGGCACCCTGTATTTTTCTACCCCTGGTGTCGTAGCGCAATGTGCTAAGAACTCCGCCACGAATGTGGGTTTGTTTAACGATTTCTAACGAGGAAGGAGAAGATGCCATCTGCACAATGTTCCCACTGTCACTTTCATACAGCTTCACGGTTAACTCGGTGAACAACTGAAGATCTTGGAGTATCAAACTATGCCAATAACTAGCTCTGAGATTAAAACTATTGCCATACTTTGCATTAAAACGGGTCCATTAATGTCCACACCACCTATACTTCCATGGAAAACAGAGGCTGAATATGCAAATATATGATTCAAGTAATTTGTTCCTCGCTATTGCTACACAGCTACGAGTTCATTGGACGAATGATCATGGTGAAGAAATGAGAATAGAATAGATTCCGCTAGCAAACAAACTCACCACACCTTGGGTGCAAGACAGTATTATTTTACATCGAGTTATAGTGGAAATAAAAAGAAAACAACAACCTTGCACTGTGTGCAAACATGTTCGTCGTAAACTGACCAAAATAATTACGTATGCACTGCACACACACAAACAGAAGATTACCAAACAGAAGGAAGATTTTCGAAAGCGATTTCTCTTCATGAACACATGTTGACTGCATACATTCACTTGCAAACAGAAGAGATTAAACTCCCAGAAGTTTCCCATGTCTGTTTTCCAAGTTGGAGATCGATATTATGATTACTAAGAGCCGAAACCACAATATGGTCGTATAAAATAAATACTCGGGAAACGGCATACACGTTAAGTGTAATAACCGAGAAACGTACGCTGTAAACGCATATTCCATTTCTTGAAACAATGCGAAAAAAAAATCATATTGACACATACTGTAAATTTAAATTCACGAAGTTACAACAGTGCGAAAATAATGTCCTCAAGGGAAAAGATATGCAAATAATGATTAATGTTGAATAATGATACAACAAAGTGTAATAAGAATAAAATACTCGTAGATTGTAAATATTTCGTAATGGCATTTCTAGATGTAAAAACAAAGTGAAGGCTTGGCACACGACCAGGAACAAGGTCTCACTAGGACACTATGCCTTTATGTTGCAGATTCCGTCACTACAGAGTCCAGCCAAGATGGTCAAATTTAGATGTTCTTATACTTCAACTCTACAGTGTTAACTTCCTAAAAACAAGATAAATTTTTGTAGTAGCAACACAGTGATCTATTCCTCATAGAGCAACTATTGTGGCGGGAGTGTTGAACATTCGAATCCTTGGCAAGTCATGGACGTTTCATTGTGTATCTTTCCTCATCTTTTATCAATTCACCATTCATCTGCACTGTCGTGGTTAACCGCTAAACAAGCTATGTGAAAACCAAAAACATGCTCCTTGCACATGTCAATACAATAGAATTTTCCGTAG
This sequence comes from Lepisma saccharinum, assembly GCF_977018435.1. Classification (NCBI taxonomy): domain Eukaryota; kingdom Metazoa; phylum Arthropoda; class Insecta; order Zygentoma; family Lepismatidae; genus Lepisma; species Lepisma saccharinum. Next base: position 159,490,892 of record NC_139229.1, on the reverse strand, counting down.
AAAGCGCCAGTAGAATCATGTCCCATTATCGATTTACAAACGCCATGTGTCATGTCATCCTCGTGTCGAGACGCAACCAGCCGGTAAGGCGTCTGACTGTCATGCGGAACACCCTGATTCGGTGATTTCAACTGTGATTTTTTTCCAACAATGTCCCTGCTGGAATATTCTAATAAATGGGTACCTTGTGGAAGGGGGAGGGGAGGTAAAGGCAGTCGGAGCGTGGTTCTGATCACACATTGCCGGTAATGTGAATGTATGGAGTCCTACCTCCAGATTCTAAAACAATAAAAATAACCCGTGGCTCGACAGTCCTTGAAGGGCTTAGGACGATCTCCCGACTGCCAGTCTCCCTCCCACAATCCTATCTAGAGGTGTGGAGATCTTGAAATGGTATTGGGGTGACGTGGGGTCAGCACGTCGAACCCCCCGCTGTTATAGCAGATTTCCGAGACCGGGTTACGCTACTCGCTCGTAGCTCCCAAATTTCCTCACGATGGTGGGTTGCCACCGGTGCTATACACAGGCCGAGAACCCAGAGACTGAACCCAGGCGGACTCGAACCCATGCCGTCCCACATTCGAAGTCCAAATTAATGGTGAGACTATATTCCTTCATAATCACGCACTTCATCAAAACTCGTATCGTAAAGCAATTTTCATTCAAGCAAAGTGTTTCTGCATTTGGCATTCTACTTAACTGAGATGATACTCTTGAGGCTAGAAATATTAGTCTAGTTCTTGTTGGTATCAGTATCATTGCTACACAGAATAAAACTGTCCAGTTCGAAAAATTACGATTCACTTACGGGTGCATAAAATTTCCTACAAAAGGAAAAAGCTTAATGGTGGAAACAGACCGCAATAAGTTGTTGACCAACTTCGCGACGGCATCTGCTTACTCTCTACCTCAGCACGACATGTCACGGTTCCGATGACAGTCGCAGAAACGAAGACATAAGTTGCTAAGGATCAACAAAAGCATATCTCTCTCTTTCCTTGGGTCAGCTGTTTACAGCACGTCTCGCAAAGGCAATAGGAGGTGAAGGTCACCGAAGACATCTGGTACATCACGAGAGTCGGTGCAGAAGATATGAAAATTGGTCACATGGCCTTGACTTTTTCCCGTTGTTGGCTTCTTTTGGTCGAGTTCCAGGCGAGCAAAGCCTTCAATCAGTCTTTCCGGCTACAAGAATGGTGCATGTAGCTTTCGAGATCGTGGGGAAATGACACCCCTCAGTATCCTATGCGTGTCATGCTTGCTGCACACCATAGCATCATCATTGTCATGATGTCACCATGCTTTTAAAAATGAGAATATTGTGAAATAATCCCTCAAATAAGGAGAGTGGTATTTGTAGAAGGAATTTCAAATATTTATACCCAAGGGAACGATTTTGAGGTGGTAGAAGTTCTGTGGTCCATTTTACTATCATGGTATCGTCATTTTCCGGATAGGGATACATGTACACTTGAAATTGTACAAGGAACGTATTTTATTTGTATCATTTTCTTTATGAATATCAACTCTACTACTGACTGGAAATAATACTGTAAATTTCACCAAATTTTAAAAATTAGTTTCAAAACTTGAAGATCATCATACGTGATGCACTGAAGTTAAACATGTTAAGAAAGCTGAAAACCATAAATTTAGATTAGAGAAAATACTTTGTCGCATAAATCAAATGCATTTTTTAATATAGATTCGTTCTTAAATTTGTTTGTCAGTAAATTGGGTGACACTCGCAGTGCATCATACGCTATGTATGTCAGTCACACATATCTGGCTTGCGTATGCAACATTTCTCGCTTTGTATCTTCTATTTGAGCACACTAATTCATAATATTCCACCGAAAAGATCACAAGAAAAAAATAACAACCCGTGAAACACCACCAAACATTGCCTTCCCGATGCCGTAGGGGTAAAGCTGTTCCCTTATAATCAAGATGTCCTGTAGACGATTCTCAGCGGAAGCACGAAATTTGTGTTTCTCTATTCTATCCGTACACACTGGGAATCCCCAAGGGACACGCATTCTTACTCGCTCCTTACTTTCGAGCAGGGTCGCCCAAACTAATGGCCCGCCACGGCTCTCCACATGGCCCGCCTTAGTACTTACAAAATCTCTAATTTCATTCTAAGGCATTCTTTTTAGTGTAAATGCAGCATGGTCCGTGTCAAATTGCTCAAATAGTTACTGACCTTGCGCAGTAAAACGTTTGGACACCCCTGTTCAGAGTCTAGACTTATAACCTTAAACAAAGTTTGTGATTAACAGTTACATGGACGAAACTCGCGCTGAATTCTAAACAAGAGTTGAAAATAAAAGCTTGCTTTAAGTGCCTCAGTCCATCAGCTACTGGAATTGAGCCTACGCTTGTGACCAGCATGTCTTCGGCTCGTTCGTGGTGTCATGCTCTGCGAAATTTACGCACCCTATTACGGAACATGTCTTCTCGTTTTCTTAAATCTTAATCCCAAACACGAAACATTAAATCCTGGGCTAGTTCGCGCATTCATCACTTGGCAGGACAAAGGCAGCAATCCTTCCTCCATCGATAAGATATTTACTCCGCCTTGTGAGCTTTCACAGAAAGTTGCAGAGCAGGTTGATCGAGCCTCCACATGGTGGTCGGAGGAGCAGCAGTCGCTGAAAGGGCGGGGTCTCTGCTGGCACAGGCTCAAGACCAGGGGAAACCAGGAAGAATTCAACAGCTCCGATTCTGAAGCTTTGATCATTTCAGTGTGTTTGTTGTCACTGGACGACTTTAAAAGGACAGATGTGAAAAAAATACAAGGTCTCTGTCAATTCCACGTCCGCTGATCAGGAGAACACTGGCACTGTTTGAAAGTTGAGGTTGCTTGGGAAGATACCACAGACCTTTCAGTATAATGGACAGTCGGAAAGATAAAATTTGGCTAACAAACACACCAAATACAATCTTATCGTGTGATATTGTAATGTGGCCAATCGTTTCGGTGAGGACGAATGGTAAATTGTGGGACTATATCAGCGAGCAAGGAAAGAAACAGCGTTGCCGTACTCAGCCGGTGAAGTAGCAGAGTGCGTTCAGTGCTGGACTCACGATCTCACGAACGACTATCCCAGGTTCGAGTAGTGGAGGGTGCGTAGGCGTTCTTTTGCGAATCTCCGTTCATCACAATGTAATCCAATCTCAATTTACCCTCATTGTTGCGATAATTCTAAAAAGGCAGGAAAATAACATGATTCAAGTTATTCCCTTGCCCGAGATTCAAACCCAAAACCCCCATTGTTTCCTTGCATGTGCATCGTGTATTCAAACATGTTCTACTTAAGTTAGTTCTTTTGCCACTTTTGGGTAATTGCGAAGATGGTAACGATTTTATGAAAGGGCAGATGGGACTCGAACCCGGGACCTTCGTAGTACGATTGAGAGTCGACCGGTCAACGCGCTCGAACTGCGAGGGGGCTGCCATGTACATGTTGGTTGTGAAGTGTATATTTGACAACAAACAAGTTCCGTCGACAAAAAATGATAATCGGCTATTGATTAAGATTCAACGAAAGGTGTATATTATACAAAACACAATAATAGGTTCGTTAAAACTGCCACATGTGATCTAGAGTCAATAGGAGATGAAAGAATGGCTCTCAAGAACACCTCCCAAAAACCATGACGAAGGATATTTCCTCGTCGATTCCTTCAATACAAGTGGGAAGAGAGTTCTATACGTGTAATAAGAAAAGCAAACAACTTTGCGACATGATAGACAACATCCACCAGTCGCCTAGTAACACAACAGGCTAGTTGTTACCTGAATCCGCGATGTAACATTACTCCAAACCTTTTTGGACAGGAAGCCAATGCCAGACACCACAACGAGTATAAATCTCCTTGGACAAGTTATGGCCTCAGTACATTCTCATTTCCAGCAAAGTACACCCCAAGAGATATGAGTTTTTCTAGGTGAGGCTCTTACACGGAACGATGGCGTAATCGGAACACAAGAGCAAATCGTTTATCTTCTATCTTTCCCCTTGGGAAGAGGTGTGAACCGACGCGTGTTTTCATCCAACATTTCCTTCACCTCGATAGAGAAGATAACGCCAAATGCGAAGACAAGAATTACGTAACGAAGAAAAGATGATAATGAGCCCTTATCATAATATACTTAAACAAAAATCAGATAGCGAGCACACAGATCAAAGGGATTTGATACAAATTAGTTCGCGGACTAATTTCGAACTGGAAATTTAAAAAAAAGACAAGGCACAAACATGAACCATTCAGAATTTACGGGGCATTTCCATCTCCAGTCGACACAATGGCATTCTACGCATACAGTGATTTGAACGATAATATGTATCCATATAGACGGACGGCACAGTTCCAAATTCAGGTAGAAGGTGTAAGATGTGCGCACGCAATGGATCACTTGTAGACGTCTTGGATGAATTCGTCTGTCGATGTCAGCGGTTATGAACGACCGGACTGTTGTCTATCATAGCGTTGCTTGTTTTTAAAAGCAGTGTCCCCGCGAGGGACACGAATCTTCTTGCCATCTTATACCCTTGAGTGGCTCGACTCTCGATCTTGCGCACAAAGTTTCTCAGTATTTCACTTATTCTTTCGTTTTTTCCCTTTTGTACGTCTATTCTCCCTACTGTTTTTATTCCTTTTATCTTCATTCCACATTTACCTTGTTTTTCTGTCTTATCTTTATTCTGACTTATTTCCATTATTATTTATTATTACTTTTACTACTGTTTTTCATGGTTGTCTGCCGACCTGTGTGTGGCCGTGTTTTTAGCACAGCGCGCTACGTCGCCGGGGCCCCGTATTCGAATCTTAGTCTGGGCATGGATGTTCTTTGTGAATGTCCCTTCCGCAATTCCATCATATTATCACTCACCCTCATTTTCACGATTAGCCAAAAGTGGCAGAACAACGAAGTAAAATAAACCAAATCAATCAATCATTGTTGTCTGTTCATTTTCATCTTTAGTCTCCCTCTATCTTTTTCTCTCACCATGTATACCTGTATCTTCCATTATTTGATCCTTCTCTCTCTCTCTCTCTATCGCTTCCTTCATATTTCTTCAATGTTTCAGGATAAGAATATGACTCGTTCCCTCTCTCTCTCAGAAGTGTTCTTTGTGATGAAAATGAAAACATGTAAACAATCCAATTTATGGATTTACCTAAGCATCTATTTCCGTCGCTCCCGTATGAAAAACACCTACATTTTACTGTTTGTGCCAAAGGGACAGGCATCCTCCCATCACGATACAGGATTTAACTACCAACACCCACGGCCTTGTTAAGTGATTGCCAACCTTTCTTGTCCGTTACGACAAGTAATCATCCCCTCATCCCTCCCTTTCCGGCAACGTCTGAAACTTGGCGGCAGTTTTGCATTTCTATTCCTCCCGTGGGAACAAGAGAGGTGGAAACGGGGGGGGGGGGGGGGGGCAATATTGCTTTCCTGCTGGAGCGTTGCTAATGAATACACACTGCTGCGTTAACACCTGGCTTCACGGAACACGTAATCACAATTTTGGAATTGCACCTCGACAGCCAACACCAAACGCACACTAAAAACAACGTGAAAAAAATCTCATGTGTGACGAAAAGATAATTATCTTCAGAATATAATCTGCACTTTAAATCGTTCTCGTTGGTCGAAATGGGATAAAGCACGTCATGGAATTGTGGCCAAAAGAAGAAAAATAGACCACAAGTTAAGCAGGGCCGAAGACGAAGTTATGGGGAAAGGGGGGAGAGGTCAGGGTTACATTTTCTTGAAGAAAATAGGGCATTAATTCCCTCCATTTTTCTACCCAGAATTATTGTCATATTCAGCACCACTTTCAACCCGCTTTAAATTTATTTTTTTGTTATATAGCGTCGCTTTTCAGAAACTTTTAGCTAATCGCGACGATGAGGATGCATGATGGAATGATGAAATTAATTAAATACCACCACAAAGAACCAGTGTTGCCACAATCTGACGGTCAAAATTTCCCTTTCCAAGAGATCAAATTTCCCTTTGTTGCCCAATTTTCCCTTTCATCTAAAGAAATCGTGTAATAATAATAACAAAAGTGATAATGATAATAATTAGTAGCAGCAATAGTTGTAGTATTATTCCCGTTCACCTTGCTTTGCATCATCCATTTCGTAAGTTCATCCTTATCGTCGCTATTAAGCAAAGAAGTAGAAAAACAACGTGAAATAAAACAAAATAGAAATAGACGAAATAGGCTTCTATCCAAAGGGGTAGAAATAAAAAATGACAGGAAAAAATGTGAATACGAAACAGACCTAACGTAATCTGTATTAATATTGAGCCCAATATCTTCAAACTTCCTGTTATTTAAATTTTTTATCCAATTTCCCTCTTCCCCTTTGACTTAATATTCGCCCCAATTTTCCCTACAAAAAGGGAAATTTCCCTTCACGTGGCAACACTGCAAAGAACACAACTGCCCATGCCCATGGATTCGAACCCGGGACCCCTGGCGTCGTAGCGCTCTGTAGTAACCACAGGTCGACCTCACTATAAAATATTCCTGGGTATGCACTTGAAGGATGTTCTGTAAACAGAAATGGGGACGCACGGAAAGACCAGTGTGTATGTTTTACCTTACATTGCTTTTCTGTCGCTTATGGCAACCTGTGACGATAAGGCTGAAGAATGAAACTGATGAAAGAACACTAATGCGCAGACGGTCCATTGTATATGACGATATTTTACGATAAAGTTTGTAGTCAGCTCACTTCATGCTCATGTGGTATACGGTATACATACCGTAACACTCATGACACTTCCAATCATGACCCTGCAAAATAATGTTCATATCTCTTCTTCCCCAAAATTACTATTCTGGGGGGAAAAATTCTCTCGGACTTGACTCATTAATTAAATTCTGTAATGAAAAGTTTTAACTAAACACATGACCATGAAAATAGGCTCCTGGGCAGAATTGCGGTGGTGCCACGTATGGGAAAAGCAAAGCGAAAGCGGGACAAAAGTCGCTGGTTCCTGCGCAATGGGTGGCAACGTCAACCGGGCTGCGTCTCTCTGGGGCACTTTGTCTCATCCAAGATCTATCGAGCAACTACTGTCAGTTTGTATCTTATGGATTACAAAGAACAACTCATCACTTGTCCCCATCTTCGAAATTAGCCAAAAGTGGCAGAAAAGCGACGTAAAATAAACTAAATCAATCAATCATTCTCGTAAACCTCCGAACACACGGGCTTGTGCTCCGACGTGGCAACAGCGCGAACTTCTGCCACTCGCGGATCGAGAATGTGTGATGCTTCAAGCAAACCAAAGGATAAGAATAACAAGAGAATGAGGGAGAGAGAGGGAGAGAGAGATAAAGAGAGAAGCGAGACACACAGAGGGCGAGAGAGATAGACGAAAAAAAACAAAAAACTGTAACGGGAGATCTTTTCGGAATATTCTCAAATGTTCCTTGCACGCCTGGAAATTAGCTACGGGTTCCCAAACTTTTGTTTCACGGCGCACTTAGTGTTTCAAGATTTTTCCCACTGCGCCCAAGTCAGAATGTAGGTCTTGCCTAACACTTGCAACGCTCAGTTATACCGCTCGCAATCCCAACTGGCGGCTGGAAAGCAACGAATCAACGATCAGTTGAATTCTATTCGACTGACATCGGGCATTTTCGAGTCACAAGGCACCGAAAGTTCCTGGCGGGACGAAACAAATGAGCGTCGGATACTCAGCATGTTGCCAAACGTACTGTAAAACGAGAGAGAGAGAGACTCGATCAACGCCGTTACTAGACAGAAGTTGTACAATAGTACAAAAAGCCCGGAAGGTTAGTACAAAAACACTGTCCAAACAAGGTAATAAAGACAACTGACAAAAACAGACGTACGCTTGGCAACGTTGTAACGAGAGCGATGCTACCCCTACAGCTCTTCGCAACTGAGGCTGTTGACAATCCTCGAGCTACACACCCACGAAGACGAGTGGTGGACAGATAGAGCTATGTAGCAAAAATTATGTCACCCGCCAGTTGGGTTTGCGATCAGTATAGTGTGGTTAGGTTGCTTGCCTTAAGTTAAAAAAATAAATGCATATTTCAAATTCAGGAACATTTCATACGTATGTAAAAAGTACTAAATAAGCACATATTTGGAACAATCATATCTAAAACCATGTGCAGACTAACAAGTAAGTGTTATTTCAGTGAAAATATTGAAACTTTTCGCGACGCCCAGGCACACACTTTGGGAACCACTGGAAGTGTAGCTGCTACACTCTTTCAGGCAAACGAATCTCTGGCTAACAGGCCCAAGGGGTTGTGCGTTGCATTTCGCTCATGTGTGTTCTGAGTGCTTCTGTTTCAGCTTCTAATTTCTCCCAGATGGCGTAACTGTAACTGCACACATCTTCAAGGGATATCCGAATTGTCCAGATCAGATCCATGGATACTCCTTAAACGTCTATTGGATGGCCAGTCTTGGATATACAGAGAATTTCCAGTGCTGGATATGCATGGTATATACGGTATATGTGCACGTGTTCTTCATAAACTGACATAAAAGTTTTCATATCAGTGGAAAGATTCGGTGTCTAGACATTCAGCTGTAATGCACAATGGTTAAGATCTCACATAAATATAGGTCTAGTCCCAGTCTCTGAGCATAAAGGTGGAATGACAACTAATGAAGCTCTTATGATTGATGGAATTTATAATTTTGAATGCGTCAGCAGTTAGGCTATTTTGCACCCGTCATATTATACGGGGTCCAGCCCCTTACCATAGCTAATATAACTGTAATGTCGAGGTACTAAAATATTCTTACTTGGGTTAAAAGCTGAGGCTGTAAAGGGGCACTCAGCACACATAAGGACAAAACACACGCAGCCCTACGAGGATTATACTGGTCCAGACGCCAGGGCCTCGTTAGTCTGCAAAATGCAGTCCAGGGTGTACTACGTGGAAGGGTCACCTCTTACACCCAAACAGCTTTTATGAAAAGTACAAACTACTAATTTCAGTATTTATATATATATATATATATATATATATATATATATATATATATATATATATATATATATATATATATATATATACTATTCACGTTCGACTTGCTTCACTCAAAGTAAATTAATTCAATTTTTGTTAAATGGAATTATTAGTTGTGAAGTTAAGGAGGTGGGGGTAAGGGTTTTGTGCTCCCACTTCTGGTGAAAGGTGAAAATACGAATCAGCGGTAAACGATATGTACCGCAGGAAGGAGAGAGAGAGAGAGAGACAAAAAAGATTTGCGTGCCACGAGACAGGAGAGCGCAGGAAGCTGGATACCTCCTGAAGCTTCTTCCTCTCCCGTCTTGGCAAGCGAACAAAAGAAAAGAAGAAGAAGCGAGAACGAAACCGAAAGTTACCCCGCTCCTCGGGCCCAACTTAATTCATGAGATCTGGATAAGAAGAAAAACAAAAAGAGAAAGAAAATAACTTACGTAAATTTGCAGGCGGGTGTTATTAAACCGGATGACCCGTACGCTGCTATTACTTTCGCAATTAAGGCCGCCGCGACGCGAAACAATGCCCGTGCGAAAGGGAAAGGGATGAAGACCAAGGGAATTGTTCTCATCAGCAAATCGTCACCTCTCCGGTCAGGTTGGTCACGGCGCACTCGCGTGCCGCCGCCAAGAGATGCGTGACTCGGAGCGGCAGGTTCAGACATGCAGCAAGAAGCCCTTTGTCTTTCCTTCTTATTCTTTTTTTTTCAGCTTTTGTTTCAGAGCAACTCTTCTTGTAATTTTGCATGATGGCGTTCACGTGGTAAAAGGAACAAAGGTAGTAATTCCGAAAGCAGCCAAGCAGACGAAAAGGAAATGGCAGTTGACGATCTCATTACACCAGGTTCGAAGCCAAAACGTTCTTAGTGCAAATAGGGTGACTACGCCATTTTGGTTGGCCCGTGTTCCTAGTACTCCCAAACCCGAACGCAGGGTGGATAAAAATAATGACTTATGTTTTTTTTAAAATTTAAATCAGTTTGTGATTTTTTTTTTAAAAAAAAGACAAAATTACTTGCATGTTTTTCGACATATTTGCAAGGGGGTGAGGGGAAATGGTCCCCTTCCCATCTCTTTTAATTTTTTGGCATTTCGGAGAAGTATATAGTGTTTGTATTTATTATTTATTATAGCGTCGCTTTTCTGCCACTGGCACATTTACAAAATATTGCTCAACATGATTCAAACAAAACTATACAAGCTTGGAATAAGAAAATCAAAGATAAGCTCTTTGTGGTCATGTCTAGGGTGAAATAACGGAGACTCAGGAGAGATGGGGAAAGTTTGTACTCTTCAAGTTCTTTAAGAAATACTTGAGTAGAGTTCAATTCCAATTTTTTTTTTGCCAAATGTCTTAACACCTACATACACAATTACATGGGGGACACCAGAGATTTTTGTAAGGGGGACAGCCATTGATAAAACTTGAATAGTAGAGAAATGACAATAATTATTATTATCGTTGTTATCAGAGATGTTACGAAAATAACCTCACTTTTTACTGTTGTTCAGAATCTATACACATTAGTCCACCCTTCTATTCACACACTAGCAACATCGCAGCGAGACTATGCAACACCGCTGATGTGACCAGACAGAGCATATGTGTTCTTTATTATATCACACCAGAGTCAAAGAAATAATAGTTTCCTCTCATTATGTCGTAAACTGCGCATTTATGGCTATTTTGGCCACATCAACAGAAAAAGGTGACCATAACACGCGCATAACTGGCTACATAAAAACTTTATTGCCTTTCCACTTCCTTTTCACCCTCTCCCCTTGCGGATTCCTTCCATCCCTTGCTTCACACGAAAATGGATGAAAATATACGGTTGGACAACGTTCTGACAGAAAAAAAAAGAACACATTTACTTAGTCATGGAACGGAACCATTTCTTGTTTTTCTTTTTTGCTCGAACTAAAATACTTTCCATGTACAGACAAGTTGTAAAATCATGCACCTGGAAAGTCACGATAAGCCACTTGAGAAGGGTGTTGGCAAAGGTACAGCGCTTTTAGCAAAGGGGAATAATATATACCTTCTAATGCAGAAAAGCTAATAATAATTATTATTTTTTTCACTTTGCTCCGGAATTGTCTTCAGCGTGATTGCTGATGGCTTTTCAATGCTTGAATTGTTACAAAAGAACATTAAGAGCCTGGAAAAAACTCGATAGTTTTTACATCTGTCAAGAGATGTCACGCACTGTACATCATTGAGATATCATTCGATTTCCTAACAAAATGATTGGTCAAGATTGCCAGTGATAAGCAGTTCACGTGACAACATTTTCCAGCAGAGAAATTCTATACTGATCACTTAATTATATTCTGTTTTAATGTATGCTCAATATTCTTTCTTCAAACTCTCGAAGTACTTAGACTACTATTTTTAAATATGCTTATAGATAGATCTTCATAAAGCTGAGAACATATAATTAGCAACATTAAGATCAGGCTGAATCGTGATGATCAGAATGAACGATGAAAAAAAAGGAAGAACTTCAAACATCTCACCATGATTGAAACTTACGACGACTCTCTAAACTTATTGTGCGGGAAACCTTATTTTAGATTAATTCATGCTCAGAACACTTCTACTGTAAAAGTAAATATAAACAATTCAAATGCATTAAAAAAATAACTGAAGGAAGACGCAGGAGAATTATCCAGTTGATTCCAAGTTTATATTTCATAGTTTGTAGGTTCTTGGGTCTGAGATGAACGCAACGCACTGCAGTCAGGTGTCCTGGCCTAAAACCGAATAAAAAGCACACAATTTCCATTCTATCTTTGTTTCTTTAGCAATAAATAATTCTCATCACTATAATTGACCACGATGCAGGAAGAAAATGAAAGAGAGTAACAAACTAATGAAAAAAGGAAGGTACACACGATGAAAGAGACAGAAACAACCGTCGTAAGAGGAAACTGAGAAAGAGAGAGAAATGGACGAACTGATGCAAAGGAAATATATACAAATAGATGCAGACAGGCACGTATCCAGAGGGGGGCTTAGGGGGCTCGAGCCCCCCCCCCCCCTCCCGAAAGTTTTAGGTTTACACTAGATAAAATGAGGTTTTTGGTTTCTTGTGGTGTGAAATAAAATAATGTGACAATAATTTAAGGAGAGAAATAATTATAGAGGCAAGACTGCGAATGTTCCGTAACCCTGTTATTGATAATAGCACGTATCCAAGATGGGGCGCAGGGGGCTCGACCCTCTCCCCAGGAAATTTTTCAGTTTACGTTAGATAAAATTAGGTTTTTGGCTTCTTGAATAATGTGAAAATAATTTAAGGAGAGAAATAATTATCGAGGCAAGACTGAAAATATTTTATACCCCTGTCATTGTTAATAGCACATATCCAAGGTGGGGATGAGGTGGCTCGAGCCCCCCCCCCCCAGGAAATTTTTCAATTTACACTAGATAAAATTAGATTTTTGGCATCTTGAATAATGTGAAGATAATAAATTTATAAATCTGAGAGAAATAATTATCGAGACAAAACGAAGAGTGTTCTATAACCCTATTATTGTCAATAGCACGTATCCAAGGTGGGAATCAGGAGGCTCGAGCCCCCCTTCAGGAAATGTTTCTGTTTACAGTAGATAAAATTAGGATTTTGGCTTCTTGAATAATGTGATGATAATTTGGGAGAAATAATTATCGAGACAAGACAGAGAATGTTCTATAACCCTGTTATTGTTAAAGCACGTGTCCAAGGTGAGGTTGAGGTGAGGTGGCTCGAGGCCCCCCCCCCAGGATTTTTTTTTATTTTTCACTAGATAAAATTAGGTTTTTGGCTTTTTGAATAATGTGACGATTATTTAAGGAGATAGACAATTATCGAGGCAAGACGGAGAATGTTCTATAACCCTGTTGTTGATAATATTGCACGTACACTTTTCTTGCGCTTTCGGTGTTGTCGCAGCGCACTTGAGCACTATGTAGAGACTTGTCAGCATTTGGAAGCTGCACAACAAAGGTAGCGCCACACGTAGGGCGATTCGTTGTAATTTCTAATCTCTGGAAGGCGGGAGAGGGTACGTTCTTGAATGAGAGGAGTCAAGTACTGGCAATATTAACGAATCGTTTTATCTGTGGAACGTTCTAGAATATAATGAGGATATAAATACGCGGATTCAATTTTTCGGTTCATCTCTACAAAGAATCGGTTAATGAGATTTCAGAGGTAAGTGTGACAATTCATACAGTCGATTAGTGATCAGTCAGCGTCCTCTGGTTGCTTCATAAGATATAGTGATTCGAAAATTAAGACATTGACGACAGTAGAACTTCCGGGGCCTCAATGTAGTGCTAGTTCGGGTCGAGGGCCGAAGAGATCAAGGCCTCTCTCTCTCTCTCTCTCTCTCTAAAGTAAATATTTCAGCAGTACCGGATATTGGAGTGGTTTATTAAAACAGAAATAAGCTGCATAGATCAACTGAAAATCAAAGTTTTGAGTGATGATTTAGTTTTGTCAGAACTAAATTTCGTATATGCAGTCCGAGAATTTCATGCTATAAAAAATACTTTTGTTTAAGCCTATTGGGTTCAAAATACATTCAAACACTTAACTACAATAAAGAGACAGCCGAAAATTTTATGATGTCGAGAAGAGAAAGCAAGAAGATGTTTCATATGTAGACATTTTAGGCGGAAATTGCAGGAGGCTCTACCAGGACCCGAAACAGGGCTCTATCAACTAAGCCACCTAGCCATCCTTGACTTCAACTGATTTTTCGTTAAAATATCTACATAGTACATGTCCTGTGTATATCAAATCGTAAGGTGTTGCCTGTATAGTGAACAAGCACAGAAAATATAGGAGAGAGAAGAAAACTGAGGAGCATTCCCACCGGTTGAGGATAATTTTTTCTTCTGTGGTCAACAAGAGCTACTACCGTGCGTCCATTTCGATCTGCAGCCGAGAGATCGGGAGAAGCGTGGCGGGCGGCGCTGGCGGAGATGCCGACATTTGCGGCCTGTAATGCTCGCTTATTTTTACGGACATATCCAGACATTTATATAAATATTGCAAAACGAGCACTAACCTGGGTTATAATTCATCATCTGTAATTCATCCAAGTTCTGCAATTATATACACAAAAAAATACGCTTTAGAAGTGACGATAAGAGTCACAGATAATAAAACATTTTAATCATAGTTTTGACCAGCAACGTCCTGCTTAAGTTTATATCCTTGAAAGAGTTTTGTGTCGATGGGGATCGTTTGGAGGTTTCGAATGTGCAACACTGTATCAAGATTACGCTGCCGACGAAACCATTAAAAGTCAATGGTTTTCGTGAGCTTCCTCGATGAACTCGATGAAATTGGGGCAGCGTTAGAAAGTTATCCAAACAAACCTCTACGCCGTGTTTCACAGGAGATGGTAGTGTCAAAATCATCAGCACATACAGCCACTAAGCTACTAAAATTAAAACCATACTCTTATAACACAGGTTAGTGCTCGTTTTGCAATATTTATATAAATGTCTGCATATGTCCATAAAAATAAGCGGGCATTTCAGGCCGCAAATGTCGGCATCTCCGCCAGCGCCGCCCGCCACGCTTCTCCCGATCTCTCGGCTGCAGATCGAAATGGACGCACGGTACTTCGAGGTGACAATGACAGTGGCCTAATAAGGGAGATTTCACACCATGTCGCCTGAGGATTTCACAAGTCGAAACTAGGTTTGTGCGGCCTTTTGTGTCGCTATGGTGTGAAACGTTGCTGTTGATTGGCCCACTCCAATTGACATGTATCGCGTGTCCCTTCGGTCTGAAAACTTCCTAAGTCTTGAAAATCCAAGTCACAAGGATGGAAAATTAGGGCCTTGTTAAGGTTAGATGTGAAGGCAGGCAGACAACAGCACCCTAAAGGATCATATCCAAACCTACAGGAAGAACACATCTTACTTCAATCTCCAATACGGAATGATAAAAACTTCTGGTGAGTTGATTTTAAAAAAAAATGTGTCCGAGATAAAGAGTGGCGTGCCCAGGATTTTCGGAAGGGAGAGGAGTTACGCATACTATTTTTGGTGGTCAGTCCTGATTTTGCCATTTTTTTCCTGTCTTTGACGTTCTTCTTTTTTAAAAAAAAAGGAATACTGGGTCAAATGGGGTTATGACCTCACCAACCCTCCTTTGGGCACGTCACTGGAGATAAATGAATAAGCATTTGATCATACTGGGAGACGAAACATTAGGAACGGAAGGGTTTTCACTGTGCATTAATTGTTTCGTGATCCAGCTGTATTCGAGAAGACTTCCTTTGTTTCGTGCCGATATATGACAAGACAGCGGAAGCTGTGACAGGCATTTTTGAACACTTGTGACTGCCAAGGCCTGAATCTGAACAATTTGGTGGGTTTCGGCTTTTATAAGAGCTGCAAACATGGGAGGACAAGACACGTAGTGGTGTTCAGGCTCGAATCAGAGATACATATTCGAGAGCTGTCTGCGTCTAGTTCGCAGCCCACAATTTGTATGTGGCGTTGTCGAGTGGATTGTCCATCCCATGCATGTGTAACAGCTTCGTAAAAACACTCAAAGACACCATAGATGTTTTTATGCCTGATGAGAAGAAATGGACAAACACATATACAAACACACATACTGAGATGGTTCCGGCACACAATGTTAATGCATGGAAACTGAGGAGTCGAGTGGTAAAAAATGTTCAGTTTTCACTTTCTGATTAAAATGACAGCCTTACAGTGGCGACGCGGTGGCTCAGTCGGTAACGCGTCTGACTACCATGATAAAGGTCCCGGGTTCGATCCCCGGCCGGTTCAAATCTAACGATGGAAGCGGCCCCGGCGCCCACCGAGCGTCGAATAACATGTGAGGTTCTTACTATACCCCTTAAGAAATGGTGTTGAGCCCCCCCGAAAGGAATTCCTGGATACGTGTCTGGGTGCAGATGAGAACTGATGAATAGCGAAAGATATAGGAAAAGGAAATAATAAAATAGCAAGAGAAACATAGGAAGAAAGAAAGGGATAGAGGGAGAAAGAGATGAGACACGCTGATATATAGACTGATTAATTTGATTCATTTTATTTCGCTTTTCTGCCGCTTTTGGCAAATCGCGAAGAGGGTGAATGGTGATCAGATGAAACTGATGAAAGGACAATCACATACAAACACACATGGACATGTCACATATTCCACAGAAGATTATACTAGGTACGAGTGAAGACACCAGATCCTCGTTAGTCTGCAACAATGCACTCCATAGTGTATTACGTGGAGAGAGGTTGACATTTGGGTATACAGTATATAGAGTAGTGACGGGCGGAACCCAATATTTGAAGATTCGGATATCGAATCCTGGGATTCGAATGTCCATCCTTAATATAGAGATGTATAGAGAAATGCAGAGCCCGCCTGAACCCCCACCCAAAAAAAAATCTCTGGTGACGCCACTGTGGGAAAAGAGGAAAACTGCTAGTTTAAAAACCAAGCAGCTTCAACAAATTATTTCGCGGGAAGAAAACCTGGAAATGGAGACTGTCGGATGCGTTTACATGCGACCAGCTGTGCGGAACTCTTGGCCAGAGTAACATGGTATTCCCCACCAGTGATTTAAATATTACTGGGAAATTCCGAGCAAGTACATGCTGGCGAAAATATAACTGTGCTAATGATATTTCTCCCGAACATGATGAGAACTATGCAGACCCCATTATTTACAGTCGACGAGCACAACACCGGCAAAACAAACACAGTCAGGATCTGCATACCCAATACTATTAATTTATTCAAGGCCTTCACGGTGGCTGTCTCCATTAACGGTGGCCATTAATTGAAAGCGTCGGAGAAAAAGGAACTTGAATAGACGGCGGAGACTAATCCGCAGATTGCCAACTCTAGTAACTAGTCACCGAGTTTGGCGGTTGGGAATTCGACGAGGATCCGGTGTCAGTCGAACTTTTACACTGGCGTTAAACTGTAAAACGAACAACACAATGTAAAGTCACCGGCAATAAAGATGGGACACCTAGATCCAGAAATACTCGCTTCCATGCAAGGTGTTGTGTGTGTTGCCTGACTCTACGGTGGTTACATAACTTACCATTGAAAATTTGGTATTAAAATTCGTTCACCTCCGAATATATAGGTACCACAGAAAACGCATTGCAGGGAAACAGATATGCAAGATCTAAGTGTCCCATTTTTTTTGCCGGTGACTGTACATACATGCGAGCGGTCACACTGGTGCCGAGCTACTCTGGAGAGAACGGCCATGTTTCACAGGGCACGAATGGAACCAAGTAATTTTATTTATCCCGCCAATTCGCCAGAAGTGTAGTGTCAATTATCCAACTACTTGCGTTGTTTGGATGACAATAGTAGACAATAAGGTTTATTAACTTGCCTCATGACCGTAAACCATTAGAAAAAACACAATAAACAAAAGCTATACAATCGAGAGCAAGGATACTATGGTTTAAAATTAAAGGAGGCTTGCAAAGCATGAACTACATTTTTTGTTATTAAAAATACACACAATTAAAATAAAACTTCCAAAATCTCGGCGACCCACCTTTTCCAATAATATTTTCACAAAAGATTTTCCACTGTCGCATTTACTCGGCCATTTCAGTGCACATGAAACTATCAGTTACCAGTATGTCAGTCAGTCGAGCACCGGCGAACACGGCAGTGTAATAAACCTTAGGCAGAAATCGGATCCAAAGTGACCGTACGGTAATGTGCTAAAGTACAGGAATGCTTCTCTGAAAGCATGATTAAATATATTTTGATTAGTACTATACTTGTGTGTCAACGTGTCGTTTTCCTTGTCAGCAAAGTATTTTTCGAAAATTTCTTTACATTCGAAAAACCGCTATGATATTGTAAAGTCTGAAAAATTATCTTTATTTAGAATTCCGTCGAGTTCAAATACAACTTCGTGTGGTTTGGTTTCGCTGTTGTCCAGACATCTGTGATAGAAAACAGGCTTAAGGTGACACGAAACTAGATATCTAGACAACAGCAAAGGCCCAACTATAGGAAGATTTACTTGAATATTCCCAAATATACTTGGGCAACTCACGAGTGATCTGTACACTGTGAAGTTCCCTTCTACACACTGCAACTCAAGAGCTCTTGACTTGCTCAAATCTCGATGAAAATGTTGTTCGCTCCGCGTTCCATGCGTGCACAAGACACCGCTCTTTCACAAATATGACGAGTTGCCCACGCCGGCTCTACAAGGAATTAAAGAATTACTAATATAAAAATTGCCTTTATATTCTCTACACGCTGTAAAATGTTGTCGGTGTTCTCCGGGGACACCCTGTACATGTGGAATTCTTTGGACATTTATGAAAGCAAAAATCACTGATCGTTCAAGAGAAGAAAACAGTAGTGGACGGCAAAATGTCACGTTGCTTGCGCAGTGTGAGAATTTAATTAGCGGCAACAAGCAATGCGAGGCTTCCGACGTGTTACGCACGTATCACGGACAATCAGGCATGCGTTTCACGGTTGAGGTCATCGACAAACTGCATCATTGTTTGCAGGCTTTTCATGAATGGAATAATTGCGCACAGAAGCTGATCACAGTCGAACTTGCAAGCTTCGGTGAGTTCTAAAGAACTTCTCCCGTCGCAGTTCTGAATGTTTATATAAAGATCGCAACTCCCGATCGCCTGGAGGAGGTCTCTTACAAGATTTTCTACAATGGGATGAACTGGAGACGCTATTTCGGTATCACAACAAGGACAGCATTTATCAAAGCTGACTACTGGCTGTTGTCTCTCTATACGGCATCCTCGTTTATGATTCATGCCTAGATTTAATTATATTAATCTACATAGACTTATAGCGCATTTGCTCGTCGTAAGGAGTTCATCTCTGCATGATGCATTTTATATTTATCACTTTGTCTTTTACTTACAACCTTAAGTTTTATTTGATAAGAGGCCTGGTCCTGGATATTGTGATGGGTACAAATTGCCAAAAGTGCTGACGTACAAACTCTCTCTCTTGTACTTTCCTATTTTACGTCGCTTTTCTGCCACTTTCGGCTTACAATGAAGATGAGGATGAATGAAGATTAGATTATAATGTACAGGCACACTCAAACTCATGACCAGGCCAGGACTCGAACCAGGAAACTTCGGTGGCGAGATTGAGATCGGTATCGGCCATCGTGGAGATAAAATATTTTTAATTCAATTTTTTTCTTTTTAAATTTGAAATTTTTGAAAATGAAAATTTTAATCGATGGAAGGTTGTCAAGTGTGGATGTCGCTGAAGCGGGAACATAATTTGTACTTTGTTCTTGCCTGCACTCTCCACCGGAGGTCGTTCAGCAGAGCTGGATTTGTTCATTCACCTTATCAAGCAGCACAGGCGGCATGTGGACCTCGTGCCATGAACGCCATGAAACGGCACGACGCACGCGAAATCACGAAAGGCAAGATAATAACTTTGCACCCTAGTACGGCTTGTGGAATTTACCCGGGCGTTTCGGCAGAAGCTGCTCATGTCAGCACACGCAAGCTGGTCGTTCCTGCTGCTCTTTTGCACCCATTTGGGGAGGGGGGGGGGTTCAGATCTTTTCCGTCACCTAACTTGTATCAAAATCACTGGCAAGTTATAAAAGCTCCTATCTTGGCAACATGAAGGAATGTGGTAGGGATGACGAAACCGAAACGAGACTTACAGTGATCTCGTTCTTTAGTAAATATTGAAAAAAATCATGGAAACCAAAATTGCTTAATAGCGCAACTTATTCCTTTGTACGTACAGTCAACGGCAATACAAATGTGACACCTAGATCCTGAAATGCTCGCTTCCCTGCTAGGCGTTATGACTTTTTTTACCTAACTCTACGGCGATATGTGGATTTTAATAGCAAATTTCCAATGCAGCTTCTACCACTGCCGTAGATTTAGGCAACTCACGTAACGTCTTGCAGAGGAGCGAGTATTTCAGGATCTAGGTGTCACATTTGTATTGCCGTTGACTGTACGTACAAAGGAATAAGTTGCGCTATTAAGCAATTTTGGTTTCCATGATTTTTTTCAATATTTACTAAAGAACGAGATCACTGTAAGTCTCGTTTCGGTTTCGTCATCCCTACCACATTCCTTCATGTTGCCAAGATAGGAGCTTTTATAACTTGCCAGTGATTCACGCCATCGTAATTCCTAGGATCGAATCCCGGTCTAGAAAAGGACGCTCTTTTGAGTGTGTCAATTTAATCTAATCACTCATCTTCAACGTCGCGATTAACCAAAATAGGTAGAAGGGCGACGTCAAATACAAATACAAGTGTATCTGGGGGACGCGGTGACTGATTTATAGGTAGGTCATGCACAAGAGTTTGTTTTTGGTAACTGCACAGTTAATCTGTTAGTGAGAACTGTAACACTGTCTAGCGTGGTTACATACATTCAATATAAAATTCCCATTTTATTTTGTTTGTTCACAGTGTCGAAACACAACAATGTTATTACGAAAAGTCGCTTAACTTCATTATCTCTGGACGCCGCGAAAGTGTGAGGTCACGCTGTGTACAGTCATGGAAAGAAGTACTTCCCTCATAGAGCCTTATTACCAGTAGTTTTATGGGGGAAGTATTTTTTTCCACGACTGTACATTTGATTTGATTTAGTTTATTTAACGTCGCATTCTACCTGGGTGTATTACGGATGTAGAGTCGAATTACTTTCGGAACATCTCCAGCGAACTGCGCGAATCTGTCTAGCGAGCCTAGTGGGCGTGTAAAACCTGAGCAACGGGCTTAGCGATAGGTTCTGGGTTGACATGACGTCAGCGGCTCGCTTGGTTAATTGGCTGCTTCGAGAGTTCTGACTCGTTCCGATGCTTCAAATGCATAAGAGCCAAAGATGTTTCGGAAATAATCTTCCTCTACCACGCTGTGCATATGTTGCACGACTACTTATGTTGAGACTCGAGACGAAACTTTGCGAACATATGTTAGACAACGAAGTTCCATTTTTTATGGTAGTGAATATTTTTCTGCACAAATAGTACTGTTCTCTTAGATTTGTTCAAATACTTGTACAGTCACGGACACATCTGAGTTGCAATGATTCTATTTGTTACAACCCAGAAGTGTCCGTGAGTGTACCTATGCAAGGTACCACAAAATAATTCTCAAAATTAATTACGGCACATCTAAAACAATACCTAGTTACGGGGTTGTATTACACCATTCCAAACACGTTAGCACCACGCCACCAGGGAGGCCCTACTACGTACAGTCCCTACTGCTTAAATAGACAATAATTTTGTTGTATTGGGGAGCGTACACTTGTGACTAAATTGCTATTTTTCACTATACATTTCTTATTCGGACAATGGCGCCCCCGGAATTTCGTAGGGATTAGTTTTGCCTTATTTTTTTATTAGACAGCGTCTTCATTTCCTGCTTTGAGTATGTTCGATAATTAGTGTAGCTTCCTTGCCACTTGGGACTAATCGCGACTGTGAGAAGATGAACTGGATGAAGGAGACTGACAAAGAACATCCCTGCCCAAGCTGGGACTTGAACCAGAGAACTTCGCAGGAGAGACCACTTAACGCCCACCGAGTCGGCTTCCTATATTTGGTGTGCCCAAGGTGGAGTTGGTGGGGGTCATAACTTCCCCTTTGGCCCAGTATTCCTTAAAAAAAAAAAAAAAGATCGTCTAAGGCAGGAAATGATGGCAAAATAAGGGCTGACTACTAAAAAAGTATACTTAACGCCGGCCCCTTTCGAAAACCCTGGGCACGCCAGTTTTTTTTTTTTTTTTTTTTTTTTACATTCGAATGCTGAGCCAAGTGGGGAATATTCCGGGATAACAAGAGAAAATAAAAAGGCACCGAGCTTTCTTCTCGACTCGGGGATAGAAATTTAGAGCGTCAGCTGTGTCACCCATTACTTCATGTTGCTGTGGGATTTGAGCATAATGTGCCTTGATTTATTAAACATTGTTCCTTTCCTCGAATGTTGCGATATTACAGCGAACAGCGCGCTCTGATTCTGGCAAAGCAGCACCGTAATTCACTGTTGCGAACATCCACCTCCTGCCGCTACGGAGGAAAGAAACAATGAAAGATTACTCGCATTTCAAGGTTGCTGATTTTCCGGGCCACATACGGGTACGGAGTGAGTATTCCCTCAATTCCTTCAGCTATTTGTATGGAAAACTACAAAGATTACGTTTCACGCTGCGGCAACCAACTGGCATGCGTGACGCTCCGCCACCGTCAGACTTTCCAAAGTGTTGCTCTCAGCCGAGATGAATGGACATTCTGTTTCTTTTCTTTACCCTTGCTTCCCGTAAAACCATGTGAAGATTTTCCATGCTTACGCTGCTTAGAGAGTCGCCGTTTAGCTTCATCTTGTATACAAGGCACTTTTTTGTGTGACTCGTCAGGTGCTATTACCACTTCCTTACACGTCATGCAAACATTGTATGGGTATTAGAGGCGACAATGAGTTCGTGCTTTTTGTATTTTTTTGCAGTTTTGAGGAGAATTACTTTGCAGTAACATCCGCTTCTCGTCCTGGGTTCCCGCACCGTGTGGTTATAATGCCGGATGTGGGATATTCGTGAGAGAGAGAGAGTGTGAAATGTTTAACTCTATGTAGCAAGAGGTCTCATGTTCTAGTCCCTACGAAGCCACAATTTCAGTAAGTCAGACTCGACTTTATATTAAGAGTCTAAACATATATTATTACCATCCTGAGCAACGTCTAAAAATAACAAAAAAATAATCAACTAAGGGCAATTCCATTGTGACGAATGTGACATTCACACAAATTTACATTCATTTTTTAAATATTTTCTTAGCACCTTCAAAATATGTAATATTATCAATTCATGTAATTTCATTTTCCTTAGTGAAAGTTATTTAATTTCGGAACATTCCTCCCTCATCTCAATTTTCAGCTACATTTCTTGTAACACTTCTGAATTTGAATTAAAATATTTGGGTGCGTCAGCACTTAGGCTATTATGCACCTGTCACACTATAAGAGGTCTAGCCCCTTATCATAACAAAAACAAAAGCGTGCCTGAATTCTAAAATTTCCTTACCTTGGTTAAAAGCTGAGGCTAAAAAGGGCGCTCAGCACAAATAAGGCCAAACCCCAGGACGACACAGAATTATACTGGTCATGGGGCCAGAGCCTCGTTAGTCTGCAGTCCAGTGTGTACTACGTGGAAGTGAGGTTAACTATTAGGTGCACTACGTGGAAGGAGCACCCCTCACACCACGGGGACACTTCTGAGACATGACTTTAGGACTTTCTCAGTCTTTCGGAAAACTCTGTGGAATATATGGGTTTACTGAAACAATTTTGTTATATTTTCACAAAGCTCCTAATATCGAAATAAATAGAGATCGAATAATCCCTCCCCGTCTTGACGTCTAAAATTAATTGACCCAGGAGATGTCAACAAAAAAAGAGTCAATAAACACATCGTAAATCCCTCTAATATCTAAAATTCAGACTAATTTTAAAGGTTCTAAAAGTAATTTTAAATTGTAATAAATTAAACCTTGTTTCCATATTAAAAAACAATAAGTTGCTGACCAAGGCAGTTTATTAAGATGTAAAAACACTTAACATGTAACGTTTCAACCCTGCATCAGGGTCTTCCTCAGATGAAGAACTAAACTAAGTTAAGAAATAAACTGCCTTGGTCAGCAACTTAGTGTTTTTTTTTAATTTTAAATGTTCACTGTGCCATAGTGAGCGACATTAAACAAAATGGTCAAGCTCTCCCCCCGAGAAAAGTTCGTAAATACAGCACTGTTCCAATCAGCCAAAGTGGATAAAAATTGCAATTTAAAACAAACTTAGATGATTAAACAGTGAACTTCTAAACGCCAGTTATCGTAACACCAATATTTTACAGTGTTATCAATTAGATGTCAAACACATGGTACTCGCCCCATTTCACTCACTCTTTCACCCAATTTCAAAGCACATCTTCAAGTGTTCATCGCACATGCAATGGCAAGATCCATGTTCACCACAGGTACGACAGCTAGGGCATATAGGAAGGATGACAAGATGGTCGAGTATTCAAAACAATGTTATGAGAAAAATTAAAGATTTAGCTCTATGAACTGGAGAAGGAGACGTGTATATATAGAAAATATAATACTTATTATGCAAATTAAACAAATATTTTATTCCAGATAAAGTGCTCGTGTGACCATTTGTACTTAAACTATAAGGAACCGAGGTAGTCCAGTCTGTAGGGTGCCTGACTACCACGCTAGATATTCGGTTCGATTCCCGGACTGGGGAACCTAAAAGTTGGAAAAGTTTCCGACCTTGTCCCTATATAAAGTGGGTCTATGGTTCACCTAGCCTCGAATAAATGGGTATCTTGGGGCGAGGTGATGATCACATCACTTCCACAAATGTGAATATACACACAAAACAATGAGAGATGAACCGCATTTCAAGGTTGCTGATTTTCCGGGCCACGTAAACACACAGCCAGCCACACACACCCCTGCTATGTGCTTTCATGGCACGTGCAATGGGCAGATGTGGAGGCAGGACGCTATACATTTGAGGTGATGTTATTCGCACCGCGCTCCGGCCGTCTTATGTAAGTTCTGCCTTGTGGCCCCAAAGCCACTAACTAGCAAGCACCACCAAAACTCGATTGAGGACCTCCCCCCCCCATTTCCAGCGACGGTCCCGATTAGTGATTACTCTCTAAGTGAAAAGAAAAAGCTGAATGAGTAAAGGTGCTGCTAGAAAGTGTAGCACCCACTCAGTGGCCGAGAACGTTAAGTGGTCGACTTTTGACCTTGTCACCGAAGTTCCCAGGTTCGAGTCAAGGCCTGTGCATGGATCTGGCCCTCCGTCAACTTTATCTAATCATCCTCGACCTTCCGATTAGTCAAAGGTGGCAAAAAGCGAAGTAAAATAACAATTGCAAGTGCAGCAATATCGGATGCTTGTACTTGCCCTAGGAATAGCAAAAGGACAAACTATAGAAAATGACGCAATAGCAAGTCCGAAACACTTCTCCGGGGGGAAATGACCGAAAGCAAGAAATAAGCTTTTGGTGTCGTGATGTGCCACGCTGCAGTTCACTGCGTTCGTGAAATGCATGCTGAGCGATCTCGTGTCTTCTTGTGGCAATAAAATCCCTGCTTCAAAGGGAAATGAGGGGCGAAGGAGGGAGGGGACGGACTGCGACAAACACGAGGCGCTTCGACCTCTGTAGGCTTTGTTTAGCCGGTGTGCAATTACACAGAGATTAAAAGAAGAAAAAAAAATATATTTTTTTTTTTTAAAAAAAAAGCGTAGGTAATCACTATCACTGCAGAGTCGAACAAAGAAATCCTATCCTGCGAGACTACAAAGTAAATGGGGGATGTTCGACACATGCATGAAAAGAAACCAAAAACCATTTAAAAATAATTGACTCGTTCCGAGCCTACATAATAAAATAAGAGGTTGAGGTAATAATAGGAATTTAAGACTAACGTAAAGGGCCTATGTTAAAAAGCAGCTAAGGATATTGGTTTAGGAATTGGAAAATACACGTCGAAAACAAATGTTATATAATAAAATAAAATTGACAAATACATAGTGTTGCCCACGAGACGAGACTTTGGCCTGTCTCGTCTCGTGGAAATGCTGTCTCGTCCCGAAAATATTCGTTTGTCTTATGACACATGGTCAATCTCGTCTCGTCTCGAATTTTTAAAAGCCTGTCCCGTCTCGTCCCGTGGGCAACACTACAAATACAGTTTCGAAATGTAAGTACTTAGGAACGTATTAAAATACTGTCAAAAAGAAAGTTGAAAACAAGAGTTAATTCAGGTAATGCATGTTATTTTTGTACTCATAATATTGCATCCTCTTGTCTAATACAATATACTCTAAAGGTTAAAATATACAAAACAGTAATTACACCTGCATTATACAGTCTGAAAGTCACGCTGGAGACCCACCTCAGGTGGGTGATTACAGCGTGGTACTGTTTAAATCACATCCACAAATTATAGAGATAGTGAATGTTTCAAAGTTTGATTGGGTCCCATTTATGCACAGATAGGCTTATCGGGACTGGACCTACAGTTTAAATTCGGGTCCGTAGCAAGGTGCACCCATCGGGAACCGAACTCGGGACCCGTCAGCCACAAGGTAACTGCGTTATCACACCATCGGGGAACTTCGTAATGCTTCGAACTAAAGAATATAAATTAACTATTTTTAACACAAAATTCTAAAAACTATTTAGACATAAACGAGATGAAGAACCAGGAAAAAATATTGTATAATATAATACTGAACTTCATAATCTACATCTACAAATATTATTAGAACAGTTAAATCGAAAATTTGTTAATGTGTGTGCCATGCGGCACGCATGAGAAAAAGAAGGTTCTTGTGAGGAAACCTGACGGTGGTAAGAGATCTGTAGAAAGGCTATAAGATCGGATTGATATTGCCGACGATAGGAAAAGATTTAAGTGTGAATGTAGCCAGTGACTGATTAAGGTGGGTGCTATTGATGCTGCAGCATTATGCCCATTCCTGAAATAGGCCCAGATGAAAACAGACGAGAATTTTCCGAAAGCTGAACAGTTTTCTTTTGCTATATTAACCTGAAAATAAATTTTAGAATGAAATTTGGAGCCCAAATTTCGGACGCCTAGACACAGCGTTACTTATTATACAGTTACTATCATTCTTTGCGCTGTGACGTAACTATAACGTCGTTGTGTTTATTGTTCACCAAAGATTTCAAGTTAATGCTATCAATTTTACGTTAAACAGTTTATTTAGTACAGCATCAGGCCCAATTTCGTCTTAATCCGAACCTGAGTGAAGCCAGAAAATTTTGTTAAGGAGGGGGAAGTCAGATTGTTGTTACATACTGAATAGTATAAATAATATTCTTCTTGCATGTACGTATTACTTGCATCGTGTAACTTTTCTTTTAATTACGGTTATTACAATCAAGCAAGCACCTTTTTTGATGTATCGTTTCGGGATAACAAAGGCTCTCTTCATCAGACATTTATTGTAACCTTATCGCTAAACAATGACCAAATTACAAATAAATATATGATAAAGAAATCTTTTGTTTTCCCGAAACGTTGCATTAAAAAGGGTGTTAATGCTTGTAAGAACCGTACATTAGAAGAAAAATAGAAATAATAAATACAAAAATTATCATAAAGTTATAAAAACAAATCATTACTTTTATTGCCAACAATGTATTATTATTATGAAATTTTCCCTACTCGATACACCAGATAAATGCATATCAATTACCACTTTTATTCTTATTTTTCACATTTCATTGCAATATTAGGCAATACTACTTTGTGTTTAACGTTAACACATCTAGCTCAAGAGGGGGATTTTTGTTATGAAGGTTACGTCTTATGTTATGTGATCTCTTGCATAACAATCTCATTTGTGTTATTTGGAAAGCTCACCCGAAACCACTTACTTCTGAATTAAGTAGTACAAGTTCGACATTTTACACTCAATTGTTCGAGTTATTTTCTTCGGCAATTCTACTGTAATAGTAATTATAATTAACCGGGCTTTGTTTCATACAATCAAAATAATTAGCCTTTTCCTCTTTTTCTAATTTGAAATTAGTGATGTAAATTACCAAGGGTTCGACTGACCAGCTTGACAGCCACATTCCCCTCGCAACGTTCATGGATGGAAGACGGTGGAGGCACATAGTGGCTCGGATCCCACTTTAGGTCCAGTCCCGATTAGCCTTACTGTGCACAAAGTGTACTTAAAACACCAAATCAAACCAAACCAATGGATGGAAGACTTTGACTGTTGCGGCAATAAACCTTTGGGTTTAGGAATAGAAGTTATTTAACATTTGGTACTTAAAAGTTTCTTGAGAGCGAGGTACGGCGCTGACTTTTATTTTTGCCTGGACAACAATTGTTTTCGATACAGTGACGCGTCATGGGCTTTCCTACTGGTCTGAGTCTCCTGGCACCAGTCTGATTTGGCAAGTAGAAAATTCACAATAAATCTGAGCAGCAGGATGAGCTAGTTACAGACAAAGCAGTTTATTCAGAACGTTTTTAACGCTTCAATATCAGGTTGTACGTTTTGGTTTCTACTAATCTCTTACTGAAAAAAAGTAGCGTGCTCAGGTTTCGTAAATTACCATTTTTACCCTTTGTTGCAAAAGTTATTCAAAGACAAAAAATGGTAACCAGGAGTCATTTTAACGGGGAGGTCTGCATCAACAACTACTTGGATTTCTCCAGAGTTCTTTACTGCTATCATTTGAAAATTTTCATCACATTAACTTTTGAGAGGGGCTGTAGCGTCATCATTAGGTCCCCTTCCCCCCGTGACTGAAAATACATGTGCTAAAGAAGCTAAAAGTACTCGCGCCATTACTAATGTTAGACTTACTACTGCATTAAACTGAGCTGAGCGTTGCCTCCATCATGCAAATCTGATCCGGCCATCACACTGCACAGCAAACATAATTTTCACATTACAGCAATACCTTTCTTTAACAAAATGGAAGGCATATGAATTACTTTTCTTGGGACATTTGGGATAAGAATTCAGTGGAAATTCATAGCTGGGAGATGTATGGACCAACATGCAGACAATGCAGTATGTGGGATGTTTATCCAAATTATCCTAGTGGGGGGATGCTTTATGGAAATTTTCTTAACTGGGGGGATAGAACCCCCGCATTCCCCACATTTCGAACACCGGATAAGAGCAAGTGCAATTAAGCAGTGGTAATTGATATACATACACAACTGAAATCATTAACTTAGTAACTATCAAACCAATATCTATTATTCTTGCAGTTCCCATAACTGATAAATCGCTTGCATTTGATAGTAGTACACAGTAACACCTGGGGGAGCGATTTTACAATTCCGGGAATTTCTCCATTTTGTTTGAAATTCGGCATACTCACTAAATTAGGGCTCCTAATCACGAATCTGAAGTTACAATTTGACGCTCACATGTCAAACTTGCAAAATAAGAGGGTCAGTCATCGCAACCGACAATGCACAATTGCTCATTATTTATCGCAAGATTTTCCGTTTCGAATACTTAAAGAACGAAATATATATATTCCTGATATTACTACGACCCTAAAATTTAACTATGTTTCCTAACCTAACCTAACCACGTGCCAATGGTGCGTGGGGCTAGCCATAATTCAGGAATTTCTATACGTGAGCGCCAAATTTTAAGTGCAGATTCGTGATTAGGAGACCCAAATTAGTAAGTATCCGAAATTTCAAACAAATTGGAGAAATTCCCTGTATTGTTAAATTATACCAAAACGGCACATAGGAAAGGGGGCAGGAGACGCGTTTCCCCAATATCCCAGAAGAAAAAAATACATGATATTGGTGGATCATATGCTTTGTCCCTCCTAATAATGCAATGTTAATCAAGCATGTCATAACTGTTTCAAATATGAGTGAAGAGTAATTACAAACAGGTTAGTTCTGTTTAGGTTATGTTAATTACAGATAAGAGGGTCTCTTACCACACACAAGTGGATCTAGAATTTTTTGCCTAAAAAAAGTATTTTTTATACTATTAATTAGTATGGGTGTTGATTCTACATGTTCCCATTGCCAACCTTAAACCTCGGTACAGTTCCAAGCAAACTTAAAAAAACCAACTCTGTCAACCTTCTTGTTCATGAAGGAATAAGTATAATTTATTCCCCCATGAAGATGTCACAGTCTGATGGCACTCTAAATCTCAATATCTTATAGATAACTGCAGACTTTGAAAATTCAATATTCCACTAAGAGTTGTACGTTGAAAACCTTGAAAATGGTCTTACATTTATTGTTCCCAATTTGTTGTATGATGTTAGTTAAAACAATGCTGGGTATATCTGGATATTCTTTGCATCAGTGACAAGATGTGAGGGCAAGCTGTGTACCAAATATGTCAGGTAGAGTAAGGAACAGGGTTATAAAAATAATCAGTTTAGAACTGTGATTAGGTTGCAGAAGGTTTTGCAGAAATAACACAAATCAGGTAACCATTATTATTATAAACGAATAACTAGCACACCTGCTTTTCATAAGTCTTCATATTTCATACCATTCACAGACTGATGTACATTTTATGCCATATGTATTATAATGTGTATCAATCAGACTGTACAAAACATCACTGTTGTGTTTTAGTGCCAAAAGCTGGTTTTTACACTCCTGTTCAGTGTGTGTGTCTTGTATTGGTAGAGGAGAAATATGGCAAAGTTCTAGTGGGAGGCACATTGCACAGTATTTCAAATGCAAACCCCACTTTCAACTGTAGGTCCATGACAGCATATGTGGACTTCAAAGCAAACAAAAAAGCATTTTACACTAACTTTTTGAGCTTACTCATGGTTTCTGTTAGTTAGGAACACTAATAACTTGAAATCTACAAAAGTTATCAACAGTTAAAATAATAAGATTATATTTTTTAAAAAAAAAATCGTAATGAACTACGCCAATTTCCAGGAGGGGGTGGTAAAATCCCTTGCAAACCTCTGGCTTAACTATGCATGTGACAAAAAAGTAGCTGATTATTGTGGAAGGAGAGGGCACCACACACCAAAAAGGAAAATGCGAAGAATGGGATAACAATTGCTAGACTTTGGTCAGTCAACTTGTACTTATTAGTTCCTGTGTGCACTCCTGGGAAGAGATTATGAAAAAGTTATTATGAATTGTTTTTTATAATTATGGGGAAGGATACATTTCAATGGTTTTAATTAACCCCTCCTCAAAGAAAGAAGGTACAAAAAAAAACCGTCGATTACACATGGGTGTGTTGCAAGACAAAATGAACTTCTTGTAAGAAATGTGTGGTTTAACTCGGACGAAATGACAGCAGGTAATTTTATGCACTTCCACTTCACCACGCTGTCGATAATGAAACTCCACTGTCGGGGAAGAAAATATCAAACAAACTATTTCTATAAATATCTGCAGAAACACACTCAACATGTCACAATACACAGCTGATTTTCCCTCCAGAACATTGCAACAGCTGCTTTCGCTATGACAAAAAACCGAGTAAACAGAAAAACCGGCTCGGCAGCACAGACTGAATTAGTCTCACTAGACTACGGAGGGGTCTGATATCAGAACAAAAGGCAGCCTTACCTCATCATCTTTCGGATGAACATGACTGCAATGTCTGTGAACGAACATCCCATTGACGGAAAGCACAAAAACCACCAAAATCACTAGCCACCACACTTTCCACCTCACTTTCGCTGCCATGTTTGCTCGACAACTGAATCAGCGCGCTCTCGCGTCGATTCGTATATACTAAACTCGGGAAAGTTCATTCTCGTTCCTGCCGCAGGGGAAGCAAGAAATCAGCTGACCGTCTCCTGAATCAGTGTTGCGCGCACCAGTTACAATTAATGGCAACACTGCTTGAATTTTTGTTTCAATTTCGCTAGGGAGGATAATCGGGACTGGATCTACAGTTTAATAAGTGCGATCCAGTGGCGGCGATTAGGTTCCAAAACGGGGGGGGGGGGGCAAGGTGTCAAAATTGGGGGGCAAAGACAGTATATATCCCTTTAGCATAGTGCGGGGGCAAAAGTGGCATTAAGTAGGGGGCAACTGCCCCACTCGCCCCCCTAATCGCCGCCACTGGTGGGATCCGAACGACTTGTGCTCCCAACGGGTATCGAACCAGGGACCTCTTGATTACAAGTCAAGCACACATCTACTGAATTAATAGTGGCGCTTGTTATCACCAATGTCAATTGCTAGTTGGCAGGGTTGTGCAATTACGCGTAAAAGAGATTTTCTACATGACACGTAAAAAAAAGTATGAAATGTAAAGTACGTACGTAAAAAAAACTAGAATCAAACAAAAATTTGAAGAAAAAACATGTTTTTTTTTGCAATGGTTATTGTTATATATAGCAGTTGGCAGTGGTCGAAAACAAATAAAAAGGGCTTTAAAAACTATCATTCCTAATTTTTTGTGCTCTTGTATTGTAATTTTACAAACTGCCACATTGACATTCACATCATAATTAGCCTATGCACGTGTCTAATATACACATGAAAAAGGAATTTGAAGCTGTATACTAAAACTTTGAAATCCAATTCAACTAAATTGTTGTTAATCACTATGTTATGTTATAAATACAAGTACTGTTGCAAGACGTATAATATCAACAGGTTTCTCAATTTTTCAAAATATGTGAAAGAGCAGTTCTACTTTTAAAAATCTGTTAGTGAGGGTGAGAGCGTGAGCTGGCTATATAAACAATCTTCAGAAAAAAAATGATTTTGTGCTGAAATGTGTAAGAAAATTAAAGTGTTAAATGTATTCGGCCTACGTATAGGGCCGGTGGCAACCCACCATCGTGAGGAAATTGGGGAGCTCCGAGTGAGTGAGCGTAATCCGGTCACGGAGACCTACTATAACGGCTGGGGATACGTCGGGCTGACCCCCCGACTATTCCACTACTGGTTGAAGATCTCCACGCTTAGAGGTGACGAAGGAAAGCGTGGGAGAGAG
This sequence comes from Lepisma saccharinum, assembly GCF_977018435.1. NCBI lineage: Eukaryota > Metazoa > Arthropoda > Insecta > Zygentoma > Lepismatidae > Lepisma > Lepisma saccharinum. The sequence continues at coordinate 159,458,287 of NC_139229.1, read as the reverse complement.
ACGGGCAGCCGGTAGGTAAGCCTAGGCCCTTCATGGGCTGTTGCGCAACGGATTATTATAATTATTAAATGTAATATAATTGAAGTAGTTTTACATTTCTAATTTATGAAAAAACATTAGTTTTTTTACACCTGCGTAAAAAATGGTTTTGTGCGCGAAGTAAATTACGCTTAATTTAAGTAAAAAACGTAACGAGTACATTACCTTGCCAATCTTGCTACAACCATTTTTCATGGGAGAGACCGAATAACTTTTCTTTATTATTTTCCGCTGTTGAGATTACATAAGCGTTTAGCGTGGCTATTTGTTTTTTAAAAAAGAGTTGGATTTGTAGGGGCGAAAATTAATTGCTGCATAACATACTAATTATATTGCAAAATGATGTAGCAATTTAAGCTAGGAGATTACTCTTATATTTTGATGTCTTTATTTTGGTATTATATACTATAAATATATACTTACAATAAAAGTGTTCTTTAACAATACCACTTAAAGTCTTTAAAAAACAAGGTTACTATATTTCCTCGTTAAAACCGTAAATATACAAAACATGATCACTTTTTTAATTGAGGGGTGGTGGAGAATAGGGAGATCAGGACTGGCAGGGTATAGAAATGACGGGGGGGAGGTGAAAATTTTATCTTGAGCCGCCCCTGCGGTCACCGTTACTTCATAGGAGAACGTTTCATACTGATTTCTTTTTTTTTTGTTGTTGTTTACTGATATGTAATAATAATAATAATAATAATAATAATAATATAATAACCCGTGGCTCTACAGCCCTGAAAGGACCTTGGCCTATCTCCCGACTGCCAGTCTCCCTCCCACAATTCTACATAGAGGTGTGGAGATCTTCAGCCGGTAATGAGGTGACGTCGAATCCTCAGCCCTTACAGGAGATTTCCCAGACGGAGTTAAGCTACTCACTCGTAGCTCCCCAATTGCCTCATAATCCGATCCCTGGCCATTAGATCCGCACAAATTTTGAGGTGGACGAGTTTTCTCTTTTGATCCTGTTAGGGCATCCCTAAAGGAAGGACCACAGATTAGAAATGAAGGGCAAAATCTTGGGTAGACATCTGGCATATCGAACCCAAGTTTTCTAGGGGCCCATAAATTCAAGATGGCCGCCGCTTCACGCACCAGCAAAATAAATCGATCATAACTCCTTTAAAATTGGTTTTAGACAATTTTGCGTAGATACATATTTTGTTCAGAATTAAAAACGGAACAAAACAAACTCTTACAGTTTTCTTCATATCTTGCACTGTTATGGAGATATATCTAGTCAAAGAATTCCGTACCCTTTTCAGCAAGTATTCTAAGCAATTATTTTATATTGCCAGATCCTGGTCATAAGATTCGCTGAAATTTTGAGGTGAACGAGTTTTCTATTTTGATACTGTTAGGGCATGCCTAAAGAAAGGGAAAAAATCTTGGGTAGACATCTAGCATACCGAGCCTCAGGCCCGTACCCAGATTTTTTTTTGAGGGAGGGGCCAAGCCCGAAACCTTGGTTTTATATATATATGTCATGAAATATATGTCAATATGATTAATTAATAAATTTATATATATTTATAAACATATATAAACAAATTAATTTGCTACATTTATAAACTAGCAAATTAATCCCTTTAACGCCTGGTTCAAAATGTCAAGAAATTAGAAGATAGGTGAAATGTTTTTAATAAGTGTTAGATATTATTTAATTATGGCTTTTTATTAAAAATGATAATTAAATTTTCATACTTTGATTGTGTTATGTTTTTATAATGGTGTAAATCTATTAATGGTATCTCGAAAGGAAATAGTTCCTTATCAGAGTTGTAGCTAGAGTTTTTAGCGCCCAGGACGAGAATTATTTTCGCACCCCCTGCACCGAATTTACACCCCCCTACCTAGATGTAGCTGGCATACTTAGACATTGTAGAAATTTTACGTAATTACTCCGATGAAAAGGGAAAAACTTATCATTCAAGAAATATGGCTAATAAAAGGACAGTCGGTTGTGCATCCCACACATTGAAGCAGTGAGTGTTATTGTTCACATGTGCTAAATCAATTGCAAATTAAAGAAAACTAGGTGGAAGGACAACATATGAGAAACTTTAAGAAGACATGTAAGTACATACTATGTTTTATTCCCAACGAAAGGAGGTGAGAAACGGAGGAGAAATGGCAGGTCGGTATAATTTCTATGTTCCAGGGGCCTAAGGTGACAAATGACTAAGCTTAGGCTCCATTTCTTACTAGCCCAATTTCATATATTTTAAAAATCTTATCTATGACTGTAGAAGTATGTTTTTACCCCATGCTGTTACCAGCACTAAAGAGAGAGAGAGAGAGAGAGAGAGAGAGAGATAGAGGGAGAGAGAGAGAGAGAGAGAGAGAACAAGAGATGTATTCAACATTCACACAGAGGCTGACATCATTCTTTGTTATTCCTAGTAAAGTATGTTTGAAGTCCAAACTAATCGCTTCTCTTTGTTGTTTTAACACAAACTCTTGCCCTCGGAAAATTTTGATGAGGGAGGGGGATTTTAATACAACAAGATCGTTGGTGGGAAGGTGGGAGAACCCCCTTCCGCTATGGGAATTCGTACCCTGAATGTGACCACCAACGCTATGGATTTATCCTTATAATGAAGAACATGTCTGAATGTGAATTAACCAGAAAAAGAGGACATTTTCTCATCAAGACTGCAGTTCTCAAAAAGTCAAAACAGGGATTAAATATGGTGAACTGTCCCGACCAAATTGGAACATTTAGTAGTTTCACATAAATGGTTATAAAACTAAAATTACTATAAATATAGTAGACTGCAGAATTCTGGAGTCTGCCTCTCTCCAGAGACAACCCATTCATTAATACAAAATGAAAATTTAATTCTTGCAAAATCTTAAAAAATAACCGTTATTTTTGTAGGTTTGCATCAAAATATTTCATGGCTCGAGAGGGGCATGGCCCCTTGCCCCCCCTGGGTACGGGCCGGCCGGGCCTAAATTTTCTAGGGGCCCATAAATCAAAGATGGCTGCTGCTTCATAACGCACCAACAAATCAAATCGATCATAACTCCATTAAAATTGTTTTTTTTACAATTTTGCATAGAGACATATTTTGTTCAGAATTGAAAACGGAACAAAAAATACTTATACAGTTTTTTCATATCTTGCATTGTTATGGAGATATATCCAGTGAAAGAATTCCGTACCCTTTTCTGCGAGGATTCTAAGCAATATTTTACACTTTACTTGACAGTACTTTACTACAGTAGTTACAAAAATGATAATAATATATTTTCACTTGCTATTTATTAACAGATAATACCTCTGGAAAAATCTGATAAACGAACTGTAAATCAGGATATGGACAGTATTTTATGCTCAGAACCTCCGTGGCGGTCATCTTGGATTCCTGACGCCATGTACCTTCTCTTGACTTATGATTGCATGCCTCAAAATGAAGGCATCCTCCATACACATGTCTTCCCTTCATTCAAAAAGCCAACGAACTTCTGAAGGATATAAGGACACATGGTCGATGTTCTTTGTTAATGTCTTCAGAGACAGCCATCTTTGACGTATAACGTCAGACAGGCCATGCGCCACAATAGTAGGCACCAACAGGCACCTTCATAATCACGCACTTCATCAAAACTCCCCTTAACACGACCCCCGATTATCATTTGAACAACTTTTAAAACGAAGGTCAAAAATTATATTTACGAAATATTTTGTAGGATCCTGTCTCCTCCCAGAACGCAGTTATGTAATATCTATACAATTCCAGCCCCATCCGAAAAAAAAATCTTCGTATGTCAGTGGTGTAATAAATTTTTTCAATCTTATCATTAATTTGCTGGCTTTTTAACATTTATTCCCCGTCTAAAAACACTGTTTATACATAATTCATTTTCTTGGATTTCGAATTATCTAACCAATCAACGTGCTAGCTTTCTGCGTGTCGAAAATTTACAACATTTTAGGATAAAACTGTCGACCACTTGAATGAATCTCAGTTACTACATATTTATGAACATAATTTTGGGGATTATGATGAACGAATTTATTGGGAGGGGCTTCGTCCAGGGTCTCGGGGGGGGGGCCTCCCCTGATCTGCACTGTATTTACATTTCATCACGATCGGACGACACTTTTTTTTTATTTATACAGAAAATGTCAAAGAGAGCGGTCTTTTGGAAAACACTAGAAAACCCGCACTCTTTTTTTTTTTGTTCTCACGGCGATCTCACTCGATATAAAATTTGGTTTTCATAGCTTAACGCAGAATTGAACAAGGTAAATTTCGTATTTATGTAGTTCTACTGGTTAATTATTTTTTTTATTTGGAGTTCAAACTCGAGTATACATAATTTTTAATCCGATAGTATGCATTTCGGTATACTAACTGCGTGATATGTAAAAAAAAAAAAAAAAAAAAAAATAGAAGAAGAAAGAAATAACGAAAAACAGTTATGCTGGATATTCACGCATTTGTTGGATCGAGATGAAAAGTCTCTCCAAATAAATAATAATAAATTTGAAAACTTTATTATAATAAACATAAGCATAGTAGTAATAATAATTATTATTTCTACTATTAAAGTTTTAACTATTGCCTGACGCCCCCTTACAAACATATCTGGCGACGCATGATCTCAGGGGTCCCCCGCGAAGCAATCCTACACAACGAACTTTTACTAACTGTTTCTCCAATTTTTCATCACTTTCTTCTTCAGTTTTAATCAGGACAAGAAACATGGTCATATGCATTATTCAGAATTCGAATCTTGGAGCCATGGCATCGCCAACAGTAGGACATTGCTTCCGATTTCAGAATCCCCTGCCATCTAGGAGTGAAATACTGAATAACCTTTACATTGCCATGAGTTTCAGACTTTGCCTGCCATCTGTACGTAAAAGTCGGAACTACTTCCCAAACGCGAAGTGTTGTGTTCACTTCACCGATCGCTGAATATCACGAACAGATGATTTCACAAAGACCAAAAATGTGTATAATTTCTAGTTTACAGCGTTTATCGTATGCAGGTTAAACATATTATTCATTGCCATATATAAAAAAGGATATAAGCAAATGTAACCAAGAACTTCCGCCGCGGAAAGTAAGAATCTATGAATGACGGTTAACTAAGCCAGACGAACCTGTTAATGTCGGCCGGGAGTCGTGGCGTGCTCCTGTAATCCAGCTACTTGGAGGCCGGAACTATCGGATGGTTTGAGGTTGGGATTCCTGCTGTCCAGTGGGCCACGTCGACTGGGCGTCCGCACTAAGCTTGGCATCAATATGGGTCCCTTGGGGGAGCTCGAGGGACCCAGGTTGGCTAAGGAGGGGCGAACCGGGCCAGGCGGGAAACCGAGCAGCCAAAAGTCCCCGTGTCAAGCAGTAGTGGGATAGCGTCCGGGAGTGGCAGCTAGTCAGTAGCCTGACCAATAAAATCGGACATAGTTCCAAATTTTTGACGAAAATTGTTTCAATTACCATTATCTACGCATTTTTTTCAGGTTGCATTACGAACCTTACATGTCTCTTCCTTTGAGTTTTTGGGGAGATAGCATGCCTTTTAATACGCGACCCCGAAGGATGTATTTAGATGGGGAGTCTGGACCCCCCGAAAGATTTACCAAAACTTTGTTTAATAATCCTTAGCGCGACAGCCCATGAAGGGCCTTGGCTTACCTACCGACTGCCGGTCTCCCTCCCACACTTTCCTTCGTCACCTCTAAGCGTGGAGATCTTCAACCAGTAGTGGAATAGTCGGGGGGTCAGCCTGTTTTACCGTTGTATAATATGAAGTTGATTAATTACTTTATGAGTACCACTATTAGTTTGAGCTTTTGATATAAGTGGGATGGGGACCACTATGTCATTGGGAATGCCACTGTGCCACTATTAATAATAATAATAATAATAATAATAATAATAATAATAATAATAATAACACCCACAAAACCTTTTAGGTTGTTTAACTTTATCCCCTTCTTTTCTATACGAATTTCTTCCGTAGGACAGCTGTTTTCATACAAGTTTTAATGATCATAATGAGCCACAAGCCAAATAATGAATACGTGATCTCTATGCTTACATTATCTTCTTTGCCCATTCATGTAATAATCGTCATCATTGTTATTAACTGACCTATTTAAATATTATTACTACTACACATGTTGATCTTATGTCAACCTATTAATTTAATTGTAAACATAGGCGTGTGCAAACTAATTTATTTGGGGATGCTTTAAGGGGAGTTTCAACTACATATCTGGCTAATGTTAGCCTAACTTCAGTGCCAGATCTACAAGCATGGGCGTCCGAAAGGGGGGCAAGGGGGGCCGTGCCCCCCCCCCCCCTGGAAAATGAAATTCAACCAACAATTATGTATTTCACACATATAATTTCATTTTAGCCACAACAATATGTGTTAATTATTGCATGAACACCATAAATTCAAACTTAAGTAATGTTTTTTTTAGGGAACAACACACTTTTGGGGGGAAAATGTGACTTGTTTGCTCCCCCTGGAAAAAATACCTTTCTTGCCCCTCCCTGGAAAAAATCCTGTCTACAAGCCGCAAAATCCCACAGTACGGAGACAATTAAGCCTTTAGGGGCCCTCAGCCATTGACATAGAAAAGGGTTCGTATATGCGTATGTAAAAAATAAACGTATTTACTCAGGGGTACAGAAACAAATGCAATATATATAGCACCGTGCAATGAAGGCACGTTTAGGGTGTGTGGAAATAGGGTCCCACATATTTTCGAGGTAGGTTATCTTGGAGGTGATGTGATCAGCACCACGCTGCAACCGCCTTTAACCCCCACCTTGAGTACCATTTCATTTGAGACTGGGTGGGCTCCAGAGCCGCTTTATGCGGCGACAAAGCCGGAAAAATTCCGACCATAGATCATCCACCCTGGGTTTCTGGCATGGCATGAATCAAATCAGGCTAGAATTTCACGAGAAATGCAGTGGTGAAGGTTTGATCAACTTATTTTTAATCAGGAAAAAGTATGACTGCATGTAACAAATGTATCATTTTCCAGGTGTGATGTATGTATGTATGTATCACATCACCCCCTTCCTATTTAAAAACATTATGGCGGACTCAGACGCCTGCTGGGAACACAGCAATGTGGTTCCCCCTAAGCTTAAACTGTTTCTATCATGTCGAATTGTACTCAACCTAACTCCTTTACTTTTTATAGGGGGTGTTAAAGGACTTTTGAATCACCCTCTAGGCCTTTATATGCGACTTTGTCAACATGAAATCAAGAATTACACACACATACTTATATATAAATGCGTTTGTTGGTTGGGTTGGTGTTTTAAGTCCACTTTATGCACAGTAAGGCTAATCGGGACTGAACCTACAGTTTAAAGTGGGATCCGAACCACTATGTGCCTCCACCAGGTATCGAACCCGGGAGTGTGTGTAAAGGTAGATAGATAGAGGGGGGGCTTTGGTAATATTTTGCGGAGGGCCCAAGATTTGTAGATCCGGCACTGCGTAACTTCACATTCCTTTTTCACAGAAACTATTAAGTATATGACTAAATCGTCAAAACAAATCTTTGTCCATCTTACTCAACAAAAAGAACTTCCAATAATTACTATTTGCTGTCTTAAAACCATTATTGATAAATTCCGAACACATATAAATAAACAAATAAGGCTTGTGAGCTGAAGAAGGTTGTATTAGCAATCATAGTTGTACTCGCAAGTGGGATAAGTGCAGGCTGATGAGAGAGCGAAGCATCTCAAATAAAAAAAAATCACATTATTAAGACAGATATTATTTTCATTAATGCAGTTTCTACATTATTGTTTTTAGGAGACATCAGGGGGTGCCCAGGCCAGAGGTCTCTGGTTCCAACTCTTGTCAAGGGGGTATTAAAATGCCTTATCCAGCAACACAAAAAAATTAAAGGTTGGAAATGAAATTTTGAGGCAATCATGAGGGAACACCACTGAACCAGGAACACCACTGGAAAGAAAGAGGGTGGCCAGAGGTGGAAGTGGACTAGTGGAGGGAGGGTCCACGGGTGGACTGATTCCAAGAATAAAGACTAGGGCTGGGTCGATAATACCATTTCCCAATACTTGTACAGTTCCGGTTTAAAATAACAAATGCTAGTTACTGAGGCATACCAACTCATCACGTCACATTCTACTAATAACACTACATAACTCCCAAATTATTCTCATGTAGCAATATAGCACATTGAAATGTATTTCGATATTTTTGGTGAACTTCTTTCTAGACCCAGATGATGAAAAAAAAAGCCTTTTCAAAGTGTTGCAGCTTTCAACGTCCTCCAGTCGTCACACCAGTCATTACAAAGTTAGTCCGCTACACCTTTTGTCGGGAATATGAAACTCTTAGTAACTCATCAGGGCTTGCTGGGCAACAAGTATCACTACATTGATGTCTGAAATTATACACTGTTGTAGGTTCACACATGCATATGCATTATTCTATTATATAAGGTTACAAACCGCACACACATAGACAATCCTCTTCTTCAGGCCTAACCTCTTAAAGCCGGAAAAGATGAAAATATCAATTCTCTTAACATTTCATAACACTTACGAATAAAGCACTACAACATGCAATACTAATGTTGGGCAATTCACTCACATATCTAATTATATAATTAATTGTTTACTTTCAACTTATTGGCAAGAAGAAAACTCGAAAACCGAAAACTATTCTTGAATTCTTACCATTACCAAGTTCTTATTGATTCCTCTCTCTCGCCTGTTTTCCAACTCTGAACACTGCTACTACTAATATTTCTTTATATACTTTACACTTTAGCAGTGACGTGCGGTGATGTCGACATTTGGGGTAGCAATGAGTGGCGTGCCCAATGGGTCATAATCCCCTCCCCCCTTTTAGGACCCAGTATTCCTAAAAGAAGAACGTCAAATACAGGAAAAATTGCAAAGTTAGGAATGACTACAAAAAATTGTACTGTAACGTACAGAAACCTGGTAGTTACATAATACTGACATTGTCTCGAACTAAGGAAAGACAAGAAAAAGACACACACATGCACACACACATACGTACACTTATCTCATCCTCAGTTCTTGGAACTTGGTCAAGGATCTACTACTTCCCCTGGTCGGTGCAAGTGAACTAGGAAAACCACCAAACAGGATATCATTGTGGCTTTTGCGATGCCAGGAGTGCTATATGGCCCTGGCGATTCTGGGAATGAACTTTGAAAACAACAGGATGTCATAAGTGCATCTGTTCTGGGAAGGATGCACCAGATGAGTACGAAAGTACCCATCACTTCCTTCGTAGGTGCAGAGGCACCTGCACATCCTTAATTCCTAGAAAGGACTAACTAAGTACACAAGCCACTCAGTGCAAGTGTCCCTAAGGGAGAACTAAGGGTGAGACAAAGGACATACACAAATATAAAAAAAGGTAGGATATAGAATGGAAGGGGTCAGTTGATTCTGAGAGTCCAGAGAGTCGAGAGTGCAGTCCTGATAATCCAGTCAGCCGAGGGGGAGTTCACCTACATCGATACCGAGACGCTGCCAGTCTACCTCGCTCCTCTCTACCTTAAGTGGGTAAGACGACGTTCCTTTCTTTCTCTAATATAACTGGTCATTTATTTAGCTAGAGTCAGGCCTTAGATTGTTGTACGACGCAACATGACCAATGTTTAATGCAGTATACAATAAACCATATTTAATCTACCTCTGTTGTGTTATGTTCTAGCGAGTAAGATTCCTTTTAAGTAACGTTTGTATCCCCAGAGCGTTACAGTACACATAACTTCCACCCACTTTCGAAAATCATAAATGATAAAAGTACATCCCATATTATACATACATATTGTACAACGTGTAAAAAGTAGTGTAAATACAGAGGACAGAAGTACTGCAGAAAAATTTCCCTTTAGTTCTTTAGAGGATTTACAAAGAAATCGAAGGGAATCCAATCCAATCCCCTATCTGTCCTATAGGAGATAGACTGGAGGACCTGAAAGCACGGGATTTCAACCATTGGAGCGGGGGCGAGGGGGCAACGGAGGTAGAGGCAGAAATAGTCCCTTTCCCTTCGAAAACCCGTTTCTACCTGGAACTGTGAGGCGGAGAAAGAGCGAGCTAGGCCGCTGAATGCACCGAGGGACGAGAAGCGCATGAAAAAAAGTGTTGCATATGAACTGTGGCTTCAACGAAACAATAAATATTGTGATTTGAAAATAATTAGAGATTTGAGATTGATTGATCTATCTCTGCTAGACTAGCTACTCCTCAGTGCACGTCACTGCACTTTAGAAGAAGTACCGTAGGAAATAATAATATTAATATTAAGTTTCAAGTCCACTTTATGCACAGAAAGGCTAATTGGGGTTGGACATACAGTTTAAAGTGGGATATGAAGCTCTCAACCTTTCTTCCATTAAGTAACCCTATAGCGCTACAGCCCAATATTGGGCCCTGGCCTCCCTCCCACGTGGGCCACCAGGGGGGCGTGGAGATCTACAGCCAGACTTGGGGGACGGGTGGTCGGCCCGACCAACCCCCAGCCATTGTAGGACTTCGTGACCGGATTATGTTCACTCACTCGGAGCTCCCCAATTTCCTCACGATGGTGGGTTGCCACCGGCTCTATACACAGGCCGAAAATTCCCGGAGACTGAACCTGGGATCGAACCCATGCCATCCCACACAGTTGTCAAAATTCCACAAACATAATAAAACAACACTGGATCAGAATACACATACTAAACCATCTCTACACATTCCCTCAGTAACTGAAAATCTACAGGTTAGCCCATAACTACTTTATGAAATTACACAATAGCATGAAGTACTAGAATGGCTCTACCCTCAGAGAAAGAAATAGCACTTGCTTTGCCAAAATATAGTTAAATTAATACATTTACGAACGAGGAGATTCGAATCTCGCAAGCGTTTCAGCTTACGGCCGCCTCAATTCCTGCGCCACATCCCCAGCTGTTCTCTCACTTGCTCTGGGCCAGCATAGTCTGGCCTAAGCGCAGAGGCATGAAAAAATCTCCACAATTAACGAGAGAGGGGTTGGGGTGGTAGCCCAGTGGCAGCCATAAGACAATCAGCCGTGCCAGCTTGTGTCGTGCCACGACGCGAGAGCTATTGCATTGTGTTGACATAGTTGCAAACTTCACAGAGAAGTGACTAACCCTGACCGCTTTGTAATACTCGTTGGAGAAGTAATTCGCGAGAAAGATACTTTCCTGCATACTTGGCAAGAACGAACGTAATATCTTCCCCAAATTTATATAACTGTTTAGATAGATGCATCTAAAGAGCCATCCAGACTTTTTTGTTATCGATTTCTTCCTTCAGAAAAGATATATCCCTTGCTCTCACGCACACAGACACTCATGTGTTGCAACTGATGTTAACAACATTGAAGACATTTACTGTAAGTAGAAAAGAATTGCATAAATATCAAAGGGAATTCGCATCACCAGGGGATTTTTGACTTTAATAATAGTACATGGAAAATCTATCAGTATAAGAATTTCACTTGGAGATATAATTCAATTTCTTGCATTGTATTCTAAAAATTGTAGATCTACAATTCATTTAGCAGATAATCATATTTCAGTTGTTAGTAACACCGATCGTTGATGTACCGTCTGCCATGCTGGGGTTGCAAATTATAAACAAAGCAAGGCAAGAATACCGTGATCGACTCCGTGTGTCTAATTGTTCAGTGTTTTTCTTTTTAGTGAAATGAAAGTGTCCGATGGTGTGTGAAAGGAAGGGTAGTTAGTAAAGATGAGTCAGATTAGAGCATTATTACATACACCGTTTTCCAAGGTACTATACGATATTAAATTAAAAGTTGACTGTCCCACGCCAGATTTAAACATCAATTTTATTTAAAAATATCAAAAAAATGGTCAAGGTGACAGGCATCGAAATTTTAATAGCCGCATTTATTTCCTAGAAAATCTGGTCGACCTCCGCACAGCATGCTACGACGCCAGGGATTGCGGGTTCGAATCTCGGCCTGGGCATCGGTGTTCTTTGTGAGTGTTCACTCATCCTTATCTTCGCGATTAGCCAAAAGTAGTACAAATGCGAAGTAAAATAAACCAATCTTAGGAACTCTGAATTTTTGTCTGCAATTTTAGTAAAAAAAGTTCCATTAAAATTACCTCTTTCATTAGATTTCTATGACATATGCTAGCAAAAATTTTTCGAGTTCTTGATCACGTTGGCACTACCCATCATACTAGCTGCCAGCCGCCACTGCTATTTATCAATTGAATGATGATGTGAAAATGCAAATCCTACTGCACCAGGCCTCTTGAATTCCCATCCCATACCCTTATGTGGGACCATCTCAGGTGCTACATTTATTCTCTTACGTTTGGAACACTTGGGTATCGAAAGGGTGTTTGGAGATATGTACTATCTACATCCAGTTCAAAGTCTTCGCTGAGTCACTACACATAATTTTTACTGTCAACATTATTATTGATGCACATCAACTTTGGTCAACGTCAACAATGAAGTGCCAAGTTGCAAGAAACTCAGGGATTTGGAATTTTCCACCTTGGATGTGTAAAGATGAATTTATAACAAAAATGTGAAGAAAAAAGATGTGTTTGTGTGTGTTAGGATAAATACTTTATTACATGTAAAAATTGTTGAAAGCAAAGAATGCAAACTATTTTCAATTATTCCTCTTGTAAAACACTAAAATAACACACAAACAGCATGATGAACAACAATTAGGAGTTCTTCCGAGCTTTCGACTCCTTCACGTAGTCATCTTCAGGGCTGGTCGAGGGAAGACGGGGTGGACGTGGTTGTAGTTCCACTGGCATTACTTGATGTGTGTGCCAGCAGATGTCGTTGCAGTCTTGCAGTGTTGGTAAGTCTTTGTATGTTTGGATTGTTGGTTGGGGGAGATGGATTTTTAAGTTTTACTGTGTTGTACCAAAATGAATAAAGATTTCCACATAAATTGTCATTGAGGTTATTTGTGTTTTTGATCATGTGTACCCCTTCCTTAACATCCCGTTCTATTTTTCCTTTCACCTGTGCAAGGAAGGAAACACAATCCTGTGGAAGTTGGTGGTTGGTCTCTATAATATGTTTGGATAAACCAGAAGAACTTTCTTCCCTGCATATGTATCCTACGTGGTCGGCGAATCGATCTTTGATTGGTCTTTTGCATTGTCCTATGTATTTTCGGTTGCATTCGCATTTGATTCTGTAGATGCCATTGTTTGTTAAGGGATCTTTGTCGTAAGTTTTGAAGCCTGCTAGGTTTTATCCTATGGATTTGCCAGGTTTATATGCTATTCTGTAATTCCGTTTTTCCAGGATGCGTCGAAGTTTGGTGGATAGGCCTGGTACAAATGGTATCCGTAGCCATAGTCGGGGATCCTCTTCTTCATTTGTGGGATGATGGTTTCCGGCTTTTTCCTTTTCTTTCACTTTTAGCAGGTTCTGGTCTATTACACTGGGGCTGCAGCCTTTGAGGGAGGCCTGTTGTCTTAGAATGTCCAATTCTTCTTGTAGCACTTGGTTGTTGGTACTTAAGTGCAAGACTCTTCTGACGAAGTTGTTCCAGATGTTGTCTTTTTGGCCTGGTGGGTGGTTGAAATGTTTATGTATGAATCGGGATCCTGTCGTGGGTTTGTGGTAGATTTTGGTTGCGAAACGATTGTTTTCTCTGAATATGGTGATGTCGAGGAAATTCAAGGTACCGTTCTTTTCTTTCTCTGTGGTAACTTGAATGGAGTCACCTACCCGGTTCCAGCTGTTGACGTAATCTTCGAACTTTTCTTCATCTTGATATATAATGAGGAAGTCATCTACATATCGGCATGAAATGATGTGTGGGAAGGGTTGTTTTGACCTGATTTCATTTTCGTAGGCTTAAAGAACTAAATTTGCTAGCCACGGGGAAAGTAGTTTTCCCATGGCTAACCCTTCTGCTTGGTGGAAAATTTTATTTTCAAAAGTGAAGAATTCATTGCTGAGGCATATTTTCAGGGTTTCCAGGAAATCTCCTCTGATGAGTGGTTCGATTCTTTTTTTGGCAAGTATCTTCTAGGGCTTTGGGTACTGGTATGGAAGTGAATAAATTTTTGACATCTATGCTGCCGAGGTGGAGTTGGTCTGCATTTGGGATGCTTGTGATTTGTTTTTTGATGTCTCTGCTGTTGGCCACACAGTATTTGAAAGTGGGTTTTAATTCCTGCAGTTTATTTAGTAGAGCTTTTGCAAGTTTGGCAAGGAGTATCCTGCTATTATCGGGCATAGTGGCCATCCAGTTTAGTGAATTTTTGGTAACCCGTATCTGAAACTAAGTTGAGGTGCATTCATAATTAGTTTGTCGCCGGTTTGGAAAATTAGGGAGTTTTGTAAGTAAGATTTTGTCTCTTTGATGATTTTAGGGATTGGGTTCCTTGTAACCTGCTTGTAGTTTTGTTTTGTAACAATGTTAATGATTTTTTCTGAATATGACCCTTTTGTTAAGATGACGTTCATGTTACCCTTATTAGAGGGGATGCACGACAAGTTTTCTTGTTCTAACCAGTTTTTGAAGTCCCTTAGTTCCTGCTTAATTTTACTGGATTTATGGTCACGAAATTTAAATTTATTGATCACATTTTGAAACTCTGACAAAACTCCCTAATTTTCCTAATCTCCTAAACTCCTAATCTTCCCTAGACCAGCCCTGAAGATGACTCCGTGAAGGAGTTGAAAGCTCAGAACTCCTAAGTGTTTTTCATCGTGCTGTTTGTGTATTATTTTATTTTTTTAACAAATATATTGCTGGCACATGACATAAGAAGTTTTCTACTGTCATATTCCTCTTGTAGTTTATTGTTGTTACAAGCATTTTAAACAAGCTTTTTGTTGTAACATTACGGTAGAACAAATGCTCCCTTTATGAGATATTTATTTATAGTTTCAACAAAAAACATGTATAAATGTTTGTAAGAATAGTAAAATACAAGAGGAATAATTAATTCTAAAATGCAAGCAGTAAATATTAATACATACAAGAAAAGAAAAGGGAGGAAAAGGAGAAATGACCCCTCCATAACACTTTTGCAGAAAATACAAGAAAATCAATATTTATTCGTAAGTCTAGTACCTTTACCACAGGGAAATTATTTGGATTTCAATTTGTGTCCCAAGGTTTATACTTAAAAAATATATTCTCAAACAGTGTATAACCTTTATTAAAATCATTAAGAAAACATACATAGGCCACAAAAAAGTAAAAATATACAAAAAATGTTAAAAGTCTGGGATTGTTATGTCATAGGTAAATTAAATATGTTCATCACAGTTTCGTAAGTTCATGTATCAGAAAAAAAATGTAATGCATCACATCTTTAACATTATTGCAAGCTCAAGTCACAACACAAATCTGTAAAGATGCTCAAATTTGTGAGTCAACCTAGGTCCATCTTCAGAAAGTAGGAAAGATGATATAGATGTGTTGATCTAGTTTTCTTCTTTTTAAATATTTATTGTATTGATATGTTTTAACCTGATGCTGAGTCAATTGAAATCAAACAAAAAATCTGAACTTTTATATCCAGATATGCAGTGTGTGATTTTAGTGTAAATCACTGCAATCGAATCATAATTTCAGATATTCTGAATCAGTAAAATAATGCAATAATCAAAATGTTGACCAAAACCATAAATATCATGGTTATCAAAACATGCTATGGAGTTCTTTTCCATATGCACACCATATTGTTGCTTGTAACAGCAATAATGTATTTGCCTTCTGGGTCAATTGTAGCACTGTCTATCAGTATACTGTACACGTCAAGTTTGAGTTTACGGGCATTTTCCAAATAGCTGTCCTTTACTTCCGGCCACTCTAGTTTCATAATGGGTTCCTCAAGACATTTGTTCTTAGAAGGGCTTCTCCTCTGCAGAAGATGAATGTCATACACCCACAGAGCTCCTTTATGATCACCACAGACAAGCAGACCAGCATCTAAAATATACCGTAATAACTACGTAACTCTAATGTAAACAGAATGTGCAAGGAATGGTTTAACAAAACAGGAAAGTGTTTTTATGTCAAAAGCAATGAGTTATAACTAGAGTCACATATTTATAGTAAGTAAAAGATCAAGACGATAGCCACATTTTGGGATCGAAAGTGGTATATGAAATGACACTTTGCTGTTAAAATGGTGAATGTAACCCTAGTTTTGATTTAAAAACTACACTTCTTACACAAAATAAACATTTCTTTTCAAATAGCAAATTTACAGTCCGATGCAAATTACATGGAACAAGATATTTTTTTCATAATTTTTCCGATGGTTGGCAACAGTGTGCTACACACTGCTTAGATAGCAATGATAGATAGACACTTCAACTACAGATAATTCTGTAGAACAACCCAGCTTGGAGAAAAAAGACTCCTCTTCTAGCAACTGTAACATATTGGTAACATACAAGGCAGGCCCGATACGGGTAGACTACATGTATGCATAATACAAACAATTCAAAGAGCCTACGAAAAGCAACATATGTGTGTTGGGTTGCAAAGTCCCTGAATTTTCCAGATATTTTATATAACTGGGTAATGATTTAATAAT
This sequence comes from Lepisma saccharinum, assembly GCF_977018435.1. Lineage (NCBI taxonomy): Eukaryota > Metazoa > Arthropoda > Insecta > Zygentoma > Lepismatidae > Lepisma > Lepisma saccharinum. The sequence goes on along the minus strand of NC_139229.1, from coordinate 159,441,645 downwards.
AATAATAATCCTTTGCGCAACAGCCCCGAAGGGCCTTGGCTTACCTACCGACTGCCGGTCTCCCTCCCACGCTTTCCTTCGTCACCTCTAAGCGTGGAGATCTGCAACCAGTATTGGAATAGTCGGGGGGTCAGCCTGATGTATCCCCAGTGGTTATAGTAGGTTTCTGGGACCGGATTACGCTTACTCATTCGAAGCTCCCCAATTTCCTCATGATGGTGGGTTGCCACCGGCCCTATAAATTCCGACCAGAGCCGAATTCGCCGTCCCGCTCAGCTACGGAGGAGGACGGGTAATGATTTAACATAGTAAAAAATAAGAGTTTGATAAAATGAACTGCAATAATTACCGTGGAATTTCTCTACTCTCAACAACATATAAAATATTATCTAACATTCTTTTAACAAGACTAACCCCATATGCTAATGAAATTATAGGTGATTATCAACGTGGATTTAAACGTAACAGATCAAATTTTTCACATCAGACAGACACTTGAGAAATAGTGGGAATATAATTAAAATGTACATCAGCTATTCATTGATTTTAAAAAAGCATATGATTCGGTCAATAGAGATAAATTATATAATATGTTTGTCGAATTTGGAATACCTAAGAAGCTTGTTAATATGATAAACGTTTGCACCAGTGAAACAGAAAGTAAAATTCGTGTGGATATTAATGTGTCTGACAAATTTACAATTCATGATGGGTTAAAACAAGGAGATGCATTGCTCTTTAATTTTGTCTTAGAATACGCTGTTAGGAAGGTAAAAGAAACTAACGGAGGACTAAAATTAAATGGTGTGACTCAGTTGTTAGCATATGCAGATGATGTAGACTTATTAGGGGATTATGTAAATACAATTAAGAATAATGCTAAAATATTTTTCAAAGCAGTTAAAGAGATAGGTTTGGAAGTTAGCAAAGAGACAATTAAATATATGCTTACAGGCTGAAACCAAGTGTTAGGTAATAATCAAAATCTAATTATTGATAACAACTCGTTTGAACCAGTTTCAAAATTCAAGTACTTAGGAGTAATACTAACAAATAAAAATTATATTAAAGAGGAAATAAAAAGCAGGCTTAATTCAGGAAATGCATGTTACTTTTCTCTTCATAAACTTTTGTCATCTCGTTTAATATCTAAGAAACTAAAAGTTAAAATATACAAAACAGTAATTTTGCTTGTAATATTGTATGGATGCGAAACTTTGTTCCTTACATTGAAAGAGGAACATAAATTGAGAGTATTTGAAAATAAGATCCTTAGGAAAATATTTGGACCTAAGAGGGATGAGGAGACAGGTGAGTGGAGAAGGTTACATAATTTAGAACTACATAATTTGTATTCACGTCCAGATATTATTAGAATAATTAAATCAAGAAGACTTAGGTGGGCAGGCCATGTGGCACGAATGCGAGAGTAAAGAGGAGTTTACAGGATTCTTGTTGGGAAACCTGATGGTAAGAGACCTGTAGGAAGGCCAAGACGAAGATGGAGGGACAACGTTGAGATGGACCTAAAGGAAATCGGTAGGGATGGAAAAGAGTATATAGATCTTGCTCAAGATAGGGAAAGATGGAAGGCCTGTGTTGCTGCAGCCATGAACCTTCGGGTTCAAGAAGGCTAGAGAGTTAGTTAGTTAAAAAATAAGAGTTACACTTCAACTTTGTAAATTAATCAAATGATTCACATTTGTTGAACATTTTTGAAAATAAATGAAAGAACCTTGGTAAGATAAAATGGAACGTGTTTCCGGTTACAAATTCTGTCAAGCAAAAATAATTTAATTTCCCTGACTTTTCCAGGTTTATAAAGTTTTTTTTTTAAAAAAATATTTTGTTTACAATGACCTCAGTCCTAGCTAGCCTTGCTTTCCTGACTCCTCCAGTTGTCCAGGACTTTGGAGTCAGTGCGAACCCTGTAAATAAAATATCTGAAGGAAACAAAAAGGTAAAAGGTAAAGTTCTCCCCTGTGCTTAGCACCATGCCATGAAGGCGTATAGGGGGTGTGGGGGTAACGCCCCACACTTTCTTGATCCGGTCATGAGTGGGAGTGATGTGATCAGCATCACGCCCCTGACCGCCTTTACCCCCCAGGGTTTCCCCCAGGTACCCATGTCATTCGACGTTGGGTGGGTGCCGGGGCCGCTTCCAACGTTAGAAAAGTTCCCGGATTTGAACCGGCCGGGGGTCGAATCCGGGACCTTGAGCATGGTAGTCAGACGCGTTACAGACTGAGCCACCGCGGCCACATCTGAAGGGAACGGCTGGCATAATATTGTTCCTATGGTGTATTTTCACTTTTAGAATCTTATTCGACAGTAAAAATAAATGCCAGTGGCAACCAAGAATCTATTAAATGGGGTTGCATACTTGTAGGATAGAAAATGCCATTTTCAATGGCTCTAAGGATCGAATTTTTTGTCTTTTATGTCTTCTGCACACTGTGAAAGTTGTCTGTTATATGGTCACACCACTGTGTATTTATGTTCAAGACAATTACAAGTAGAAAAGAAGATAAGTTGCACTAAAACAAATTCAGATTGACAGAATTTCGTAAATAATAATGTACTTGATTTCTTGAGTGTTTTGGAGAAATAACAATATATGTTAAAAGTACTTCAGGCAATTTTTTGCCCCAAAAATCTAGCAACGATTCTGCTGTGAAGTGGATATTCCTATTTACATAATATTAATTAACCCTAAGCTATTGAGTGGCAGAATGGACATCAGTTGCAGAAAAACCCTGATGTTGGAGAAAGAAAACAAAGTTTTTTCTCCGTCTGCTCAGTGGTGGCGAAAAGGGATCACAGACCTTGTGGTGCAGGTGACGAGCTAAATGCCCCTTATATGGTTGGTTTTGTATTGCAGTCATTGAGGAACCTTTCTTCCATAACGTAAAGAATATAGACAATTCCCCTCTATTCTAATTATGTGAAACATTGGTGACACTGTAACAGAAGAAACCATTCAACAATCAAGGGGTTCCTATTTGTTGAGTGTCAAACAACTGTTTTTCACTCATGAAAAGTTCAGACAATTTTAATAATGTACAGAGTATTCTACAGAAAGTCCTACAGAAACAGTACAATGTCTGTAGTGGGCCAAGAGTCTTTCTTCCCTTACAGTAGGTAGTGTCCAAGCCGAGACGAAAAAGTCGGGATATGGATTAAAAGGAATGGACTGTCGGTAAAATAATCGGTAATTTTAATGATACACTGATATGCCTATATCGGTCGATACTGATAGAGTACCGATTAATCTGTCCATCCATAATTTACGCGGAGGTATTATATACATATAAGTTGCAGCTTACATGCTTTTCAGGCTCCTTCAGGCTGGTAGCATGCAGTGACATCAATGTCTCAATCCTTTATGTGTTAATCTCCAAATCTATTTCTTTCCTGAAGAAGTAGTGAAGTGAATGTCTTGAAATAATTAGGCAAAACAAGATGTGTCCGATCTTACATTTACATAAAGCATCTTGAAGATGCTGTTACAAGCCATGATGGATAGTGACGACTCTGCCCCAGCCCTCTTCCTGCCAAAACTAGTGTGTGTCACAGTTGAAAGTGTTGCTCTATATTGTCCATTAACTAGGAAGTCTTGTCTACCTTTCTCTGGGTACTGTCATTGCAATGCTCAGCAGCATGTATATGGGGGAGGAATGAAGATATGAAGGCTAGGGGAGGGGAGAGGACATCTCCCAGGATATTCGCCTACACTGTCATGTTTAACGGAGGGAAAGTTGCAAGAGGTTTAGCAACTGGGAATCAGCCTTTCTTTCTTTGTACACTCCTGATCAGATAAAGTGGCACATTATTCAACTGTTCAGCCCTATAAAGTGTGCCATTTTGTGTGAACAGGAGTGTACTACACCCTAGGCTGTGGTTTCTCCTAACATGGGTTTCTCCACACTCAAAAGAATAAACATAATAGTAGTCAATTTTCTTTCAGTTAGAACCAGAAAACATTATTATGCATTTGGGGGAAGCAGGGTGGGGGAGGTATGGTAAGACATGCTTGTGGTGAAAAAAAAGACCAACATTTTAGTACAAACATCTTGCAAGTTGAAAATTGTTACACAAAATTATATTCTTGTGATATGTATAGTACTTAAAAAATATATTTCATTAAAAAGGTATCCTTATTACTCAAAATAAAAACTTTCATCTGACAAAGCCACCTCTCAAAACCAGCAAATTTTGTCCATTCAAACACTATAATATGGTGAAATAACAGGTTTTGAACCCAGTATATGCCACTGATTCATTTCATCATTCATTCTCACTGTCAGAATTCACCCAAGAGAAAAAATCTATGCAAAGTAACTGAAACAGAAGCAGAAAGAAAGGTGTATTTGTATTTTTGTGATTCAGTGTTGCTTTTCTACTACTTTTGGCTAATCCTAACTAAAAATATGAATGATATGAACAACCATGCTAGGGTTTGAACCAGGGAACTTCGGTTGCAAGATGCAAAGTTGACCAATTAATTGGCCAATTAGTCAGCAAATAAAGAAAGCAAAGCATTCTCTTTCTTTCATTTATTTCTAACAAAACTCAAGGAAAGCCAGAAGAAAATCTGAAACCAACATCAACCTTTAAGGGAATAAAAAGTCAAGTTTAACTCACGTCTGCTGTAGCCCATGCTGAGGAAATACTCATCGCATTCACTCCACTTCAATACATGTTCAGGTCTCAGCTTCACTACGTTTTCATCCTTGTCTTTCTTCAATGCCTCTTTCAAATTGCAAACAAATATAACACCGTAGTTAGCACACTTGATAGCAATATTTCCATTCTCCAACGTGATTGTGGAATCTACTTGTGACGGTTCCTTTCTCTTCGTCTTATCTGGATTGCTAGGAAGTTCAAACTCTAATTGAGGTGTCCTGGAACTGGTAAATTATACCAAGGTTATATACAAAGTATATTTCTAATATCTTAGTGATTCAATGTACATGAGCGATAGTTCCGGAATCTATTCAAAATATTTACATCACCTGGAAACTAAAGAAATTCAACTAGTACTGCCACAAGGATGGATCTAGTCTAGAATTGTCATTTGTCATCCTTCGAAGTGCCAATTCTTATTGTTTCATCTAAAAAAAAATAGGGAGGGCTTGCTGCTTTGAATTTGCATGCAGTGTTTTAACTAGGGTTACCAGATCGCTGTAAGGGAAATGTAGGACATGCTGTCCCAAAATGTAGGATATTAAGTCAAAATGTAGGACACAAAACATTCTCTATAAATAATACATATTTCTATAGAGCACGTTAGAAAGTAGTTGAAAAATTACCTTTTCAGTTTTAAAAAAATGAATTCTTAATTAATTTTTAAATGCAAAATTTCAAGACTTGCAATCATACTAATCAATGCACCTCTTACTACATGATTTAAGTGGTACTTCTCTGACGAGACAATTTTTATCAAAATTTCAGGTTTAGTCAAACTATATTTATGTTAGAGTGGACAGTCAAACGCTTTGAAATTATAGGGACCAGTAACAAACATTTTACAGACTTTATGAAAAAATAATTTCTCTCGTTAGTCTGTTGGGCTGATGGTAATAAAAGTACTCTCTGAACATTTGAATTATGACCTGTAATGTTAAACAAATATTCAGCAATTACCGTAATTTAAAATTCGAGAAGTTTCATCTTGGGTAGTCTTTAGTTCAATAACATGGTGTCTACATCCAGAATTCTTGATTTTTCTGGACTTTTTCCCGTCTTTCTTAACGTTTATTTATCCGACCCCTAATTGGAAATAAGTAATTAAGAAAATAAATATTTATTTATTGAAAACCCCAACCAAAGGGCCAGTTAAGATGAAAACTGAAGCTGAATTTAAGAAGAGAATTAGATCTGCTTTCTCGTATTATTGCATCCTGAACTGTGTTTGGCAGACAAGCGAGGCTTTGGTGTCTGGACTCACAGCCAGTATAATCTTATGTGGGGCTTGTGTTGGTTGTCCCTATATGTTTGTGACTGTCCCTTCATCCATCTTACCTTACCGCCATTCATTATTATTTTCGCGATTAACCAAAGGGACAGAAAAAAGTTAAGTAAAATAGACTAAAGCAACCAATCAGTCATTATGATAGCAAAAATATATATGATAGCAAGTATAATTTATTGCCTTTGTACTGACTTCTTGACCTATTTGTTGATTTCTTTACTTTTTCTTGACTACCATGACTTTCTTGACTGGCAGACACCCTGAATAACTTTGTTCTCTATACTCCTGCTTTACAATCAAATTATATTGAAAAAGATCAGTATAATCCCTAAGGCAAGAGATTCTGCTCAGGCATTGAACAGTGACGTTATCAGAAAGTGGTCCCAAAACTTTGTTCATTAAGTGCTTCCGTTTTCCCGTTTGTTTAATAGCAGGACAAACTTTTTTCTTTTTGGGCAATGACTGAATCAAAATAAATTTCACCATTGAGTTTGGAAGCGCAGTCCATAGACTTGTTGTAACTTGCATGATTTTATTCTGTTACCTACTTTACTAATTAATATTATGTGATGCTCAAAATGTAGGACATTTATGATATTTTTCAAATTCCTCCCAGACGCCGGACATAAGGCTAAAATGTAGGACATGTTCGGGAAAATCTGGACGTCTGGTAATGCTAGTTTTAACCCAAAATTTCACGCACTTTATGGTGTTACAAGCATTTAAACACATTTTTTGATGTAACATTTTGGGAGAATGCATGCTTCCTTCATAAGACTCTTGCAGTTATAATAGGATAAATTTAATAAAAACGAAAAAAGAACCGGTTATACAATGAATCTTGCCAATGGTTGGAGACTAACAACTGAATCAACTGGAAAATGAGCAACCATTTACCAACTGAAAGTCATAAAATTTAGTTGTAACTTCTAAATGTTATCAGTAGGGGGTGGATTTTTGCGTATTTGCATGTTTTTTTCCTTAAGGAAAATTAATATGCTCTCAATGGATTTATCCATTTCACTTAATGTGGATTACTCTGGTAAAGTATTATAGTGCATATAAATCCATATTTGGGATGTTAGTGCATATTTTAGCTTAACGTGCATATAATTTGCATATATTGGGTGTAATTTTCGTGTAATTGTTAGTTTCAAGTTTGTGTGCTTCATTTTCCCCATTCTTTGTGTCAGCATTAAAAAATAGCCAACTTCTGTCTGGTCATGGGTACGAGTTTGGTCAAGAACATTCCAAAACTCATCTCATAGCGTTGCAGTTGGCCTGGTTGCAAAGACAGAGAAAACTCACCCATCAACCAATGACCTTTCAGAGATGTGAGTTACATTTCCAAATTTCTGCGACATAACTAGGATCGTGTTATTTGAGGATTATCTGTTAATGTGACATCTTGATAAATCTGTGAGTGTGTGTGTGTGTGCTGCAGAAGTGACAATAAATGCCGAAGGAGAGAAGAAGTAACAGCATATTGCTCCAACAGTGGGTAGAAGGTAAAAATGCGTTTACCACTGCCGGCAGTTATTTATTGTCAAGTATGTTCTAAACATGTAATACATTTCAAGTATTTAGAGTAGTTTTTGGCAGCTTAAATGGAAATTTGCCAAAATACAAATTTACCATGCTCAAACAGCTTTCTTTTTTGGTAACAGAAAAAAATTGTTGCCTGCCTAGGCCTGGACACTGTGATTTTTATAAACTTATGTTAATTTCAGCAGACAATGCTGCTGTGTAGTGAAGGATCATCCTGTTATTTGAGTACAAAATAAGAAGACAGTAGAAACTAACGAAATGATGGTCAGATGATGAAGATATGAACTATGAGCGTGTTTTATTCTTAAATTAGACATAATAAAAATACAATAACATATTGTGATTATGCCTGTCGATGAATTGCAGCTAAATCTTCAAACAACATACTGGTCAGGATTAAACATGATTTTTGGGTGATTTTCTTCATGAAAGTAGTAGTGATTTGAAGTGGTAATTTTACTATTAAAGTAATTGGAAGGAGACAGATGGCAATCCTATAGGAAATGAAATAGTGTCCGTGGAATTTGTGTACTTACCGATATATTTAATGCCATTTAATGGGCATATAACACGGTTCCTGGTTTTGTTAAGAAAAATTGTCACAATTATATCTTGTATATAACCTGCATCACAATTTGTATTAAAAAAATGTTTTTATTATTCTTTGGTCTATCGTTGTGCATTATTTTCCATTAAATCTCACATGACAAGTAGCATTTGTTCGACACCCATGTAATGGTAGGTGTGAACCACAGATTCATAGTACAGAAGGTTTGAGGCCCGAGTTCAATATCTGTCTATAATTAATTTATTTTGGTGTGAATTCTATCACCCTCAGAACCGCACGTTAAGTGTAGCAATCTAGCATTGCTTCCTTTGAAATGATGTTTACGGTGATGGATTCACATTCGGAGTGTTTGAAGGTTGAATCCCTGCACCATAGGCCATCCAGACCACTCTGGTATATCTGTAGTTGTACCAGGTGCAATTTACGATCGTGTTGTTAATTTGAATGAAAATGTAGTTCATCTGAATATTAAATGAAGTATTAAAAATATGGTAACATTTCGTTGATAGTTTTCAATGACGAAGATTAGATTTCTTTCTTTCTTTGTCCATCCAATCACTTTTCGATATTGTTCAAAAGAAAATAGTACTAGGAGAAGTTGAGAAAGCTGAATTGGAGAAGCAGTTAGTAATAGCTTTCAGAAACCCAAATTTGCAGCTCCTGCAATGGGTGAATTCGGTGTTGCAGGAGAAACCTGTCCAGGATTTGCCTGGGTTTTTTCACAACTGAAATTTACTTATTTATTTGAAAATTCTAAATACAAAAAAATCCATTTTACATCAGGATATCAACACAAGAAATGAAACTAACAAACACTGTCCAGTGGCATCTTGTGAAACGGAAAGAACATTTTCAAAATACAGACTTACTTTCTGACAATCGCAAGAGTCTGGTACATGAAAACATCGATAAATAACGTCTAGTGTATTGAAATGCTAATGTAAAAGAATAAGATATTGATTAATGCAACGAAAAGAGCATAGTGTTTCCAACAAGATAAGTATATTATTATAATTGTAATATTGCAGTTTTTAGGGAGAGCCTCCCGGCAAAGGAATGCGTGATACATTTTTTTACATAAAGCTAAAAACATTTGTAAATTAGTATATTAAGGTGATCCTAAATAGCACAATTTATTACACTTTCATTTCTATAATTGTGTTGAGTGAGTTACTGTTACATTTACTTCCCATGTAAGGCGTACAGAACCTTAAAATAGGTTGTTTTAGAAATTTTTAGTGTATATTTTGGCCTTTTTTAGTTTATATAAATCCGCCCCCTAGTTATCAGGTAATTCAAAATCTCCCTCTTCTATACAAATTTTCTTGATTCCTTTGGTTGGATTAAATTTCAAAGATGGAAGCTTATGATTCAGTTGTTAGGCTCCACGATTCATTGCATAATTGTTTCTTTTAATTTTTTTTAATGTTTTAACTGTAACTTGATAAAATTACAAAGAAATATTTGATAAAGGGAGTGTGTTGTCCTAAATTTTACCAGGGTGTCTACCAAAATAAAAAATTCAAAGTTCTTGACTTTTCTAATGATTATTTCTTGACATTTCTTAACATTTATTTAATTGCCCCCTACTATGGCAGGTGTAGTTGGAATTTAAGAAAATATATATTCTTATTCAATGAAACACCCAAGCCACAAGGCCATGAAAACTGAAGCTGTAGTTTAACAAAAGATTTAGACTTGCTTTAATTGTTAATGTATGCCAAAGTTAATTCTTTAATTAAAAGCTAAAATTCTTGACCACAAGCTTAATTTCTTGATTTTTCTTGACTGGTAGACACCCTAATTACATAAAAAAAACAAAAAAAAAAAAAACATGTGTCAATGCTTGTGACAACCACAAACTAAAAGGAAAAAGTTACAATGCAAGCAATATGTACACTTCGCAACATCTTATTTGACCGCCCCGAAATAATTCTAAGTCCCGAATTCGTAAACTTAGCAGCATTGCACTTCGGCTCCAAGTGAGAGTAGCCAACTTTGAGTTGGTCGTTCCACTAGACGAAAAACGCTGCGGTGAGAGGTTTTTAATTTCGCACTTTCCATGAACTTAGAAACTATAAACCGTTATTATAATACACAATCAAAAATAAATAATAAATTGGAAAAAGAACCTTGAGAAATTTTTACGATTCTGCTTGCTCGACTTGAAATTAGAGGGGTTTGAAACACTGAATACAGTTTATCTCCACCTGGAGGATATCGCCATCAAGTTTGTGCAGAAAGAAGCAAATCTGTGAGGAGTTTATGCGAACAGTTCTCAAAAAATAATATTTTCCACGACTTGTCGAGAAAATGTGCTTGGAACACAGGATCGTGGGAGTCTTCATAAACGTCAACATGTTTTTAAGGGTATTCCTTCATGAAATTAACGTAAAGCAGTTGGTTACACCCTGCTTTCCTTATTTTTCGTCAAACGTAAAAGGTCGTGGGTTCAAATCCCACCCTCTTTTACTTTTTTTTGTTGTTGAATAGAGACCATTGATATTAGAATATTTAAAAATGAATCCGATGCACACTTGAGGGACGTCCCTTCTGCGCATATTTCCCCTTAGAAGTTGCAGATTTCCAGTATTTAAAGTATTAAAAGATAAAACTTTTCTTTTTAGTTATTGTTCATATGTTGTGTTAACACACACATCATGATTAATTCACAAATCACATATATGTATTCAAGATGCAAAATGTAATGTTATTTAAATTATGTATTGTTTGTTCTTCAGTGACACCTAAAATATTGATGATTTGATTTCGATATACTAAAAAAAAGATATACAGTTATGTTAAGTAGTGATGTAGTGCAGTACTGTAACAAAGGAGAGTGTTTAATGAGTTCAAATTTCTAAGATTGGTAATTTTGTGTCTGTTCCTTCGTAATGACTGTTGTCAATCCCCTCACCACCATCTTACCATGCGTCTAAAAATACTAGTAAATTGCCAATTAACATAAATAAATGGTTATTGCGACAGAAATAAGAAACTAGTAATAAGTATTTATACAGTGAGTGACAAACAAAAAATTCAAAACCTCATAATGATCGTTAATTCATAGTGATGTAGTGCAGTACTGTAACGAAGGAGAGTGTTTAATGAGTTCAAATTTCTAAGATTGGTAATTTTATGTCTGTTCCTTCGTAATGACTGTTGTCAATCCCCTCACCACCATCTTACCATGCGTCTAAAAATAATAGTAAATTGCCAATTAACATAAAAAAATGGTTATTGCGACAGAAATAAGAAACTAGTAATAAGTATTTATATAGTGAGTGACAAACAAAAAATTCAAAACCTCATAATGATCGTTAATTCGTCACTGCCTTTGTATCTAAAATGTTTGTCTTCTCTGAACAGAAAGTACGAGTATCAGATATAACAAACTTTCCCCACTAACTTTGCAATATTTTCGATACCGCCATTACAGACTTAGCTCTACGTAACTTGATTCTAGGCATTCCACGTGGCATGTGACTTCCTCCTATCATCGAAACAACTTTCTCTTACTATTTCCTTTCACCTCGTGAAATACAGAGACCAATGTTAATTCTTAGCATGGTGGATAAACTTTACATCCAACGATAAACTCCTGATAAAAATCCTGCCTAGGTGGAGAACCGAACCTACGACCTCCCTCGTGAGAATCAAGCACGCTACCTTTCCTCCAGGTAGGTCATGTTATGATTAGCTACCAGTTTGAAGAAACCAATTCACACATAATGTCATGTCTATAATTTCCTCATGGCAATTTTCATGAGGAAAGGAATTCAGAAAGAATCGAGAAACGATGAAAGGGAAAGATGATGAACATGTCTATTGGTGTTTTGTCATATTTTGTAAATTGTGTAAAAATTCTGTGTGTTTTGAACAATCAATTGTTTAGTTAAGTAGTCTTTTTTTATTTGTTTAAGGTCGGAACAGGAGAGCGAAAAGGAGTAATTTGAACCAGAACCCAAGAAACTTCAGCTTTTTTAAAAAGACTGTATGGAAAGAGAGAGGAAAGGGATATTCAACGTATGAAATATAAAATATGTGTGAAAATAAAACAATGGGAACCCTGCAAGATAATACTAACGAACTTCAAACTATGAAAACATATTTTCGTGGTGGAAAACTGCAAGTCATTTTCGAAATATGAACTTGATTTTTTTCTGTATTAGAAAGTGGAGATATGGAACGATATGATCCCTTAGCAAGAAAAATTTAAGTAAGCCGACTCCTTCCCTCCAACTTTTTCAATGGTCATAATTAGTAATTAGGGTCCGGAAGTTGAGGAAAAATCAACTTTTTTTTCTGACCCTTAAAAACAATGCCAAACCTGATATCATGTCCGTTTCCCTTCAGTTAGAGCCTGAAAACACTTTCTATTTTACATTTCTCTTGCATTTTTCAGCCTTTTTTGGCTTTTGGTTTATTTGTCAGTATTCTTAACAGTTTTTGTTGCATTTTTTACTTATTTTTTAGGTTTATTTTCTCCTCCCCTGTTGTTTCGTGCATTTTAAATGCATTTACTAGTAAAACTTACATATCTAGATTTCTTGACATGATCCTTTTAGCAAATTCACTATGAATCGAAAATACGGTCAATGGAAAAGCATAATATCATTCTTAACTGAAATGTTTGGCAATGGATTAAAATACTTTGTGTGAAGACTACTTTGAGGTTCTTTTTCTGGACACTATTATCGCTTTAATCTGTGGTTTTAAAGTAAAATTAGTCATAATATTAAATGAAATTATACTCTGGTCGAAGCAGAACTGTATTTTCGGATGCTGTCCGACTACAGTATCGTAGAAGGTCCACTCTGAAAGGTAATGTATTGGTTGATTTGGAGTTTTAAGTCAACTTTATGCACAGTAAAGCTAATCGGGACTGGACCTACAGTTTAAAGTGGGATCCGAACCACTGTGCAAGGAACCTTCACCTGATATTAAAACGGGGACACCTTGATTACAACATGCTGTTTAAGAACATGTATTTATGATATATTAATTCTTAATGTGTGTTAACATAGCTTTTGACAGCTAAATGAAATTTCTTGCCAAAAATCCTGCCAATCACTGAAAAGTAAAGAAGATGAGTAGAAACATTTCTGAGGAATGAATCGCATAAATATTTGCAGTGATTTAATGTAATCTTATATTACATTATTACGAGGTGTATTTTTAAAGTAAGTACAGTTTTGAAATTCCGCCGCTGCAGCGCTGCGGTCGGTGTCCTATGCATGCGCACTGTGTACCTACATCTGTTGGCAAGCCACAGATGCCATTGTGGCAACAATCGATCGTGTATACATTTGCTTTTGCGTATTTAAAATGCCTCCGCCGATTGAGAATCCCGCCGACTATGAAATACGTGCTGTTATTAGTTTTCTTAGTGCTAAAGGCGTGAAAGCAGTTGAAATTCACCATCAGATTTGTGAAGTGTACGGACAAAACATTATGAGTGAAGGAATGGTACGCAAATGGGTAAGAGCTTTCAAAGATGGCCGAAAGGATGTTCATGACGAGGAACGGAGTGGGCGACCCTCAGTGATCACTGTCGATTTGGTGCAGAAAGTCGACGAAAAAGTGAAAGAGAACAGACGCTTCACGATTTCTTCGTTATCAGAGGAGTTCCCTGAAGTTTCAAGAAGTGTTATCTACGAAATTGTTACCGAATGCTTAAACTATAGAAAATTGTGCTCACGATGGGTACCAAAAATGTTAACTGAGGTGCACGAAAGCAAACGTTTAGGTAGCACCTTGACTTTTCTTGTGCATTATGAAGCTGAAGGTGATGCGTACTTAAGCCAAATTATCACAGGCGATGAAACATGGGTGGCCTACGTTACACCCGAAACAAAACAACAATCCATGAAATGGCGGCATTCAACATTGCCCAAGAAAGTGAAGTTTAAGCACATGATAGCCTCAAAACGGCCGTGTTGCAGTGGCTGTCAACTCAGGCGGCAAACTTCTATGACGACGGAACACAAAAGCTTGTTGTTCGATATGATAAGTGCCTTAATATTGGTGGCAATTATGTGGAAAAGTAGATAAAAGTGTGGTCTTTCATGTAACAATAAAATTGTTACAAAAAGTTTCTTGTTTTTTGTACATATCAAAACGGTACTTACTTAAAAAATACGCCTCGTACAACACTTCGTACTACGTAAATAACAATAATAAAAATGAAAGAATCAGGAGTGGGTGAGATTTGAACCTACGATGCTTCGTTCTTGACGAAAAAGCAAAACAAGACGACCGCTTAACCAACTGCTCCAGGGGATTTCTTACGTGAAAGCCTGTAAAACAAGTTGATCTAAGTTGAAATAACATTTTGCCGGAGTTCTGAACCATGTTTGCCACAGATCAGGGAAAAGATGCACTTTGTAGAATCGTCCGGTATTGTGCAATTTATCTTTACTGTAATTTTGCCTAAAATCGAGAGAAATTTGCTTCATTGCATTGATATGTGATTTCAATTCTCTCCAGGTGGTGGAGAACGAGTTCAGTGTTTCCAACTGCACGTAAATTCCCCTATTTTCTATTTCAGAACGAATAGTCTTTAAAAAAATCAACATTTCTATTTCCAATTTACGCTTTTTGTTTAATTGGGTATTATATTACTGGTTTAGGGTTTCTAACTTCATGGAATGTGAAAGAATGAAATAAATTCACAAGAGCATTTTCGTTTAGAAAGAAAAACTGTTGCTAAGTTGGATACTATTTGTGGACTCTGATGTGCTATGTTGCCATATTTACGAATTCAGGACTTTGAATTTTTTCAGAGCGGTCAATTAAGATGTTGCGAAGAGTACATGCAAGAAGTAAAGCTTTATAGTGTATCTTAATAATAAATTTTGCATTAAATTAAAGCATAGCTTACATCTTGTGTCAACATTACTAAGAATAATTAATACTATAAGTGATTGATTTCCACTTTCAATAGGGTTTCTTTGTCATATTTGTTCTTTAAATACAGACGTGATCATCAAATTCAACATTCTACTCGTAGTTACCTCATCTGGAAAAGACTGTTTGAAAGAGTGGAAATATTGAGCTTAAAAAAAGGGGGGAGGCATGGGCATGTGTCACAGCCAGTAATAAAAGCAAGTGGAAACTAATCAATTATTTATTTTAAAATTTGTTGAAAGATGAAAACTTAAAAGAAAAGAAGTGACCCGAAAACATCTTGTTCATTGTATGTAATAGTTTCAAAATTCCTGAATATGAAGTATGAACAATACAAGCAGTGAGACATCTTGATTACACAACTTTGAGAGATTGTGGTACAAAAACTTTGTTAGCATTTTACTTTAAAGTCACAGAGACTGTTAAGTGTAATGTGAGGGGAAATGTAAAATCTGGGTCCACTGCAATTAAGTAAAACAGTATAAAGTTCAAATTTGGGTTTAATAGGGGGAGGGGAGGGGGTGAAAAACAAACAAAGGCCACTGAAGTCATGCGAAAGGACTTGCTTCAAAAAAATATAATCCAGTTTTCAAGAAATAAATTAGAAAAGTTAGAAGCTCTAAAAATAACAAATACACACATAAATACTAACCACATGCTTACATCTTCTTCTAGGTCCCATCCATATAATCCATCATCACATCCAGCAAGCAACATGTTGCATTCTGGCACAATAACTAGGTTGAACACCTCTGAAAATGGGGTAAGTGTATGGAGGGGAGTTAACGTGACATCATATTTTGGAAGCTCTGGAATTCCAATATCCCACACAGTTATATTACCTGTGTTGTCACCACCTAGAAAAAAAGTTCCCTCATATTATCCATCCGATAACTTTCATTATTGAATTTCAACTTAAAATTTTCCTATTCATGCAAAACGGGTATTTTTACATACCCGAAATGCAAAAAAATTGTACAAAATTAACAGAACTATGTACAGTGGACTTTTTTACAAATATGACCTCAACAGGGACATGAAAAAATATTGAATTATTCAAAACTTGAATTAACAATCAATCATTTATATTAAGAAATCATTATCATCAATGCCATAGACGTATGAGATTTTGAATTTTATACTTCTCATTAATCCCAGTATTTACACACCTATTATATGTTTTTCTTTAATTTAGTGCTTATTATAGTGATTTTCACAAAATTATTAGTGCCTTTTTCCCTATAAATCTAAACTCTAGTTATAACTAATCACAGCATACCCTAGAGTGAACAGAAAACACATTTGCAACAACCGATCAGAATGCATATTATTATTAGTGCCTTTTTCCCTATAAATCTAAACTCTAGTTATAACTAATCACAGCATACCCTAGAGTGAACAGAAAACACATTTGCAACAACCGATCAGAATGCATATCAGACTACATGTCCACTGAAGGAAAGAGCAAAGATATAACCCCTATCTTCATATATGGTTTCATCCGAGACAGGTTGTCTATGAAAAATAGCAAGTGTCACTGAGCGCATCTAGTGAATAGACTTTCACATTTTGAGATTTATTGGAAGTGTATAGTGTTTTTGATGAAAATAAATTGCTTTGATAAATTTGTCATGGTTTCTAAAAGAAATGACATTGACTCAAAGATGGTGGCCATCTTGGTAGCATGGCCTGGGTGTTTTTACCTCTCACCCACATCATGTTTTGCGACATTGAATTGGTTTGTATTAGTTTGCTTGTCTTTAATAGGGGTGGTTCTAAATTATTGGCCCGTGACACAAAATGACCAATTACGTGAGAATAATTACGATAAAACTGAGCTCACCACCCTGTTTCTTATCAAATTCTAGCCCATTTTTCCATTTAAGAAAATTATGTTGACTCCAAGATGGTAGCAATCTTCGTAGCATGACCTGGATGGTTTTTACCCCTCTCTGTTGACAGTTATAATAAATTAAGGAAAGTCTTAGTAACGTGCAATGTCAGTGTTTTTAATTGAAGTCTCCATTAGTGTGTTCTATAAGTGGGCATAAATTTTGTACATAAGCCATCAAAACCCCACAACATTTTTTTTTATGTGTTAGAACATACTTAGTGGATTAGTGAAACATAAATACAGACAAGTTGGTTAAAATATTAACTTATGCAATTTGATGTTTTTTGCTTATGTAAAATCTTTCTTTTCCCTCCAATGATGGGGAAAACACATAAGTCTTCAGGTACTTTTTTAATATGAACCTGTTCACTTTGATTGGCTTGTAGAGAAAATTTCACGGATCTACTAAGGTTGCATGCTAAAATATAATTTATTAATGTACTACACTCCTGCAACGAAGAGTCAGGAGTGACATATATAGGCAAAATCTGAAAACATTTGACCTGTAACTGTAAAAGTATAAGGCACAGATAAGAACAAATTGGTACGGTTTCTTAAGTAGGTTAAAGCTACACACGTATACAAAATTTCCTAGAAATTTGTGTCGGTGGTTGTATTATTACATTATAAAAATAAATATTTATACAATCTTTATCAAACTTACTTACATAATAGTATTGTTGGTTGTGTTGGATGAAACAACAACGTATTTATAATGGAGGTTTTGCGACGAATAGAGAGTCTATATTCATGATAACACAGTTGCTTAGCAGGATGGAATAAATATATTGTTCTCTTGGCTCCTCCAGCAGCTAAAACATTTATTCTCCTAGTTCTAAGAGCATCCAGTTTGAGGGTTGTCCATGCAAGAGCATAAAATATTTCACTGAAATATGAAGTATTGTGTTAGTAATACAATCTAAGCTTCTGATTTATCATATAATACCACATAGTGCATTTCAAAATAAGAGCTCACTGGTTATAAAATGTGTCTGGTAACAGTGGTCAGATCACAAATGCACAGTAGCTACAAGTAGTTCATGGGGTATGCAGGGAGCATATGTTCACCAATCTGCTGTTGTTTGCCTTGTATTACAGTATGTAATGATGGCTGCATGGATAAACGAATCTGCCATTTGTGAATTATAATCCAAGAGTAACGAGTATGGCAATGGTTTCGTGGGCATAGAAAGGCCAAGAAATTGCTCAGAATGAATAGAGGAGTGGCGCACTGTTCTGAACATGTGAATGCAAAAGTACAAGAAAATTTGTTGCTTCACAATCTGTTGTAGTTCTCCAGTTAGAACCCTCTGAAATATGGAAAAAAGCACAATTTTCAGCACACATGCAATCACAAAAAAAGTCATAAATCAAGCTAGAATTGACGTAGAAGGTTGGGATAAGAACCAAATTGTTGCTTTTGCTATGAGCTTTAATTAGATATATCACATGACTACTTTTCAAATTTTTTTCATTGCAAGGTCATTCAAACTTTTTTTTGAAAATCGAAGTTTTCAGAAACCTATATTTTGAAAATTTTTAAAAAATGCTCACAGGAACATACATATTTCAACATCAAGTCTTAGAAGTTTTGTTATGGGATCGCAATGGGTCATAGTTTTTGACATGTATAAACAAATACTATACACGGGAATATTCCAATGGCATGTTTACCAAATTTGACAAATGGTGAAATAACGGGTATGTAGGAAAGGGGCGTAACTTGTGGTCTTGCTTTTTTTGGGGGGAGGGCAAGTTTTTAACAAATATTTGTTAAAAAAATAAATAAAATATTTAAAACATTAAATTTAATATTTAAAATATATTTTAAAACAATTAAAAAATGAAAACTTTACAATATATATAATTACTTACACAGAATTTTATTTCTTTAATCAGGCCTAGTCAACCTTTCACATCTGTCCAAGATTGTTCTGATATGCACATTTGAACTGCAGAGTTAGCAATGGTACTGTAAGAGAGGTGGCAGGGAAGAAGTGAGTGAGGCAGGTGGTTTCATCCATCACATTCATGCAGTGGGAAAACTCTTGTCGTCTAATTTTAACAGAGCAGTGAGGCATTGTAATCATGGCAGAAGAAACAGGAGGTAATTCTGTCAAAAGGAGGGTGCCTTCTCCCAAAGTATTATTCACCTTAGCACATGCAGCTCCTTCACCTCTGCTCTGCTGTTTACTGGCTTTGAGTTGCAAGCCAGAAGCTTGAAGAGCTCAAGCCCATCTTAAATGCTCTCTGTAACCCTAAATGTATCGATAACTGTTCACTAACCAAGTGAGTTTCCTCTGTATAATGAACTTCTACCAAGTGTGCATTGCTAAAATATATGTACCATTCATTCTATAGAGAGGCTCCTGCATAGCCAATTTTTTTAAATTTTTTTTTTAACAAATATTTGTTAAAAACTTGCCCTCCCTCCAAAAAAAAGCGAGACCCCAAGTTACGCCCCTTTCCTACATACACATTATTTCACCAT
This sequence comes from Lepisma saccharinum, assembly GCF_977018435.1. Classification (NCBI taxonomy): domain Eukaryota; kingdom Metazoa; phylum Arthropoda; class Insecta; order Zygentoma; family Lepismatidae; genus Lepisma; species Lepisma saccharinum. Next base: position 159,422,261 of record NC_139229.1, on the reverse strand, counting down.
TTGGCCAATTTGGTAAACAACATAGTCCCTTTACAAAGTAATGGAATTTACATTGCAATATTCCCATGTCATATGGTCTTACCTAGTGTATAGTATTTGTTTATACATGTCAAAAACTATGATCCGATTGCGATCCCATAACAAAACTTCTAAGACTTAATGTTGAAATATGTATGTTCCTGTGAGCATTTTTTAAAAATTTTCAAAATATAGGTTTTTGAAAAATTTGATTTTCAAAAAACATTTGAATGACCTTGACATGAAAAAAATTGAAAAGTAGTCATGTGATATATCTAATTAAAGCTCATAGCAAAAGCAACTATTTGGTTCTTATCCCAACCTTCTATGTCAATTCTAGCTTGATTTATGACTTTTTTTGTGATGGCATGTGTGCTGAAAATTGTGCTTTTTTTACCATATTTCAGAGGGTTTTAACTGGAGAACTACAACAGATACAAATCTGCAATTTTGCAGTTTTTCCTACCTTAGGTGGTACTTCACAACAACTAAGTATGAATAAAATCAGAGATGGTCAGGTATTTTTCATTGGTTCACCGAAAAGCAAAATTTCGGTACAAAAACAGAGTGAATTTCGGGTTCAAAAGCGGTAAATAAAATGATATTTTGCTTTTAAAATTGTGAATGTAACCCTAAATTTGAGTTAAAAACAGCTCTTACTACACAAAAACAAATCCCTTCTAATAACACATTTATGTCATTACCAGAATATTAAGTTTATTCCTGCATGAAGGGGTCTATATTTGCTTCTCAAATATTTACAGCAGAATTAATCAATTTTCCATGAATTGCATAACACACAGGATAATTCTGACTTCAGAAAGTGTCGTGGCAGTAAATAAACTCTAAATTTCGTGTTTAAGAGTATATTTCGCATTTTGCAGCTGATTTCGCATTATTTCGTGACAAAACAGGGTAGGAAAATGCACCTCTCACCTTTCAGAAACATGAAAAATTAACGTTACAATGTGCTATTTCACATTTCGTGTTTTCGTCAAAAACGAAATATGCATGCCTCTACCAATTAGTTACTTTTGAAATGGGCCTCGTACTATGCAATAAATACTTTATACATTTCAAATGGAACAATGGTTAGAAAAGGAAATTTAACTAAATAAATCAGCTAAATGCTAAAAAAGTTATGTACTATAAAAAATGTTGGATGGTGAAATTTAATGAACGTGTGCACATTTCTTCAATATTCATCACTCAGAAAATGAGAAGGATTTTGCCGTCTGAAGCAATCCCGACATCTCACTATACATTGAATGATGTTTTAGGTGGTAGGATGAAACACAAAGAATTGACAATTAGACTGAATAGAAATCACTCTTTGACGTACAACTTAACAGTAGTGAAGTGTTAATGTCAATGTAGAAATAAGAAATTACTTTCACTATGTGATAGAACGAGATGCCTAAATATTACCATGCAAATAGTCCATTAGCATGCTCGAGCAAAGTTGAACAATTGAAACAAATTAACAATGAAACAGTTGACAAAATCTCTGCACCCGAATTAGCAGAAGCCACACACAGGATAAAATAATTAAATAAATAAATGAAATCAATAATGAACTATTTGTCTTGTAATATTTATGCATCACACTTTACCATGCTACATTATGAATGTTCAACACATATTAATTTCCATTTGAAGACATGAACTAACCTTTGATCCTTATTATTATACTTCATTCCTACTTTCCCAGTCGTTACATCTACCAGGCACACACTATAGCCACCACATGTTGCAACCACTGATGTAGTTCTGGAAGGATCATCCATATCAGGCTCAAAAATGCATTGCCACACCTGGTAAAGATAAGAGAATATATTAGAACTTTTATCTTAATTTCTTGTAAAATTTTCTGCAGTTGAATGACAAAAAGTTAACAATACTAAAACTTCAAGTATGAACAATTCTTAGCTTTTACCTGTAGTATAAGTGGGATTATGACAATGAAACAAGCAATCTTAATTGAACAATATCTCATGTTTAATAATTTTCTTCTCTAAAACTACAACATATTTAAGGATTTTTTCAAATAAGAATAATAAGACAACATTTACTGTATGTTACTTGTATTTCTTGCACATAATATTTGAAGTCCACAGGATTTTTTAAAAAATGATGTAATTATTTTCCATTATTGAGGTTGACACACTCCACTAACTTTTTAATGTGATTTTTTTATTAGCAGCACTTTGTTGTGAGAAAGAGAACTATAGAGGTTTTATGGAGGTTGAAAATACAGCATACGCAGATAATATGAAAAATGTCAAGGAGAAAGCTGATTCCTTTGATTCATAATTTTTTAAAAAGTAATTGCTGAGGCCAGGCACGTATCCAGGAATTCCTTTCGGGGGGGGGGGGGGGGGGCTCAACACCATTTTTTTAAGGGGTATAGTAAGAACCTCACAATTGTGTGTTTAAGACCAGAGGTGGCAATTGGGTTCCAAAACGGGGGGGGGGGGGGGGGGTGCGGAGGGCGTTGCAAGGAAAGTTTACTTTCTCTTGGTAGCCAAGGCTTAACATTAAGATGTCATAATGTTGAGGCAAAAAAATAAAAAATGGGGAACAACTATCTCTTAAATCGTTGCCACTGTAAGGCTGTCATTTTAATCAGAACGTGAAATCAGAACATTTTTTACCACTCGACTCCTCTGTTTTCATGCATTAATATTGTGTGCCGGAACCATCTCAGTATGTGTGTTTGTCCATTTCATCTCATCAGACATAAAAACATCTATGGTGTCTTTGAGTGTTTTTACGAAGCTGTTACACATGCACGGGATGGACAATCCACTCGACAACGCGAGATTCAAATTGTGGGCTGCAAACTGGACGCAGACAGCTCTCGAATATTTCTCTCTGATTCGAGCCTGAACACCACTAACGTGTCTTGTCCTCCCATTTTTCAGCTCTTATAAAAGCCGAAACCCACCAAATTGTTCAGATTCAGGCCTTAGCACTCACAAGTGTTCAAAAATGCCTGTCACAGCTTCCGCTGTCTTGTCATATATCGGCACGAAACAAAGGAAGTCTTCTCGAATACAGCTGGATCACGAAACAATTAATGCACAGTGAAAACCCTTCCATTCCCAACACATCTAATGTTTCGTCTCCCAGTATGATGAAATGCTTACTCATTTATCTCCAGTGACGTGCACAAGGGAGGTTTGGTGAGGTAATAACCCCATTTGACCCAGTATTCCCCCTCTCCCTTCCGAAAATCCTGGGCACGCCTCTCTTTATCTCGGACATTTTTTAAAATCAACTCACCAGAAGTTTTTATCATCGTATTGGAGATTGAAGTAAGATGCGTTCTTCCTGCAGGTTTGGATATGATCCCTTAGGGTGCTGTCGTCTGCCTGCCTTCACACCTAACCTTAACAAGACCCTAATTTTCCATCCTTGTGACTTGGATTTTCAAGACTTAGGAAGGTTTCAGACCGAAGGGACACACGATACATGTCGATTGGAATGGGCCAATCAACAGCAACGTTTCACACCGTAGCGACACAAAAGGCCGCACAAACCTAATTTCGATTTGTGAAATCCTCAGGTGACAGGGTGTGAAATCTCCCTTATTAGGCCACTGTCATTGTCACCTCGAAGTAGTAGCTCTTGTTGACCACAGAAAAAATTATCCTCAACCGGTGATAATGCTCCTCAGTTTTCTTCTCTCTCCTATATTTTCTGTGCTTGTTCACTATACAGGCAACACCTTACGATTTGATATACACAGGACATGTACTATGTAGACATTTTAACGAAAAATCGGTTAAGTCAAGGATGGCTAGGTGGTTCAGTTGGTAGAGCCCTGATTTGGGTCCTGGTAGAGCCTGCAATTTCCGCTTAAAATGTCTACATATGCAACATCTTCTTGCTTTCTCTTCTCGACATTCATAAAATTTTCGGCTGTCTCTTTATGGTAGTTAAGTGTTTGAATGTGTTTCGAAGTCAGTAGGCTTAAACAAAAGTATTTTTTATACCATGAAATTCTCGGACTGCATATACGAAATTTAGTTCTGGCAAAACTAAATCATCATTCAAAACTTTGCTTTTTAGTTGATCTATGCAGTTTATTTCTGTTCTAATAAACCACTCCAATATCCGGTACTGCTGAAATATTCACTTTAGAGAGAGACCTTTGATCTCTTCGGCCCTCGAACGGAACTAGCACTACACTGAGGCCCCGGAAATTCTGCTGTCGTCAATGTCTTCATTTTCGAATCACTATATCTTATAAAGCAACCAGAGGATGCTGACTGATCTGATCACCAATCAACTGTATGAATTGTCACACTTACCTCTGAAATCTCATTAACCGATTCTTTGTACAGATCAACCGAAAAATTGAATCCGCCTATTTATATCCTCATTATATTCTAGAACGTTCCGCAGATAAAACGATTCGTTAATATCGCCAGTAGTTGACTCCTTCCCTCATTCAAGAACGTAACCCCTCCCACCTTCCACAGATTAGAAATTACAACGAATCGCCGTAAGTGTGGTGCTACCTTTGTTGTGCAGCTTCCAAATGCTGACAAGTATCTACACAGTGCTCAAGTGCGCTGCGAGAACACCAAAAGCACAAGAAAAGTGTACGTGCAATATTATCAACAACAGGGTTATAGAACATTCTCCGTCTTGCCTCGATAATTGTCTATCTCCTTAAATCATCGTCACATTATTCAAAAAGCCAAAAACCTGATTTTATCTAGTGTAAAATAAAAAAAATCCTGGTGGGGGGGGGGGACTCGAGCCACCTCAACCCCAGCTTGGATACGTGCTATTAACAATAACAGGGTTATAGAACATTCTCCATCTTGTCTCGATAATTATTTCTCCCAAATTATCATCACATTATTCAAGAAGAAAAAATCCTAGTTTTATCTGGTGTAAACAGAAAAAATTCCTGAAGGGGGGCTCGAGCCTCCTGATTCCCACCTTGGATACATGCTATTGACAATAATAGGATTATAGAACACTCTCTGTTTTGTCTCGATAATTATTTCTCTCAGATTTATAAATTTATTATCTTCACATTATTCAAGACGCCAAAAATCTAATTTTATCTAGTGTAAATTGAAAAATTTCCTGAGGGAGGGGGGGGGGGCTCGAGCCATTAACTATAACAGGGGTATAAAACATGCTCCGTCTTGCCTCGATAATTATTTCTCTCCTTACATTATTTTCACATTATTTAAGAAGCCAAAAACCTAATTTTATCTAACGTAAACTGAAAAATTTCCTGGGGAGAGGGTCTAGCCCCCTGTGCCCCATCTTGGATACGTGCTATTATCAATAACAGGGTTACAGAACATTCTCCGTCTTGCCTCGATAATTATTTCTCTCCTTAAATTATTGTCACATTATTTTATTTCACACCACAAGAAATCAAAAACCTCTTTTTATCTAGTGTAAACCTAAAACTTTCGGGGGGGACTCGAGCCCCCTAAGCCCCCCCCCCTCTGGATACGTGCCTGGCTGAGGCAGTCGCTCATGAGAATTGACTCATCCAACACATACAATGCCAAAAACTTTAACACTGTGTAGATCAAGTGAACAACTTTCTTTAACAAAGTTTCATTTTCTTTCTTAAATAAAGCACAGGGTACGACCGAAGTCTCCTGGGTCGCACAGAGGCATCATCTTGAAATTTACTAATTACAGGGCAAGTGGCTGGTTTTCAAGAACAAAAGAAAAATAAAAAACTCTAGAATCTCCATAAGAGAAGACCTTTGCAATGCATGGTTACAACTTCTAAGCAAGGCCATCGAGAAGTTTGGTCTCAAACAGGTATACACGGACGATGGGAAAATAGTGATCAGGAAAGGTAGCACGAAACACTATGTCACATCATGTAGGCAACTATCATACCTGTAAAACAACATGCCATAATACACGGAAGAAAACTCTGGGACAGCAGCAAGTGTTTCATATTGCTCGTAGGAAGTGTATTATACTACAAGAACCATGAAAACAAATAATCTAAATATCTTTAATTTTATTTTGCCACTAAAACATGATGTGTTTGTATCTTCATCTCAAGCAATAGTGTGTGTAAATTTGTGTGTGATTGTGCGTCATTGTTTGTGTACTCGTCTCCACCCTATGAAGAGAGGAAATAACTGAGATGTGTCTCTCAGAAATTTTTGTGTAAGTCAGGTAAGTGCTTGCCTTGATATATTGCTCGCATTTGTGATCAAAGAATGTCCCTCACAGCTACGTGTTCCAATAGGCTGCAGAGAGAGGGGAGGAAAGGAGAAACAGTGGTGCATTTTTCTTTCAAGAATGGATGAAAACGTTATGAGAGAGAGCCACCCCTGCCTGTCTGACCCTCAAACCGTTTCAATCCCCATTACTCGGTCAAATATTTATCCATCCTCAGCATACCACACGCAGGCGTTCGTTCTTTAATCCCAAAGATAGACTAATTGAAGTGAATGGTACACCAACACGTTTACAGTATCGTAAGGCTCTGCAGGGGAGACGGAACCAACGAAATCAACATCCCTAGTTACTCCGTTTTCCATAATGACAGAAACAACAAAGAAGGCGGGGGCATTGCCATATTTACCCGCTTCGCGATGCCAGTAAAATTCTTCGACTTCCGGCCATCCAAAGCTAATGATATTGAATATAGTAACATGATAGTTCGTATTATTAACTTAAAACTTGGTATTTGCACATTTTATTGTCCACCGAATGTAGCCTACACAAATCTCACCATCATAGAAGAAATTATTGCAGATAACTATGCCCATGTAGATACATTCCTTATGCTAGGCAAATTTAATTGCGATATGCTCAGCACACAAAAAGTGGAAACCCTGTTTCTTAAAGATATTATTAAATCATATAGTTTAAGACGATTGATTGATGAACCTACTAGAATAACCAAATCTTCTGAAACATTGTTAGATTTAATAATTGTTGACAACCCCAACTTGTATCTTCTTTTGGAATCGCAAGCCCAATCGGAACTTCAGACCATTCCTTGACGAGTGTGTCACTGCATTGTGCAAAACCGAGGAATAAAGCCAAGTACGCTACATACCGTGATTTTAAGAAATTTGAATATGAAAATTTTAGTCAGAATGCTGAAAATATCAATTGGATTGAAACGTTAAAACTTGGAAACATCGATTCAAAAATAGAATTTCTTGAGAAAAATCTCGTCAACCTGTTTTAATGTTCACGCCCTGCTACGAACGGTTAGGGTGACGAAAGAGCCAGCACCGTGGGTAACAGGTAACCTTAAACTGCTCATGAAACTGCGTAAATATAAGCGAAGCAAATTTACTTTACATTGTGACGAACATAAAAGATTAAGAAATTTTACCACCTCTGTAATGTGGCTTTAAAATTCCAAACTCCCCCCTCCCCCACCCCACCAAAAAAAATCTTGTACATGCTAGTGGTGGTAATCATGGATCTGTGCTACATGATACAATATGCAGTTTTTATGAGAGCTTGTAGCATCAAAACGAAGTCTCAAAACATTATAAAGAAAAGTTGTTTGAATTGATATCCTCTACACACTGTGAAAGTTAGTTGGTGTTGTATCGGGACACCCTGTACAATACGATCCTACTTCTCATTAAGAAAATTAACTTCAAACTACATGACAAAACAACACTGTGTGTTGACAAAACAACCATCGAAGTTTTAGTGTGCCTTCACATTTCTTGTGGTTCTCTGTTGTAAACAATACAGTTTAACGGACACAACTGCATGGTAATTAAGAAGTCTAATTTCTTTCATTATATTATGCTATCTTTTTATTTAATGCCCAGGAAAACTTCACAGAGATTCTGAACATGCTGTAGTAAATTCTGGATCCTACAACAAAATACTTAGCAAGAATAACATGCAGGAAATCAACATATGCTACAAAATACATTGGAAGAACATGGGAACTCCTAATGACATTAATATTTATGGATGAAATTTTCCAGGTATTTGGCACTAACAAGACTATAGACCTAGATGAAATATTACCATCAAAACAAAATAACAACATAACATAACATATTAAATAAAAGGAATTTTATAACTTTCAGGGAGATTGATGCACAACGAAAAATTGTATCACTGGACACAAAATGGTTCCTTAGCAATACGCCAGATAGGTGTCGGGATGATCAAGCAGTTTACGCATGCGCAGTAGTACATACAACATGGCCACTCTGCTGTCGACCTGCACCAAAGAAGAGCAACGAAGTGTTAGTCGTTTTTTGTGGTCAGAGGGAGTGAAACCTTCTGAAATCTACAGCAGAATGAAGGTTCCGTATGGAGACAAGTGTTTAAGTAAGGGGGGAGTGTACGAATGGGTGGAAAGATTCAAAAAAGGAAAACAAAATGTGAGTGATGAACAGCGGAGTGGGAGAACAGTTTCCGTGGGAACTGAGACAGTGAAACAGCAGATCGACCAGTGAATCTGTGCCAACAGGCGAGTCACTGTTGATGAAATTGACGTGGAATTCTTCAACATGAGTCATGGATCTGCATTCAATATCATCCATTATGACCTTGGCTATATGAAAGTGTGTAACTGATGGGTACCAAAGCATCTTTCGAGTATTCATAAGCGTGCACGGCAGACAATCTCTCAGGAGCACTTGGACCATTATGCTCATGAAGGAGATGCTTTTCTTCATCAAATTGTGATAGGAGACGAGTCCTGGGTGCACCATTATGAACCAGAGAGTAAGAGACAATCGATGGTGTGGATGGTCTCTGGTCAAGAAAAAAAATCAAGACACAGACATCAACTGGGAAAGTGCTGCTAAGATCTTTTGGGATGTCAATGGCACTATATTGGTGCACTTCCAGGAGAAGGGTCAAACTGTAAGCAAGTTCAGACCTGCCCTATGATCAAAATGTCGGGAGTATTGCTGCTCCACGACAATGCCCGCCCCCATATGGCTGTGCATACTATGGATACAATACGTGATCTGAAATTTGAGGTGTTGAAGCATCCATCATACAGTCCCGACTTCAGGGTTCCCACGCAAACTCCAAATCCATTTTCCCTGAGATTTCCCTGAGTTTTCCAGAATCCTCATATTTTTTCCAGAGTATTGAATGCACAGTAAATGACTACTATAATTTTACAATGGCCTCCTCCATTTCCCCTCATAGCCATACCATCCTCACCTTCTTTATTACTGTTTTCTGATGCAAATAACAAAACTAGTTCAATAATAAAATAAAATTACACTTCTTTCATGTAATTAAGAACAAAGATGACCAGTTTTCTAGAACTTTAAACAACTCTGAAACAATTTCTAACATATCTGATATAGAACACTGAAATATTTTCACCCTTTTCATAGATGTTTATAAATAGATACAATATCAATTCATCTGTAATGCGTACAATAATAGTTAAGACAAACAAATTATTGGAATTTTTAAAACATATAAAAATGAAGTGACAATTATTAGTACCAATGTAAAAAGGAATAATAAGTTACTGAGACTGAAATATACTGATGGACAATGAAAACCGGACACTTTAATATTTGACATCTGAATTGCAATAACAGCTAGCAGGTATATTACAGAATGTTCGGCAGATCATGTAGTACCATATGCACCATTCATAGGCTCGGACTTTGTTTATGCATTCGTACTTAATTCAGTTTCTGCAACATTTAGTTAGCCCTAGAATCAGAGCTTTTATCGACCCATTGCGTTATCACAAAAAATGCAAGTGTCCGGTTTTTTTTGTCCAGCAGTATATAAAACAAGAAATGTACTTAATGTCTGATACAGCAAATTAAGAAACTTTACTTCTCAGAAGCTTGAAGTTTTTTTAATTGTTCTGCAATAGCCTTTGCTTCTTCTTGCATCTTTTGTTGTTTGGCTTGTACAGCACGGACCTCACTTGCTTTAAGTTTCATTTCTTTCCTTTTGTCTTCTTTGTGATCACATTTCTTTCTCATCTTCTGCAATGCTTCTTCGTATCTAATACGTGCACCTTTAACACTCTGGATCATATCATTGCTTACTTCTACATTTGACACTCCTCCTACCACTTTCACTGCATCATAAACTTGCCAAATAGCCACAACAGACTCTTCTTTCAAGTTTTCTATTAAAACCTGCTTATTTACAGAAAACCAACTTAACAGTGCACCTGTAAAAAAAGAATCTAGTGCATCAGTTTTGATTGAAAAGTTACAAAACTTCTCTTTCAATTCCTTTTCACTATGGACATTGTGCAACAATGTCTTAAACTGGCAAATTACTTTATCACCAGTTACAGCGTTCATTCTCTTTCTCCTGAGATGTTCCTGTATCAGGTCTTCCATGCGCTGAGCAAATCGCATATATTTTACGTCATGTAAAAGATCGAAAACGGCTAATTAAATTTTAAAAAGTGCAAAATTTATGAGGGTATACACTTGGTCACCAGCCCTGGAATCACATTTAAAAACAAGAAACAGACAAACAAATAGATACGAGTTCCTTGCTGAAAGAGAAATGCTACAACAGCCTGGATTATCCACAGACAGGAGCATATTATAATCCCTCAGTTTTGCTTCATTGGGAACCATTAATCAATTACAAGATTTTCCCTGAGATTTGTATTTTTTTCAAATTCCCTGAGATTTCCAGGTTTTCCAGGTGTGTGGGAACCCTGGACTTGGCACCATCGAATTTTCACTTGTTTGGACCTTTGAAAAAACATTTGCGGGGTCAGAAGTTTGCAGATGAGAACGAGGTGATCAAGGCGGTGCAAAGATGGTTACATGCCATGCAAAAATATTTTTTTGTGGAGGGCATCCACAAGCTTGTGGACAGGTATACCAAGTGTGTTGAAAAGCAGGGTAACTATGTCGAAAATTAAGGCAAAACCCATTTCTGTATGTATCCTTGTAAAAAAGTTATAATGCAATTCCTGTTATTACACTTGTTACCTGAGTCTGAACATCAGAGGGGTCATTACTTCTGGAGTGGCACCTTAGGAAATGCTGTGGGTTGAATATATTGTTTTTGCAATTCCGAACAGTAATCCCAACACCATCTGCTTCTTCTTCTGCTGCCCAGCTGTGTGAAAGGGGCCAGCTTTTGGTTGGAGATTCGCTGGTACGTTTTGCTTTATTTGCTGGGGAGGGAGATTTATGTGTTTCTGCATCAAAAGTAAGTTTCCTCTTTCTTGTCGAATTTGAGAGTGGCATGGCTGTACTGCAATAAGAAAAAATAAGATCTATGAACAATAATTATTCTAGTACTATCTACAATAAGATTAACAAAATATGAAAGCTTGCATCAGCGTAGATGTTTTTATATTTTATCTTCAAAATTCAACATCTGATGCGCAGAGAGATAATCTTTCATGTTTGCCACTCACCTTGAGTAGAAGAGCCATGCACAAGATTAATAAACTTAATACATTAATTGATTTGGTTAATTTACTTCACTTTTCTGCCACTTTTGGCTAATCGTGAAGATGGGGATGAGTCATTATATGATTAAATTAATGAATGGACACTCACAAACATCTTTGCCCAGGTCGAGTTTCGAACCTGGGACCCCTGGCATCATAGCACACTGTGCTAACCACTCAACCATGGAGCCTGATTATACTTAACACAATTGAAACATCTACTAATATTAAAGCAAATGTGAATGTGTAAGCACAGGTATTAAGGTGTTTTAATGTTGGTAGTTGAAATTCTGTATACAGTCTGTACAACCTATGGCAAAGCCAAATATACAAATCTTTCCAATTTTGCTTTGGAATGAGTAAAATTCCCGTATATTTCAAACTATTTTACAATCAAATCACTAAATTGTGCATTGAATCATCATTATGATTAACATAATGCAAAGTTGCAACAATGATATAACAATGTCAGTGTTAAGTGACTCCTGAATTTATTATGCTAGTTTAAGAACTGATAGCTATAATTTTTTATTGATATTAACTGGATAAAAGTAAAAACCTATAACAATGGGGCTTTTCAACCAAAGACTCATGGTAATATAATGTCCTAAATTACAATACCATTGTTTTCAGTTTGCTCCTTTGTTCATATGTATTTCCATTTCTATACCACAAAATAATTATTAACATCTAACTGGATAATAACTATTACAGTACTGCCTGCAATAAGTTGGATGCTTGTAACGAAACAAATTCGAAATTAAGCAAAGAACATTATTCACGAAAGGAACAGAAACATATTGCTTGTGTGATTGCGTACTGTATGCATTAGCTGGGGAAAGCAGAGAGCTAATAATATTAAGGAGCGAATTTACAATATAGAGAAAGTCTCCAATTTTGTTAATTTTCTGTATACTAACTAATTTTGACCTCCTAATCACGAATCTGTTGAAAAAAACCGGGGGTCACGTCTGAAAATTTGAAAAAAAGCCGATTGAATTTTTTTAATATATAGGTGTATATGCGTAGTTTTACGAACAAAAATGTAATCTTCTGTCATTGTGTACAACCACGCCTTTGTTTTACAAGAAAATGATTTATGATGTTCAATTCTAGTACGATCCCTACATTTTTCGATGAATTTAGGGGTGAAATGAGTGCTAATGGAACCTAACCTAACAGGCCTAACCTAACCTCGTGTGAATGGTTCGTGGGGCTACCCATGGATGGTTTTTGGGGCTGACGTCAATGGTTTGTGGGGCTACCCGTGGATGGTTTTTGGGGCTAACGTCAATGGTTTGTGGGGCTACCCGTGGATGGCTTTTGGCGCTAATGAACAATTTTTGTACAATTTCCAGACGTGACCCCCGGTTTTTTACAACAGATTCATGATTAGGAGGCCAAAATTAGTTAGTATACCGAAAATTAACGAAATTGGAAACTTTCTCATTATTGTAAATTCTTACCAATATGAATAACATTTATATTTACAATTCTTGATTCATTCAACATTTTGATGTAATTTACATGCATCATTCTCAAAAGCTATGAACATGATGAAATACAATGCTACAATAGTTACAAACGATAACCACAGTTATTAGAGAAGAGTGAATGAAGAAGTATAGTCATTACCAGTACGTTTTTATTAATATTTTTATTAATGTAGGCTATTCTATGGCTGTGATGGTGTTGAACATTTGCCATGCCAAGGAAGCAAAACTCCCATTAAGAAACATAAATATGATTAAATATGAAACAAGCGCACTTGTCACATTGAGGTCAGCAATTAAAACATCTTTTTCTGATGAATGCATGCAGTTGTAAGAGCATTTTCTTTGATAACATATAATGAAATTATCTAATACTACTCAGAAACACAATTTCCAAATTCTCATCAGCTGTGAAAATATAATTTTGCTTTGATGGGCATAGAAAAATATTCGGGCTCTACAGCCTCATCTTTCGGTGAAGAGGGCTCCGCAATTTAAAACGTTTGAGAACCGCTGTTATATGATTTAACATGTACCATATCAAAGAATACCATAAGCAATTATATACATAGTGGACACATAAATTGCAGTTTTCATTTCATTATGAATGACTTTTCTAATGTGCATTTCGTTATAGAGTTGACACTATTATTTTCAGCTGCAACTACATTCACCAGGTTGTGAGAATAGCACATAGGGAGGGCTACTTCCATCAGGTGTTGAGATTAGCAGAAATGTGCTAAGACCACAAATTGCACAAAAGGTTTTGGAAGTATTCACAGAAATAAGTTTAAGGCTAGTAGACCTAAACCTGACCTGTCTAACCTAATAACAAAAACATTTAGGAATGTAATACGCTTTCATACCTACGTCACATGACACTTCAGCAGAAGCAGTCCACACTGGAACACCTTGCGGTATATTTCCAACTCCATGGTGTGCAGAAAAAAAAGTGCTTGTTACCCACATGAAAATAAATGCACACCAACAACTAAAGAATCCTCATAAAAGGGCCATAGATCATACCCATGTGCACTTTAAAACCTGGTGAAAATAGCTGAAAAGCTTGATTCACCACCTGGTGAAGCTAGTCACTTTGATTATTTTCTATCTTTCTCAGTGAACACAATCATAACCTCTAAATTAGTTTATCTTTGATTTATGAAAATAATGTATTAGAACATTTCAATATTTTCAGCACATGAAATATGTTCTTACATTTATCATGTCAAATGAGCAATTACCACAGCTGAAATGTTAATACGCAACGTAAGAACAATTCTGCAAGTTATGAGTTTTGTATAATTTTTCCACACTGTACAGGAGGAAGAGGAAAGAATTTGTGAGGTGGAATTTTTTAAAATAAAGTTACATTGTTGCTTGCACATGTAAAAGCAGGGAGTGAAACAGCAGAAGGCAATCACATAACACGTTTTAAAGGGAAAAATGTTAAGCCATTATGTGTTTCAAAATATCACATCTTTGCAAGCACACATAAACACATCCATAACATTTTTGCAAGCACATATAAACATATCAGTAACATACAGATGGTAGGGCTACTTATGGAAAGTTAAATATGGCCACTATGCAAGAGAACTGTTATGAAATGACTAGTTGCTGTTTTACACTTCATAGATAAACTCCTGGATATGTATTTTAATGGAGATAGAGATATGGAAAAATGTCAGTAATGAACACTGTCAGAAGAAAATATGTTTATGATTGATGATTTTTGTAAATTGTAGGAGGGTGAAGAAAACGTTTCAAAGTGAGTGTGAATTAATGCTAAGCTTTAATTGGGCAGAAATTTTGATCTCAAAAGCTGTTTGCGGAAGCATTGTGCTGTTAAATTGTCGTGGAATTATGTTTTTAGGATAACATTTGTTATATATTATGTAAATGGAAATATTAAAGCACTCCAACTGAACCTGCCTAACCTATTTGTGTAAGCAATTTCATAGCAAAACTATAATTCACAGAAAATATTATATGTGCAGAAAATGTATTTAAATTGTACGGTAAAATTTTTGTATCCGCGAAACGTATTTCTTCAATTTTACAAGAGAAAGTACTTACCGAACTGACTTTCCGTACACTTTTGAAAGGTCGTGGAAGTGTTTTTTTTTCATCGCTTAATTTATTTCACCGGTAAATCATGTATTTTTGAAGATTAATGTCTCTCCAATGCACGAAAGCTGTTGCCTCTATGTCGTTCCACTACGTGAACCAAATATTGCGTGCGTTTCATGATGTAACCCCAGGTCAGTGTTTCCAACCACACCGTTGTATTCCAAGTACAATTTTGAAGATGACAATTTTAACTATGTTTGCCTAACCTAACCAAACCTAACCTTGCCATGCATGGTTCGTGGGCCTATTTATGAATGGTTCGTGGGGCTATCCGTGCATGGTTCGTGGGGTTTACGAACCCAGAAAAAGAAATACAAAATCAGTAACACGAAAGTAGGTATTTTTCGGTGAAGAAGGTTGGGAACACTGCACACCCACTGATCATAGACAACGCTAGTCAAGATTTGCCCGCCATATTGTGCGTAACTCAACCAAAAAACGAACGAACAATAATTACTCAATATGTAGATTATTGAAATTATTTTCGTGAAAAAAACGAAATGCCACCTTCAAGAATCCTTAGCAATGCAGAATTCGTAAGTACCAATGTGAAAAAGTAGAAAATAAAGGAATTTCAGACGTCTCGCGGATACTAACATTTTAATAAACTGTTTTCATGTATTGCATGTCAAAACTATGTTGCATTAAAAAAAGATTACCATTGCAGAATGTCCATCAATAGACTGATAATAACATTAATCATGAGAAACATTTCTAATGAATGAAACTACTTCCGTGGACATTCCGTGGGGGCTGGCTGGAATATTTTCTAAGGAAGGGACGTGTCCATCATTATCATTCTCAGTTTCTTTCAAGTATGAGAGGTGTTCAACTGTTCAACACAAAATTCAACATTGTATATTAGCACAGAAGAATCATATACTAGTAAAATCCTTACCTACGGGCAGTTTTTACTCTTATTGTTTACGTCTTGGTCTTGTGCTTTGCCGCCAATTGTTTGTTTACACTGACAGTATTTCCAACTTTACAATACAGGGTGACTGAAGTAGGCCTTAGGCAACATGTCGCATGCGGCATGAATGTCACGTCGCACGTACCGTGTCGTTTTGTTGTATGTACAGTGGGATCTATGAGTATTACCGTGCAAATTGTCCATCACCATGTTCGTCTACTTTATTTCACCAAATAAGATCTTCAAGAATTAAAAGAAAGCTCAAAACAAACTGTTGACAACTTCTGCACCAGCATACATAAATATCCATTGCTTAAAAACATACAGGATGTAAGAGAAGAATTAATGAAAATAGTCATGGACAATTTGCACGGTAATACTCAAGGATCCCACTGGGATCACACTAAGGGTGTATGGCGGCGATTGGGTCCTAAAACTGCGGGGGCAAGGTGCCAAAACTAGGGGGGCAAAGACAGTATATTTCACTTTGTAGATAAGATTTAGCCAGTGATGTGCGTCTACGCGTAAACAACGATAGTCTACATTCTACACGTAGACAATTTTATACACGTAGATGACGTAATCTAGGTAAACAACATGGCGAAAGGTGATAACTTAACAAAGGGCGCCGTGGAATTAAAAGAAAAGTATACTGCGTATCAGTTGCTGATGTGTGAAGAGAACTTTTCATACTCTTTTTTCCAAATTCGAACAATTTCTCACCTAGGAAGAAACCTAATAGGAAATATTCTAGTGCTTTATGGGGAAAAGACCATTCTTGGCTCATGACTGCCATCTGTTGTTTTTCTTGCATACTATTTATCTTCTTCCATAGTTGATTATGGAAGAGAAGAAAAATTTCGTTGTAAATAGGATTCTTTTCAGTTCGTTAGGAACCAATATAGTTGAAAATATCACTTTCCTTTCATGAAAGCCTTGAAAATTAATTCTAATGCAATTTAGATTGTCTACGTAGTCTATGTAAACTACAATCAATGTAATCTACGCGTAGATTACGTGTAGACAACGCATGTAGACGTAAACTTATAGTCTACGGCACATCACTGGATTTAGCATAGTGCGGGTGCAAAAGTGGCGAAAATTGGGGGGTGGCAACTGCTTCCTCGCCCCCAAATCGCCAACAATTTGTGTGCGGGATCCCGAAAAGTCGGGACCGGGATCGGGAAAGAAATTTCCCATTCCGATACCGACTTTGGGAAATGACTTCCCGACTTTTCGGGATCCCGAGCAGTTGGGGAAATACTTAATGGGTTTTTATTCCAGAAATGCAAAAACAAAATGACGTGTAGAATTCGAGATTTTCATAGGTTCTGGAAATTTCGAACATTTCCCGTCCCGAAAATTTCCCGATTTCGTCGGGAAATTGAGAATTTCTCCCGTCTCGAATGTTGGGATTTAAAATATTTCCCGTCCCGACCAAGAAAATTCTGTCCCGCACACCCCTAGGTAACACCTTTGTCTGTGGTGGGATCAATGATGTATATATGGCTAGATAGCTAACTCCGCCTCTCCGCATCGGTCGCGGGCAGTGATGTGCGTCTACGCGTAAACAACGATAGTCTACATTCTACACGTAGACAATTTTATACACGTAGATGACGTAATCTATGTAAACAACATGGCGAAAGGTGATAACTTAACAAAGGACGCCGTGGAATTAAAAGAAAAGTATACTGCGTATCAGTTGCTGATGTGTGAAGAGAACTTTTCATACTCTTTCTTCCAAATTCGAACAATTTCTCACCTAGGAAGAAACCTAATATAGGAAATATTCTAGTGCTTTATGGGGAAAAGACCATTCTTGGCTCATGACTGCCATCTGTTGTTTTTCTTGCATACTATTTATCTTCTTCCATAGTTGATTATGGAAGAGAAGAAAAATTTCGTTGTAAATAGGATTCTTTTCAGTTCGTTAGGAACCAATATAGTTGAAAATATCACTTTCCTTTCATGAAAGCCTTGAAAATTAATTCTAATGCAATTTAGATTGTCTACGTAGTCTATGTAAACTACAACCCAATGTAATCTACGCGTAGATTACGTGTAGACAACGCATGTAGACATAAACTTATAGTTTACGGCACATCACTGGTCGCGGGTGAAGCCACTCGTGCGCGCAGCCATGTACCTGTACGGCAGGAAGAGCGGGACCCTCCATTGGCAGCTATGCTTAGCTTTAGGGGTGTGCGGTATCCCGAAAAATTCCCGTCCCGATCCCGTTCCCGACGAGCAGTCGGGAAATACCGTATGTTCATTTTAAAAAGTCGTTAATTTTCGTCGTTTTCTGCATTGCAAATGTCTGGAACTTATCGGAAATTGTTAGTTTTTGTACCAGAAATGCAAAAAAATAACTTAAGGTGAAAGTGACGTGTAGAATTCGAGATTTCAAGAGCTTCGGGAAATTTCGAACATGTCCCGTCCCGAAAATTTTCCGACTTCGTCGGGAAATTGAGAATTTTTCCCGTCCCGAATGTCGGGATTTAAAAAATATCCCGTCCCGATCCCGTACCGACCCCCAAAATTCTGTCCCGCACACACTTAACTTACGAATGTTAATTTCTAGTTGTTTTTTTAATTCTTTTTTATTTTTTTTACAGTTTTTGTGTTGAGAAAAATGTTGTAACGATGAAAAATTAATTCCTAACACATTGTGAGTTGCTTTTATGCAATAAAATTAATTCACTGATATTAAATTAATGGAAAGTCAGGCAAAAATACTTCGCATACCATGTAAAGTGTCGATTTCTTTTTACAGAAAGTAAACGGAAAGATTATAATTAGCAGGCTAAACGAACCCCTGGCTTAATGCAACATACACAAGGACGTATTTTGGGGGGTTCCGGACCCCCCCAAAAGACTTATCGAGTACTACTAATAATGAAAATGTGCTTGTTTACCACTTGTTTATTTATTTCCACCGAACTTACTGGAAGACAAAATATTATATTGCGATCATACGGCTTTGTATGGCAGTACCAGAGAAGATTTATGCACACTACTATTTATAATAATATGCATATATTCACGAACTTTACATTTCATTAATTGGATCTACGTAACATAGGTTTCTTTTGCTTTTCAATGAATATTCCATTCTGTATCTTTTTTAAAGAAATATTCCATTCTATATTTTATTGTTGCTTGCCAGAAAAGTTCCTATTACATAAGTTTTGTTTATCGTAACTATGCGCTCGTTAGATATTGAATACAAGCTGTTGCATCTCTATTCTTAAATATATTCTTTTGATCTATTCATGTAATAATAAGAAATCAATATTAATTTATTTACACATAATTATGAGTAAACCTATAAATAATATTAACGTATAATTTTAAATATTACTGTTATTATTATTATTTCTGAATGACTTGGTTCAGACCTGGCCTCTCCAATGGCGCAATGGTAGCGTCGTCGCCTTGTAATCAAGGGGCCCCGGGTTCGATACCCGGAGGAGGCACATAGTGGTTCGGAATCCACTTTAAACTGTAGGTCCAGTCATAATTAGCCTTACTGTGCATAAAGTGGACTTAAAACACGAACTCAACTTGGTTCAGACCCTCAGCCTCTGAAATATAATTCTGGATACGTGCCTGAACATAAAGTAAACCATTCAGTTCGGTTAATTTATTAATATATAATAATATAAACGTTTGTAATGTTAATGGGTTTTGTACATCTAAAATTCTTTGAAATTGCACAAAATTTATGTTAATTGGACATTTTCCAAAGAAGAAAACCTCCCTTGCCTTTTTTAAAGAAGTTTTAACAGACAATTCCAGGGGATTTTCAAACTGCGCAGCAGCTATGAAAAACGTTACCACATTTATTCCTCTTAAAATAGAAATAATTACCTAAGTTGCATTTTATTTGATAAGTTAACCGACTATTCCAGGTGCTATCAAACTGCGTAGTAGTTATGAAAGAAGTATGTCGCCATGAAAAAATTCCATGCGATGATTTAAAAATAAATGGTTGTCTTCCTTGCCTTTCTTTATACTCGTAAGAAGTTAACAGATAATTCCAGGGGTTTTCAAATTCTCTTGAGGCTACACACAAAAAACCTCGATCTCAAGTGAAGTGTGTTGGAAAATATTAATACCTCCATAACATATACGTGGTTTGTCCCCAGAGACCGCAACATCATACAAATATTTAGGACGGGGAGGCAACTTCATATAAATATTTGGGAAAGGGGGGAAGCAAGATTGACAATATTTTTTACGCATAATGTATAGTTATACTTCTTGAGGAATTGAGAGGTGGTCAGAAAGTGTCTCACCCTCCTAAGTCAGCGCCTATGCTTGTCCGTCTCCTTTATGAGATGAGACGGGAAATGTCTCGTCTCGTGAGCAACACTAACAATAGAAGCATCCTCCTAGCTGTCCCCAAAGTCTCGAGCAAACACCCCCCCTGCGTAACAATTTCCAGATCAATGAAATGTCACTCACAAGGAAACAGTCATGCCCAGGTCGAGAGTCAAACCTGGAAAATGCGTTTTCCTCAGAGAAATAATGAATTTTGTGTATAATAATTACAACGTCAGTTCATACGTGGTAATTCTGAATCTGCAGTTTGGTTTGCATATATAAGCAGGATAATATCCCGTTTTCGATGGCTCGTAGCGTCGAAACGAGGAGTCAAACAAACAATGCACTGTGAAAGTTTGTACGATAAGTCTTTACATACGTTGTTAATTCTATATTTTTCGAGACTTGAGACGAGAACGACGAAGTAAATCGTCGTCGCCTTGTAATCAAGGGGTCCCGGGTTCGATACCCGGTGGAGGCACGCAGTGGTTCGGATCCCACATTAAACTGTAGGTCCAGTCCCGATTAGCCTAACTGTGCATAAAGAGGACTTAAAACACCAAACCAACCAACCAACCAAGAAGAGAATTGCCCTCCGAAACCGAGACGGAAGTTTATAAATCGAGACGAGACTGTCAATGAGACATTTAGAAATAATCACGAGACAGACATTTACAACCCTCAAGGAGAACGAGACCAAGGCTGCCATGTCTCGTCTCCCTAGGATCCTTAGTGGTGAGGTTGTGAACCAAATAATTAATGCGTTCGGGGTAAAGAGATGAGGCAGCTTTTTTCGCAGTACAAAATTAAAAATATATCATACCATTTCAGTATGGGATATAATGTTATACACATGGGCGTATATATAGTTCACGTAAGGGGGGTTCAACTTTTGATATGATTAGGGTTGCTTTATTTCGTAAGTGAAAATCCAGGACACTGCTGGCCGGAAGCTTGTTGGGGAGCAGGGGGGGAGGGGGTGCTGGACCCGTCAAAGTTGTATGTATGTATTCACGATTGATTGATTGATTAATTTAGTTATTATACTTTGCGTTTTGTGCCTCTTGGCTAATTTGCGAAGATGGGGATGAGTGATGGAATGATGAAATTGATGAATGGACATTCAGAAACAACCAAGCCCTGAGCGGGATTCGAACCTGGGACCCTTGGCGTCGCAACGGCCACAGGGTCCGGCTTATGTATTCACGAAGTCACGCTACTTAGTATTGATACTTTTCTGTTCATCTAGTGTCACTGCGTTTTTTAAAACCAAATTTCTTTAAGATGACTCGAGGGGGGAAAAATAACTGATTTGATAGTCTCAATACAGTTTCTTATCGCAGAAATTCCGAAACTATCAGGAAATTGCAGACATTTGGTCTGCAGTCCCATCTGGTGTGTGGAATTACGTAATTTCCTTCCCATCCGTATCCCGTCCTATACGTCTCTAATTTTAAGATAATAAAATAAGTCCGATTTTTTTTTATGAACAAGCGGATAGAACAGGTAATCTGGTAATTTTACTGAAACAAAGGGGGGTGGTTGGACCCGTTGAACCCCCCTTAAATGCGCCCATGGTTATACACATTATTTACTTGTAATAATTTTACATAAACTAAGTATTGATATGTACTGTGCAACTGATGTAATCTTCTCAATGTATTTTCTCTTATCTGCACAAAAATATTTGATCATAATTTGCGCAACAGAAATGAAACACAAACTGAGATTGCTTTATGGAAAAGAAAGTTAAATAGGCTTTATAAGCAAAGTGAATAATGTGAAAATTCTTATTTTGCACTACATAGGTTACGGTAAATTTCGATAAATATAATTTTGAAAGTGTGGTCAGCAACCAATTTTAGAAGCAATATTTCTCGCATGACCTGAGAACACGCACGCAGCACAACCCTTTCATTTATTTTGCACCTGAGCAGCAGGGATATTTCATAGAAGAATGATCATTACAAAGCATAGCTTTCCTTTCCACTATCACTCCTCCTTCCATTATTTAAATGTGTACAGATTTGTAAAACTGCTGCACATGTTCGCTCACCGTGATCTACCCCCAGTAAACTGGACGCTCTAAGCAGACGACAAACGAGCTCTCTCTAAGCAGTGACGTATTAACATGGCGGGGTGTGTTTTTAGCGCAACCCAGGGTGTAGTTTTTAATATTGTTGTAAAAAAAATAAGTGGAAATGTCGATTTGTTTCTTTATGCAACAAATTTGCAGAAGATACAATTCAACATACAAGTGTATCAAGATCTGTATAAAACACACCTTATTACTAACTTAGTTGACCCAGTACGAACCACTAGCCACTACACACCGTGTTAAAAATGTGAACACAAACATTGGTGACGTTTTGCTCGGTTTCCTCGGAATATCCGGTTTAGGTCAGTCCCCGTTGTTTCCAGTCGTGTTCCAGTCAGATATACCGGCATACGAAGTAAGGAATGAGCACTTGTTTCCCGACGATAATCAAAGAAGATATTTGTTTAAAGTTTTGTCATGAAGAACTGGGCTGGAATTGCAATGGTGGATATTACATAGATGCATTCCGGGGGGGGGGGGGATAGAATACACAGTAAAATATTACAATTACCCAGGGACGCCCGTGACTCAAGACGAACGCTCCTGTGGGTGGATAAATCACTGTAAACCAGAGATTTAGGAGTTACTTGTCATATTGTTGCAGACTTTACACTGGATATTCTGTTCGATACTAACTAATTGAACCTTATTTCTGTTATTAAGAATAAAAATAACAGGATTTCTTCTTTTCTGTAACTTGAAATGAAGGATGCACATTTTCAAGGGGGGAGGGTAGACGGACCAATTTGGTCCCCCCTCCCGACGCCCATGGATATAACTCCAAAACTCCTTCTTGAACATACCACCACAGTTTAGAATTCATTTCAGTGAACTAAATTGTTGAATCGAATACAGGATGTCGACCTCCGTGGCAGAGTGGTTAGCACAGAGAGCTAGGACGCCAGGGATACCGTGTTCGAATCCTGGCCTGGGCATGGGTGTTCTTTGTTAGTGTCCCTTCATCAATTTCATCATATCGTAGCTCATCCTCATCTTTCCGATTAGCCAAAGGTGGAAAAAATGGGAAGTAAATAAATAAAATAAAATCGAAAACAAGACAACTAGCTTCGCACTACCAATCAATATGTGTTCCTTGTGAGCCCCATTCTGTAAATACAAAGGCACGGAAAACAGAGGAACAAGAAAGAAAGAAAGGAAGATGAAACTATGTAGTTATTAGGGGATTAATGGGGGAGGGTAGTTTATTTTTCAAAATTTAAAAACAACTTGAGCAAAGAAACCTCAGGATCGAAGACGAATGCTGCAATACGTTGCAGAGTGACTTACTGACATCTTTCGGAAGTGTTACTCTGGCCATTTTATCAGGAATGTTTCAGAGCGCACAAATAAATTTAGATTGAACTAATTGTATCCCCCGTGGTATGTTCCCAAAACGGGCAGAGGGCTTCCACGATGGCGCAGTGGTAGCGTCGCCGCCTTGTAATCAAGGGGTCCCGGGTTTGATACCCGGTGGAGGCACAATTGGTTCGGATCCCACTTTAAACTGTAGGTCCAGTCCCGATTAGCCTTACTGTGCATAAAGTGGACTTAAAACACCAACCCAACCCAAAACGGGCAGAAATGTACGTTTCTCGTACACACTAGTTTTGACATCTGGATTTTTCAAATTGAATCGTATTTGGAGACTAAGATGTCATATTGGAAGCCTACAGGTTGACGCCCACTGAGACGCGGCGAAACACGGAAATATCCGGCAACAGAATTTCTGTTTTCTGTTTCTATTGAAATCAAATGGTGTAACGCCCACTACATGGAAAAGCGCGGGACCGATGCCGGAATTTCATGCCAGAAGTCTGCAGGTTATCTTAAGTGTTATCGCCCACTGAGACGCCGGAAACGAGTTTGTGGAGTTCTATTGCCGCGTTTCCGGCGTCTCAGTGGGCGTCAAGCTTAAATGTCATCTATTGCTTTCCAGATGACGACTAATTACACTGTTCAACAATAAATAAAAATGTAAATAAAATGAAAGTAGCCAATACTTTGACACGCCTTGTTTACTTATAACACGAATATGTTCTATTTGTTTGTTAATTTCACAGAAATCTGATTTATTTCTTTGCTTTAATAGTGTTGTTTGTGACAATGTTAAATTTATATTTTTTGGCTGTATGTTTATAACACGCATTATCGGAAACAAAGCCATTTCCAGTAGGATGAGAAAAACTACATCCGAGGATTACCTATTACAGGACTGGACACTAAGCATATTCTCTATTGACTTGTGCGAACTCTTTCCTAAGGCCTTATAAACCACATACTATACATACCCAGTACAAGCAAAACCATCTCGCGGGCGAAGACAAAGTACAGTACTCGAACAGTAAAGAACTATCGATTAATACGCATTTCGATTTTTGAGCTCGATACTTGGAAAGTAAATCGACTTTTTTCATTGGAATGCAATAAATAAAAAAGGGAATAATTAAAATTGTGGATTCTTGTCTTGGATCGTCCAAAGGAAATACCCAGAAAATATTCTAATTTATTATACATTTAATAAATATATGATATTGGGTCATATTTTAATTTTCGTAAATTCAAGACAAGAAACAACCTTACATTAAAAATCTTACTTAATACTTGAATATTGTAATTGATTTCCGGATTTTTTTTATTTACATTGAAATTTAATTATTGCAATCCACGTGATATGCAATGACATGAACAAAATAGGACCGGAATATCTTACCCTTGCACTAAAATAACAAACTACCTGTAAGGCAGTACATTTACCACAAAATAAATATTGTACTTTGGACTTACAATGAAAACTTATCTTATGTAAATACAGAGCAAGAACGTAGCCACATAGTATTAAACTGTAAGAATTTGTTTAGTTGACTACACAAGTTTTTTTCATTTGTTTCGTCCAAGTTTATCTTGTACATTGTGAAAATCATTTACTATTAAAAAATGTTGTAAATATGTACAGGTTTTCTTTAAAATATAATAAGTATGGTAAATTTCTTATCTCCTGATAACGGATTTCTTCAAATTTACAGGAGAAATTACCGAATGCAGTTTCTTTATAGGTGTGGAAGTTCGGGGAAGTGTTTTCTCGCATCGTTCATTCAATTTTGCCGGTAAATCATCTATTTTTCGATATAAATGAGTAGAGGTTATCTGAGATAAGGACGGTCGCTATTTAATATTCGCAATTAATTTGTATGTACTTATAACTAATTTGCACGGGTTTTAATTAATTTGCACGTACTTAGAATTCATTTGCATGTACTTAGAGTACTTTACATTTATGTATTTGCATGTTTATAACTTTTATGAATATATAATTATTTATTTTATGAAAAATATGTATATAGAAGGTAATTAGAGGTACTAAACGCTATGCATATGGTTTTATATTCATTACTGCAAAGTATGTAATGTATAAAATGTTAATATTAATGTTTATAGTATTGAAAATAAGAGTTTATGGTTTATGAACTGCTATGAACGCTGGTAAGTAGTTGTATCATAGGCTATAAAAGTTGTTTACCTTGAAATTATGCAAATGAGGGTAGATATTTAACTTTGGACTATGGGGGAGGGTGTAGGCGAGTATGACGCAATCGTACGTGAGGTTACGTAAGTATCCGAAAGCGTAGGAGTTTGTAGATGAGCATAAGAAGCGATGACGTTGTTTGAAAAAAAAGCTTTCGCCCGAACAGGGATTCGAACCCTGGACCATTAAGTTAAAAGCCTAATGCTCTACCGCCTGAGCTATCCGGGCGACAGAGGTCCTAGAAGATATGAGTAACACATGTGTGTGTGTGTGTGTGTGTGTGTGTGTGTGTGTGTGTGTGTCGTTGACGTAGGTGTTGTGAAAAAAGACAAAGGTGTAGATGTTATAGTTTATTGGTGAGTAATAGGTGTTACATAGGTTTCCCTGGCGGTGTTGATTCGTGTAGATCATGGTAAGGTCCGTGTTGCTGGCAGGCGATATCTGAAACGAGTGATAGAGAAGAATAAATAAGACGGAGTTATAAATGTGGAATGTGTTTTCGTTATTGAGGAGAAGGAAAGGCGAGTAAAATGTGAACTGAATAGGTAATGAGTGTTAGAGTATATACAGCCGGGAATGTGGTTGTTTAAGAGTGGGGGAACCCGTACAAGGTGAGTGAGATGTTTGTTTCGCAAGGCCGGCGAGTCTGGAGCCGGAGGCGTTTGTCGGTACAGCTTTGTAGTGCGTTGCGCGACGCTCGGGAATGTGGGTTAGTAAAAGTGGTTTGAATTGTCGTCGTCGGAGGGATAATGTCAAGGTGAGTGAGATGCCTGTAGGTGCGGCAAGGTTGTCCGGTGCGTGGTATGTAGTCAAGGTTGCGAGCATAACATGTAGATGGGAGTGCGTTCCGTGAATACGTAAGTGGTGTTGTCAGTACGTGTTTGGGTGAAGGTAATGTTTCGAGTTGTCCTTGGCGTAAGTGTATATATTGTGAGTGCAGAGTCGATGTGTGGTGTGATTTTGTTTGCAGCCATAGTAGCAGCAGATTTCTGGTCCTAGCAGTAACGACGAGTAGGTAAGTATGTGGTATTGGTGGGAGAATGTGTTTGGTTCGAGTGGTACGTTAGAGTATGGTAATAATATAAACTTTTTGTATCGTTACAGGTTGGATTGAAGGTTTGTTTGTTTCGATTGATTGTGTTAGGTCAAACAAAATGTCGAACGACACGTTATATTGGCGTTTTTGTGTGGACGTGGAGATTGGTGGTAAAGGGGAGATGTTAATAACAATGGGTAAAAATGATGATACCGATCCGTTTTCGATGGCGAAATGGTTTTACGGACCAAGCGATAAATGTAGGTTCGAAACGAATGTGGAAAATGAAAAAGTTCGTATGTGCGAGTCGTTCATGCTCCACAATAGATTACCTGCGTATAATCATTTTAGTTTCGTGACCGACGATGAGTCTGTGATTCGCGAGCTGTTACGGACCGGGGAATTAAGTGGTCCGTACTACATTCATGCTGCGGAAGACAATTTCAGGCAAAAGTGTGTTTGTATGGAGAGGGAGAGGGTGAACTTTGGGAAGGAAGTGTGGTCGTTAAAAAAATGTACCACGCAATATGAAATTAGGAAAGGTAATCCGATGAAATTAGATCTAGAGCATATAAGTATGCCGAAAGGTACTTTATATGCTACTTTGGAGGAGTTTGTTAGATGTAAAGTGGGTGAGCATACGATAGGAAGAGTGGGTGGTTTCCAAAATTGTTTTATTTTGGATACGGGTAAAATGTCGCGCTTAAAGGAAGCTATGGATGCGGCGCACGACGAATTTCTGTATGGTTGGAATGCGGTGTGGGGTTATTTAAGTCTGTTTCATGGTCGTCTGACACCGAGACACACAATAGGGGATATGTTCATGGGGGACATGCCGGATGATATGAATTTAGTTGAGTGTCATTATGTGGAAAAAGATAAATATTTACCGATATATAGTGTGTTCGGCAGTTTTTTTGACCAACATGTTCAATCGAAAGAGGGCTTGTACTCCTCATTTTTTCCTGGCAGTGAGAATAAACGTGTGAAATTAACATCTATGTTATCCTCATTGACAGAAAGAAAAGAGGAGACAGAAGAAGAAGAAGTGGTGTCGACGAAAAGTTCAGAGAATACGAAAGAAGGCGGAGAAGACGAAAAAAAGGAAGATTCAATTGTGACCGTGGAAGACTCATCCAGCACCTCGTCCCCGTCACTGTTAGCATCAGATTTATTCGCCAAAGAATAAATAAAGTAGTATGGTGAGTGTGTGTAGTATGTCTAAACAGTTTGTTACTTACCTTATGGAGAGGTTGGTGATCGTTTGCACACCAATGGTAAAGGGTCCTCTTGTTTCATCGCTGCTGTATGCGCTGCTATTCCCGTTGGATATAATGCCATTATAGGTGATCGAGATATAGTAGAGGTTGCGGGGACGAATGTGGAGGTCCGTGATAGATGAGGTGGTGGATGTTGTGATTGAGGTTGTGGAGGGGAAAGTGGGGGCGCTGAAGGTTGTAAATGGGGAGGTAGTGGTGGTGGTGGTGGTAGATTCAGAGGAACCCCGTCACTAGGAGTCGCTGCAAACGGCAAATAAATCATTTCAGCGCGACGTTCCAATACGCATGACGACTGCCAGATGACACGTCCGTCCAGCTCAATAGTATCTCTCTGTAAGGTGTCCACGGTTCGAACCTGGACAGAAAACAAAATCACCATAAGTATGTGTGCGTGTGTGTGTGTGTGTGTGTGTGTGTGTGTGTGTGTGTGTGTGTGTGTGCGTGTGTGTGT